>NC_143041.1:26099946-26699946 GCF_057628025.1 Oncorhynchus mykiss | reverse complement strand
AGGTCCTGGGCTGGCATGGTTACACACGGTCTGGGGTATTTAGTTCAGTTGGCGGTACTGCCGAATTCTCTAAAACAACGTTAGAGGCGGGTTATGGTAGAAATTAACATTCAATTATCTGGCAACAACTCTGGTAAACATTCCTGTAGTCAGCATGCCAATTGCACGTTCTCTCAACTTGAGACATCTGTAGAATTGTGTTGTGTGACAAAACTGCACATTTTAGAGTGGCCTTTTATTGTCCCCAGTACAAGGTGCACCTGTGTAATGATCATGCTGCTTAATCAGATTCTTGATATGCCACAGCTGTCAGGTGGATGGAGTATCTTGGCAAAGGAGAAATGCTCACCAAAGCATCACCGGGGGCAAATTACCTGTCCTCCATGACACCTACAGCACCCGATGTAACAGGAAGGCCAAAAAGATCATCAAGGACATCAACCACCCGAGCCACTGCCTGTTCACACCACTTTCATCCAGAAGGCGAGGTCAGTACAGGTGCATCAAAGCTGGGACCGAGAAACTGAAAAACAGCTTCTATCTCAAGGCCATCAGACTGCTAAACAGCCATTACTAACTCAGAGAGGCTGCTGCCTACATTGAGACCCAATCACTGGCCACTTTCATAAACGGATCACTAGTCACTTTATACAATGCCACTAAATAATGCCACTTTAATAATGTTTACATATCTTACATTACTCATATCACATGTATATACTGTATTTTATACCATCTATTGCACCTTTGCCATCGCTCATCCATATACTTACATGTACATATTCTCATTCACCTCTTTAGATTTGTGTGTATTAGGTTGTTGTTAGGAAATTGTTTGATTACTTGTTAGATATTAATACACTGTTGGAACTAGAAGCACAAGCATTTCGCTACACTCGCATTAACATCTGCTAACCATGTGTATGTGACAAATAACATTTGATTTGATGCAAATTTGTGCACATAATTTGAGAGAAATACGCTTTTTGTGGGTATGGAACATTTCTGGGATCTTTTATTTCAGCTCATGAAACCAACACTTTACATGTTGCGTTTATAATGTTGTTCAGTATAGATAGAGAAAAGAGTTGGAGGAGAAAGAAAGGGAGAGTCAGCTTGGGTGAACCGGAATGTGTTAACAGTGACACAGAGAAGATGGATGAATCCTAATTATCACGCCTGGCTACTCAAGCGAGGAAAAGGAATTTAATCCACCGGACCAGTGTCAGACAGAAAGACTCCTAACTCCTGTTTAACCAGTAGGCTACCGCCTGCTTTTCCCTCAATACTGGTCTGACAACTACGCTGACTGGGCACTGATGATTATGTTTAGGCTCTCCTGCATGTGAGGTCATCAAGGCTGTGGGGAGGGGGTGTGTGTGGACGTGTGTAGGCTCTCGTGACAGGCTGGTAACGTGCAAGATTAGGTTCTGGGTTCCGAGATTCGTTTGTGTGAGTTTTTCTTCCTCACTACCACCTTATTAGAAAGAGCCACATACATACCTACTGTAGCAACGCTGAGCTGTAAGTATTGGATGAGATACAACTGATCCAACAGACGGAAAGGATGACACATAAAAAGGGAAGGTGTGGAGTCCGACAGAGAATAGATTAAAGAGTAGGAGAGAGACCGTCATTTGATTTGATAGAGGGTTTGATCAAGAAGGCAGCCATCCCTCCTTTTACCTCCCAGAATAAAAGAGTTGTCCATGTAAACACAAACACCAGCTGTTTCCAACACACACACACACACACACACGAGACGCACACTCATAAACAGACACATACAAACACATCCGTCCTATCGTCATAGTAACGGTGAGGTCACTGAGTTTTGAATTTGTCCTCAGCTCACCGCTGCCTGCTTCACACTCCTCAGCAGGAAATGAGTGAGAGCTCCTTTGATTCCTGTGAGCCCTGCCCTTCCCAACACAGCGTTGTGTGTGTGTGTGAGTGATTCAAAGCACTGCCAACTTGGCACTGGGCTGCGGCTCTGAGCCTGTGGGAGCAGGCATGGGACCCAGCCTGACTAACAGTACCCAGAGTATTCTGTCTCGTACACACACACACACACACACCATAACACACACACACTGTTGTGTTTAGAGCACCACAGAACAGCACAGCCTGGTACAGTATGGTGCAGTGGAGGCAGTTGGCCAAAATACACTCACATGATAATGAGACCTGAAGACTAACATCAAGGCTTTAGCTCAGCGTGCTAACACGGTACTGAGTCACGCAGACCAGACCACCCAGGTTGGATACCTGTTTAGTTGGTTGCTACAGAAGAGTAGGCTATGGTGTAGATTTTCCATGACACAGCCAACCACATTACACAGCACAGTAGCACTGCTCACAGAAACTCAATACAGCATATCCAATGTTAGACTAAAACCTTATAGCAACGCTTACAGGAAAATTGCATATATTCTAATAATGACAAAGTCAGAGTTTCATACATAGGCTTCTCTTATTCAGCGGGCAAACCATTTGCAAGGCCACCAATATTAGAAAGCAGCCTTCGAGTCCAACCACTCTAGTCAGGAATGCTGGACTTTAGTGTACGCTTTCACTGGAGCTGGCACTGGACCACACTGAGATAGCAGTTTCAGGCGCAAATTGCCCTTCACCACAGATCTAGGATCAGCCTACCCAACCCTAATCCTAGGGTGGGAAACTCAAAACTGACCTTGGTGTCCTAGGGGTAATTTCATCATAGGCTGAGTAGGCCAGCCAGGCAGGAGAGATAAAGGGAGAGTATCAATCAAATCTATTTTTATAAAGCCCTTTTAATATCAGCAGTTGTCACACAGATACCCATCCTAAATCCCCAAACGGCAAGCAATGCAAATGTAGAAGCACAGTGGCTAGAAAAAAACCTGGAGAGGAACCAGACTCGAAGGGGTGGTCAGTGCTCTTCTGGCTGTGCCGGGTGGAGATTGTAAGAGTACATGGCTATTAAGGCCAAACCAGTCTTCAAGATGATCAAATGTTCATGGATGACCAGCAGGGTCAAATAATAATCACTGTGTTTATAGAGGGTGCAACCAGTCAGCACCTGAGGTGTAAATGTCAGTTGTTTTTTCTTAATTTCTTAACTGAGCGTTCAGAGGCTGAGACAACAGGTGCGAGAGAGAAAGAGAGATAACATCTAGTAGAGGCGCGTAAAGGAGAGCAGGGGAGAGTGGAGGGCATGGTGGTATTGGGTGCGTTGGTAACCTGGCCCCTGAGTCTCTCCGGGTGAGGCTGAGGACGGTTGGTTCCTTAATAAATGTCCACGAGTTAGCAGAAAATGGGACAAAGTTTGTAACATGCTGGAAGGGAGGGGCAGGAGGGAAAGAGAGAAATAAGACAAAAGAAAGATTGTGAGTGTGTCAATAAGAGAGAGAAATAGACTGCACGGGAGAGGGAGAGATTAATATAGATGGATCCATTAAAAATCTAGTCCAACTCTCTGCTGGTCCATTCTAGTGTTTTATAGTGTTGAAACTCAGCCAGAGAGAAGACTACAGGGAGATATCTCTACTCACCTCACTGCCCTCACACTCACAGCAAATCACCGTTACAAACACTAGCCAGGATACCATTCAAATATACTTAAATACTCTCATGAACAGACATATAACTCATACACATAATAAGATAGTACAATAGGTACAGTGCTTTATTATCCATGTTTGTTAGAGAGATGGACCTGTACATTTCACAGTGCAATGGCTCTGTGCAATGTACTGTATGTAGCCTACCATGTGAATGAGATGCTCCAGTTATTCTCTACAGCAGCAGTATCAGTAGCTACAGTCAGCAGTAGCCTGTACTAACTGGCCTTGACATGCACCCTGTGAACCTACAGTAGCATGACAATGCCCCATGTAGCTTCAGCCCTTCCATGGTCCACTTCCTAAGTGGGGCACAAAAGGCTGGTTTATTGTGCCTCTGTTCTGTGGCGTGTCAGTACTGCCTGAGTAAACACATTAGCACGCCTCTTAACACTGCAGATATAGGCTGGACAGGGCTGGACACACACACACACACACACACACACACAGTGAAGGCCTAGACCTGTCTGAAAAAAATCAACTTGGCTCCTAAGACCGTCACGAACGTCCACATATGCACCATCGAGGGCATTCTGTCAAGCTGTATCACCGCCTGGTACAGCAACTGCATCACCCGCAGCCACAGGGCTCCCCAGAGGGTGGTGCGGTCAGTCCAACGCATCATTGGAGGCACACTGCCTGCCCTCCAGGACATCTACAGCACCCGGTGTCACAGGAAGGCCAAGAAGATCATCAAAGACCTCAGCCAGCTGACCAACGGCCTGTTCACCTTGCTACAATCTAGAAGGCAGAGACAGTAAAGGCCTGTTCACCTTGCTACAATCTAGAAGGCAGAGACAGTAAAGGCCTGTTCACCTTGCTACAATCTAGAAGGCAGAGACAGTAAAGGCCTGTTCACCTTGCTACCATCTAGAAGGCAGAGACAGTAAAGGCCTGTTCACCTTGCTACCATCTAGAAGGCAGAGACAGTAAAGGCCTGTTCACCTTGCTACCATCTAGACGGCAGAGACAGTAAAGGCCTGTTCACCTTGCTACCATCTAGAAGGCAGAGACAGTAAAGGTGCATCAAAGCTGGGACCGAGAGACTGAGAGACAGCTTCTATCTCCTGACATGGCTCATTCTGATATTGCTCGTTCTGACATCTAATTTATTGATATTTTTGTGTGTGCGTGTGTGTGTGTGTGTGTGTGTGTGTGTGTGTGTGTGTGTGTGTGTGTGTGTGTGTGTGTGTGTGTGTGTGTGTGTGTGTGTGTGTGTGTGTGTGTGTGTGTGTGTGTGTGTGTGTGTGTGTGTGCGTGTGTGTGGTGCAATGGACTAGACCAGCACCAAGTATGTTCTACTGTGATGATGTGTCGTTGGGGAGGCAGCTGCTCTTCTGTGTCCTGAATATGCTGCAGCAGGAGAGAGGTGGAGGGAGGGGAAAAGGAAGAGGAGACAGGGGGAGGAAGAGATTGAGAAAGAAAGAAAGAAAGAAAGCAGAAGAGTGACTAGTGGCTGTGAGTCTCTTATGTTATGCGTCAGTTCTTTCATTCTCATGGCATTACTCACCTCGAGGCCAGCTGCTTAGTGCTACATGGGGAAGTAACCTTAATGTTTTAATTCAGACAAACATTACACACACACACACACACCAACTGAGTACAGAGGAGTTTATTGATGAGAACTCAGAGGCTGAATAGGAACAGAATTCTGTGGTGTAATCCGGCCATGATGCAATCTTCCAGATCAGTGGTTCCCAAACTTTTATAGTCCCGTATCCCTTCAAACATTCAACCTCCAGCTGCATACAGGGTCAGCGCACTCTCAAATGTTGTTTTTTGCCATCAATGTAAGCCTGCCACACACACACACACTCTATGCAATACATGTATTAAACATAAGAATGAGTGTGAGTTTTTGTCACAACCCAGCTCGTGGGAAGTGACAAAGATTATAGCACCAGGGCACAAATAATTATATAATAATAATCAATACTTTTGCTCTTTCTTTAGCCATCTTACATATAAAACCTTATTCACAATTTTTGATGAACAAATAACTCACCACAGGTTAATGAGAAGGGTGGGCTTGAAAGGATGCACATAACTCTGCAGTGTTGGGTTGTATTGGAGAGAGTCTCTGTCTTAAATCATTTTCCACATACATTCTGTGCCTGTATTTAGTTGTCATGCTAGTGAGAGTGAAGAATCCACTCTCACACAGGTACATGGTTGCAAAGGGCATCAGTGTCTTAACAGCGCGATTTGCCAAGGCAGGATACTCTGAGCGCAGCCCTATCCAGAAATCTGGCTGTGGCTTCGGATTTAAATTTACATTTTCACAGAACCGCTGGTTGCAATTTGGATGAGGCTCTCGTGTTCAGATATCGGTAAGTGGACTGGAGGCAGGGCATGAAAGGGATAACAAATCCAGTTGTTTGTGTCATCTGTTTCGGGAAAGTCCCTGCATAATTGTGCACCCAGCTCACTCAGGTGCTTCGCTATATCACATTTGACATTGTCCGTAAGCTTGAGTTAATTTGCACACAAAAAATCATAGAATGTTGCAAATACCTGTGTGTTGTCCTTGTTAATGCAGACAGAGAGGAGCTCCAACTTCTTAATCATAGCCTCAATTTTGTCCCGCACATTGAATATAGTTGCGGAAAGTCCCTGTAATCCTAGATTCAGATCATTCAGGAGAGAAAAAACATCACCCAGATTGGACAGTCGTGTGAGAAACTCATCACACAAGCGGTCAGACAAGTGAAAATGATGGTCAGTAAAGAAAACTTTAAGCTCGTCTCTCTATTAAAAAAAAAACGTGTCAATATTTGCCCCTTGAAAACCAGAGCACTTCTGTATGTTGTAAAAGCGTTACATGGTCGCAGAATTGTTTTGGTCGCAGAATTGTTTTGTACCTTTATTTAACTAGGCAAGTCAGTTACGATCAAATTGTAATTTACAATGACAGCCTAGGAACAGTGGGTTAACTGCCTTGTTCAGGGACAGAAAGACAGATGTTTACCTTGTCAGCTCGGGGATTCAATCTAGCAACCTTTCGGTTACTGGCCCAACGCTATACCCACTAGGCTACCTGCCACCCCACAATAAGGCTGTCACATACCATAATGTGGAAAATATCAAGGGGTCTGAATACTTTCCGAATGCACTGTATATATTCTGTTTACTACACTGAAAACAGACTTAAAAGACACCAAAAACAATTTAGTCTAATCAGTGTTGCTAAATATCATGTGGCTGTCCAGTAAAAATAATTTTGGGGACTCACCCTACTTGTAGACTTGTTGAACGCCAATGCCGTCCTCCTCTCTTCCATGTTGGAAAAATGGTCAATGTCTCTGTACACTTTTAGTTCTGGTTTTATTTGGCTACCTAGCTAAAATGCTTGCTAGCCTAAATTCCTTTTCAAATCCCCATCTCCATCCATGGGTTAGTAAAAGGCCGATATAGCAAGGTAGCTACCGCAAATGTGATTTGATTGGTGTGAAGCCGAATCCAAACTGGCCTCCCTTAGGGGGGCGTTTCGGCACGCCAGGACAACCCACAGTTCAGCTCAGTCCGATGCGGATTGGCTAATTATTTTACTGAAAAAAAATGATCAAGGGAGGCCAAATACTTTCTGGCATCAATCAAATGATACAGCAGCAACATGTCATACTATTTTTGTTCCAGACAGCATCAGATACATGGGCTACACATACTGAGACAGAGGGGCACTGTTTCCCTGTCCAGACAGCATCAGATACATGGGCTACACATACTGAGACAGAAGGGCTCTGTTTCCCTGTCCAGACAGCATCAGATACATGGGCTACACATACTGAGACAGAGGGGCTCTGTTTCCCTGTCCAGACAGCATCAGATACATGGGCTACACATACTGAGACAGAGGGGCTCTGTTTCCCTGTCCAGACAGCATCAGATACATGGGCTACACATACTGAGACAGAAGGGCTCTGTTTCCCTGTCCAGACAGCATCAGATACATGGGCTACACATACTGAGACAGAGGGGCGCTGTTTCCCTGTCCAGACAGCATCAGATACATGGGCTACACATACTGAGACTGAGGGGCGCTGTTTCCCTGTCCAGACAGCATCAGATACATGGGCTACACATACTGAGACAGAGGGGCGCTGTTTCCCTGTCCAGACAGCATCAGATACATGGGCTACACATACTGAGACAGAGGGGCGCTGTTTCCCTGTCCAGACAGCATCAGATACATGGGCTACACATACTGAGACAGAGGGGCGCTGTTTCCCTGTCCAGACAGCATCAGATACATGGGCTACACATACTGAGACAGAGGGACACTGTTTCCCTGTCCAGACAGCATCAGATACATGGGCTACACATACTGAGACAGAGGGGCGCTGTTTCCCTGTCCAGACAGCATCAGATACATGGGCTACACATACTGAGACAGAGGGGCGCTGTTTCCCTGTCCAGACAGCATCAGATACATGGGCTACACATACTGAGACTGAGGGGCGCTGTTTCCCTGTCCAGACAGCATCAGATACATGGGCTACACATACTGAGACAGAGGGGCGCTATTTCCCTGTCCAGACAGCATCAGATACATGGGCTACACATACTGAGACAGAGGGGCGCTGTTTCCCTGTCCAGACAGCATCAGATACATGGGCTACACATACTGAGACAGAGGGGCGCTGTTTCCCTGTCCAGACAGCATCAGATACATGGGCTACACATACTGAGACAGAGGGGCGCTGTTTCCCTGTCCAGACAGCATCAGATACATGGGCTACACATACTGAGACAGAGGGGCGCTGTTTCCCTGTCCAGACAGCATCAGATACATGGGCTACACATACTGAGACAGAAGGGCTCTGTTTCCCTGTCCAGACAGCATCAGATACATGGGCTACACATACTGAGACAGAGGGGCACTGTTTCCCTGTCCAGACAGCATCAGATACATGGGCTACACATACTGAGACAGAGGGGCACTGTTTCCCTGTCCAGACAGCATCAGATACATGGGCTACACATACTGAGACAGAGGGGCTCTGTTTCCCTGTCCAGACAGCATCAAATACATGGGCTACACATACTGAGACAGAGGGGCTCTGTTTCCCTGTCCAGACAGCATCAGATACATGGGCTACACATACTGAGACAGAGGGGCACTGTTTCCCTGTCCAGACAGCATCAGATACATGGGCTACACATACTGAGACAGAGGGGCTCTGTTTCCCTGTCCAGCCAGCATCAAATACATGGGCTACACATACTGAGACAGAGGGGCTCTGTTTCCCTGTCCAGACAGCATCAGATACATGGGCTACACATACTGAGACAGAGGGGCGCTGTTTCCCTGTCCAGACAGCATCAGATACATGGGCTACACATACTGAGACAGAGGGGCGCTGTTTCCCTGTCCAGACAGCATCAGATACATGGGCTACACATACTGACACAGAGGGGCACTGTTTCCTTCGCTCGGATGATTTCTCCAGATTCAGCCACTTGTGAATTGAAGGAAAATGATAAAAACAGAGACAAAAGACTAATTATGTTCAAATTGTATTTTTTTTATTGGTAAAATATTTGGGGAAGCCTGGCTTCCTTTGACATCCATGAATATATGCCACTGTCCATGGGAGGTAACACAAACAGCTGGCATCACTGACATGGATGCTCTTTTCCTGTCACTCGATCTGTGTCACATCTCACAGGAGGGCATAGGGAGCAGCAGGACAGATCACCCATGAAGAGATGTTTTGTGTGTGTCTGTGCGCGCGTGTCTGTGTAATTGTTGCTAATGAATGGCGATTAGTAGACACCCTGTGGGAGGATACCTGAACTAGGATCCCTCATGAGAGAATGGAGAGAGAGAATCAAGGAAGAGTTGGAATGAGAGGGAGAGAGGGAGGAGGATTGGTAGAGTGTGGGTGGAGGAGTGGAAAGGAGGAAGCAGAGAAAAGGGGGCAGACTTCTTTGTCTGGTAGTTAATATTCCATCTCTGTATGATGCAGCAAGGCAGGGGGGGGGAGGCATGTAACACAGATAGCTGTTCTACTGAAGACATACCAGAGAACTCTTCAATATGACATGCTGCAGGCTGCATTGGCATCTATGAGAGGCTGCCCTCTAGTGGTGGTAAAAACCACAATATATATTGTATCATAAGGTACCCACTCTATACCACTATTTAAGAGGCTTCAATATAAATAAATAAGGCCAACACAATAAGGCTACAGCAACTGCTATTCTTATCTGCATAAACTGACTACAGCTACAATGATTTATGATTAAAGCAGCTGGTGATTGTGTTGCAATATGAATGGGAAGTTGTGTACAGTAGTTATTATTGTGAATATAGGTCAGGATGGAATTAGCTCACTTCCTGTTCTATTCTGATGAAGTGGCTGCATGTTTTATTGACTTGATTATGATTATGGTGGCTTGCTGGGGTCAAACAGAGCCAGTCTCACTGGGTACAGTATGATGTTTATTGTTTACTCTATATTAGGGGTATTTGAGACCTAGGTTCAAATACATATGCATTTGAATATTTGTTATTTAAAATCGTATCTGTGTATTTGAGTATTTTCAAATACACAGCCCAAAACAAGTACTTTTAATTTGAGTATTTTAATATCTATTTGTAAAAACCAAATAGTATTTGAAATGATTTTCAAACAGTTTAAAATGCAATTTTCAAATACCTAGGTTAAAAAAGGTATGGGAGTCCACACTGAGTGTACAAAACATTAGGAACACCTGCACCTTTCATGACAGACTGACCAGGTGAATCCAGTTGAATGCTACGATCCCTTGATGTCACCTGTTAAATCCACTTAAATCAGTGTAGATGAAGGGGAGGTAAAAAAACAAACCGTTAAGCCTTGAGACAAAACATTTAAGTGCCTTTGACCGGGGTATGGTAGTAGGAGCCAGGCGCACCGGTTTCAGTGTGTCAAGAACTGCAACGCTGCTGGGTTTTTCACACTCAACAGTTTCCCATGTGTATCAACAATGGTCCACCACCTAAAGGACATCCAACCAACTTCACAACTGCGAGACGCATTGGAGTCAACATGGGCACCCATGTGAAGTGCTTTCGACACCATGGCCTGACAAATTGAGGCTGCTCCGAAGGCAAAAGGGGGTGCAACTCAATATTAGGAAGGTGTTCCTGAAGTTTTGTGCACTCAGTGTATAACACATTTGATAGAGCTTAGAAACACACACACACACACATATATACAGTTGAAGTCGGAAGTTTACATACACCTTAGACAAATACATTTAAACTCAGTTTTTCACAATTCCTGACATTTAATCCTAGTAAAAAATGTCCTGTCTTAGGTCAGTTAGGATCACCACTTTATTTTAAGAATGTGAAATGTCAGAATAATTGTAGAGAGAATTATTTATTTCAGCTTTTATTTCTTTCATCACATTCCCAAGTTTACATACACTCAATTAGTATTTGGTAGCATTGCCTGTAAATTGTTTAACCTGGGTCAAACGTTTTGGGTAGCCTTCCACAATAAGTTGGGTGAATTTTGGCCCATTCCTCCTGACAGAGCTGGTGTAATTGAGTGAGGTTTGTAGGCCTCCTTGCTCACACTCGCTTTTTCAGGTCTGCCCACAAATGTTCTTTAGGATTGAGGTCAGGGCTTTGTGATGGCCACTCCAATACCTTGACTTTGTTGTCCTTAAGCCATTTTGCCACAACTTTGGAAGTATGCTTGGGGTCATTGTGCATTTGGAAGACCCACTTGCAACCAAGCTTTAACTTCCTGACTGATGTCTTGAGATGTTGCTTCAATATATCCACGTAATTTTCCTCCCTCATGATGCCATCTATTTTGTGAAGTGCCCCAGTCCCTCCTGCAGCAAAGCACCCCCACAACATGATGCTGCCACCCCCGTGCTTCACTGTTGGGATGTTATTCTTCAGCTTGAAAGCCTCCCCCTTCTTCCTCCAAACATAACGGATGGTCATTATGGCCAAATCAAATGTATTTATATAGCCCTTGGTACATCAGCTGATATCTCTCAAAGTGCTGTACAGAAACCCAACCTAAAACCCCAAACAGCAAGCAATGCAGGTGTAGAAGCACGGTGGCTAGGAAAATCTCCCTAGAAAGGCCAAAACCTAGGAAGAAACGTAGAGAGGAACCAGGCTATGTGGGGTGGCCAGTCCTCTTCCGGCTGTGCCGGGTGGAGATTATAACAGAACATGGCCAAGATGTTCAAATGTTCATAAATGACCAGCATGGTCAAATAATAATAATCACAGGCAGAACAGTTCTATTTGTATCATCAGACCAGAGGACATTTCTCCAAAAAGTACAATCTATGTCCCCATGTGCAGTTGCAAACCATAGTCTTGCTTTTTTATGGCGGTTTCGGAACAGTAGCTTCTTCCTTGCTGAGTGGCCTTTCAGGTTATGTCGATATAGGACACGTTTTACTGTGGATATATATACACTTTTGTACCGGTTTCCTCCAGCATCTTCACAAGGTCCTTTGCTGTTGTTCTGGGATTGAGTTGCACTTTTCGCACAAAAGTACATTCATCTCTAGGAGACAGAACACGTCTCCTTCCTGAGTGGTGTGACGGCTGCGTGGTCCCATGGTGTTTATACTTGCGTACTATTGTTTGTACAGATGAACGTGGTACCTTCAGGCGTTTGGAAATTGCTCCCAAGGATGAACCAGACTTGTGGAGGTCTACAATTTTTTTCTGAGGTCTTGGCTGATTTCTTTTGATTTTCTCATGATGTCAAGCAACGAGGCACTGAGTTTGAAGGTAGGCCTTGAAATACATCCACAGATACACCTCCAATTGACTCAGATGATGTCAATTAGCCTATCAGAAGCTTCTAAACCCATGACATAATTTTCTGGAATTTTCAAGCTATTTAAAGGCAGTCAACTTAGTGTATGTAAACTTCTGACTCACTGGAATTGTGATACAGTAAATCATAAGTGAAACAATTGTTGGAAAAATTACTTGTCATGCAAAGTAGTGTGATAACATGCGTCTTGGTGAGAGGTGTAGGAGTCAGGCGCAGGAGAGCAGGGATGTCTGAGGAGCGTGTTTAATAATAGTCCAGCAATGCAAATGGCACAGAACAAAAATCCCAAAACTACGCTCTCGAATAATCGTGCAAACACACGGAGGAACTAACACAGTTCCGACACTTTACATACACGTGCGTAAATGCGAAAAAAACAACAAACATCAAATACCATCGAACGCAATACACACAAGTCTAATCCTGCACGAATTACGGCAGGTAACAGCTGCCCTATATACCCACAGAAATCAAAGCAATTGAAAACCAGGTGTGAAAAGGAACACAGACAAAACAACCAGAAAAAGAGATCGGTAGTGGCTAGTAGACCGGCGACCCCGAGCGCCGAGCGCCGCCCGAACAGGGAGAGAAGTTACCCTCGGTAGAAGTCGTGACAGTACCCCCCCCCTGACGCGCGGCTCCCGCAGCGCGACGACGCCGGCCTCGAGGACGACCCGGAGGACGAGGCGCAGGGCGATCCGGATGGAGGCGGTGAAACTCCCTTAGCATAGGAGGATCCAGTACGTCCTCCACCGGCACCCAGCATCTCTCCTCCGGACCGTACCCCTCCCAGTCCACGAGGTACTGAAGACCCCCCACCCGACGCCTCGAGTCCAGTATGGACCGAACTGCATACGCCGGCGCCCCCCCGATGTCCAGGGGGGGCGGAGGGACCTCCCGCACCTCATCTTCTTGAAGCGGACCAGCCACCACCGGCCTGAGGAGAGACACATGAAACGAGGGGTTAATACGGTAATACGGGGGGAGCTGTAACCTATAACACACCTCGTTTATTCTCCTCAGGACTTTGAATGGCCCCACAAACCGCGGACCCAGCTTCCGGCAGGGCAGGTGGAGGGGCAGGTTTCGGGTCGAGAGCCAGACCCGGTCCCCCGGTGTGTACACCGGGGCCTCGCTGCGATGGCGGTCGGCACTGGCCTTCTGCCGTGCTTCGGCCCGTTTAAGGTACCCATGGGCGGCCTCCCAGGTTTCCCTTGAGCGTTTCACCCAATCGTCCACCGCAGGAGCCTCGGTCTGGCTCTGATGCCATGGTACCAGGACCGGCTGATAGCCCAACACACATTGGAAGGGCGACAGGTTCGTAGAGGAGTGGGGGAGTGAGTTCTGGGCCATCTCCGCCCAGGGGATGTACTTCGCCCACTCCCCTGGCCGGTCCTGGCAATACGACCGCAGAAACCTACCCACATCCTGGTTCACTCTTTCCACCTGCCCATTACTCTCGGGGTGAAACCCAGAGGTCAGGCTGACCGAGACCCCCAAACGTTCCATGAATGCCTTCCACACCCTGGACGTGAACTGGGGACCCCGATCAGAAACAATATCCTCAGGCACCCCGTAGTGCCGGAAGACGTGAGTAAACAGGGCCTCCGCCGTCTGTAGGGCCGTAGGGAGACCGGGCAAAGGGAGGAGACGACAGGACTTAGAAAACCGATCCACAACGACCAGGATTGTGGTGTTGCCCTGTGACGGTGGCAGATCGGTCAAGAAATCAACCGACAGGTGTGACCAAGGCCGCTGTGGAACGGGAAGGGGTTGTAACTTCCCTCTGGGCAGGTGCCTAGGAGCCTTGCACTGAGCGCACACTGAGCAGGAGGACACATAAACCCTCACGTCCTTGGCTAAAGTGGTCCACCAGTACTTCCCACTAAGACATCGCACCATCCTCCCAATCCCCGGATGACCAGAGGAGGGGGATGTGTGAGCCCACCAAATTAACCTGTCTCTAACCTCCAGCGGAACATACACCCGTCCCGCTGGACATTGTGGTGGAGTGGGCTCAACACGCGATGCTCGCTCAATGTCTGCGTCCACCTCCCACCTTACAGGTGCCACTAGACAAGAAGCCGGGAGGATGGGCGCAGGATCAATGGCCCGCTCCTCCGTATCATATAGTCGGGACAGTGCGTCTGCCTTAGTGTTCTGGGAGCCTGGTCTATAGGAGATGGTAAACCTAAATCGGGTGAAAAACATGGCCCACCTTGCCTGACGAGGGTTCAGTCTCCTCGCTGCCCGAATGTACTCTAGATTACGGTGGTCAGTCCAGATGAGGAAAGGGTGCTGGGCCCCCTCAAGCCAATGTCTCCACACCTTCAGGGCTCTGACAACAGCTAGCAGCTCCCGATCCCCCACGTCATAGTTTCGCTCCGCCGGGCTGAGCTTCTGAGAAAAGAAAGCACAGGGGCGGAGCTTCGGTGGCGCACCCGAGCGCTGGGAGAGCACGGCTCCAACCCCAGCCTCGGATGCGTCCACCTCCACTATAAATGCCAAAGAGGGGTCCGGATGCGCCAGCACGGGAGCCGAGGTAAAAAGAGCCTTCAGGCGACCAAAAGCCCTGTCCGCCTCAGCCGACCACCCCAGACGCGTCGGCCCCCCCTTCAGCAGTGACGTAATGGGCGCAGCCACCTGCCCAAAACCCCGGATAAACCTCCGGTAGTAGTTGGCAAACCCTAAGAACCGCTGCACCTCCTTTACCGTGGTTGGAGTCGGCCAATTACTCACGGCTGCAATGCGGTCATCCTCCATCACCAACCCCGATGTGGAAATGCGATATCCAAGGAAGGAGACGGCCTGTTGGAAGAACGAGCATTTCTCAGCCTTGACGTACAGGTCATGCTCCAACAGTCTCCCAAGTACCCTGCGCACCAGAGACACATGCGCGGCCCGTGTAGCGGAATAGACCAGAATATCATCGATGTAAACCACCACACCCTGACCGTGCAGATCCCTGAGAATCTCATCCACAAAAGATTGGAAGACTGCTGGAGCATTCTTCAAACCGTACGGCATGACGAGGTACTCATAATGGCCGGATGTGGTACTAAACGCCGTCTTCCACTCATCTCCCTTCCGGATACGCACCAAGTTATATGCACTCCTGAGATCCAGTTTTGTGAAAAACCGTGCTCCGTGAAATGACTCAATCGCCGTGGCAATGAGAGGTAGCGGGTAACTATACCCCACCGTGATGGAATTTAGACCTCTATAGTCAATGCACGGACGCAGACCACCCTCCTTCTTCTTCACAAAAAAGAAACTCGAGGAGGCAGGTGAGATGGAGGGCTGAATGAACCCCTGCCCCAGAGATTCCGATATGTATGTCTCCATAGCCACCGTCTCCTCCTGTGACAGGGGATACACGTGACTCCTGGGAAGTGCAGCGCCTACCAGGAGATTTATCGCACAATCCCCTCGTCGATGAGGTGGTAATTGGGTCGCCTTCTTTTTACAGAAGGCGATAGCCAAATCGGCATATTCTGAGGGAATGTGCACGGTGGAGACTTGGTCTGGACTCTCCACCGTTGTAGCACCGATGGAAACTCCTACACACCTGCCTGAGCACTCCTCCGACCACCCCTGTAGAGCCCTCTGTTGCCACGAAATCCTGGGGTTGTGACGGGCCAACCAGGGGATCCCCAACACCACCGGAAACGCAGGAGAATCAATGAGGAAGAGACTAATTCTCTCCTCATGACCCTCCTGCGTAACCATATCCAGTGGAGCCGTGGCCTCCCTGACTAGCCCTGACCCTAATGGTCGGCTATCTAAGGCGTGCACTGGGAAGGGTTTATCCAGCTGAACAAGGGGAATCCCTAACCTGTTCGCTAAACCGCGGTCAATAAAATTCCCCGCTGCGCCTGAATCTACTAGCGCCTTATGCCGGGAAAGAGGGGAAAATTTAGGAAAAACAATCCATACATACACGTGACAAACAGGGGGCTCTGGGTGAGCCTGGTGCCGACTCACCTGAGGTGTCCGGGCAGTGCTCGGCCTGGCGTCTCGACTCCCGGGGGGACCCCCCCAGCACCGGTCAGCAGTGTGCCCTCTGCGACCACAGCTGGCACAGGAAAGGCCCCCTCCTCCGGTCGCCCTCGCTGAAGCACCTCCTAGCTCCATGGGTGTTGGAGTGGTGGAGCTGGGAGATGGAACTGACAGAGCCCGATCTGGACGTCCGCGGGTCGCCAGCAAGTTGTCCAACCGAATGGACATGTCGATCAATTGGTCCAAGGACAGGGTGGTGTCTCTACAGGCCAGCTCCCTACGGACGTCCTCACGCAAACTACACCTATAGTGATCGATCAAGGCCCTGTCGTTCCATCCCGCGCCAGCGGCCAAGGTCCGGAACTCTAGAGCAAAGTCCTGAGCACTCCTCCTCTCCTGCCTCAGATGGAACAGCCGTTCACCCGCCGCTCGACCCTCAGGTGGGTGATCAAACACGGCCCGAAAGCGGCGGGTGAACTCTGGGTAGTGGTCCCTCGCCGAGTCAGGATCGTTCCACACCGCGTTGGCCCACTCCAGGGCTTTACCTGCGAGGCAGGAGACGAGGGCGTTCACGCTCTCACCCCCCGAAGGAGCCGGACGAACGGTCGCCAGGTATAGGTCCATCTGGAGTAAGAAGCCCTGGCACCCGGCCGCCGTCCCATCATACTCCCTCGGGAGGGCGAGTCGAATTCCACTGTGCTCAGGCAATGAAGGAGAGGGTAGTGGTACTGGTTGGGGTGTAGCTGATAACGGTGTGGGAAGGCCACCTCTCTCCCATCTCTCCATCGTCGCCATCACCTGATCCATGGCGGTCCCCAGTCGGTGTAACACTGCCGTGTGGTGTTGAACTCGCTCCTCCACGGACCCTGGAAGTGCGTCCGCTCCTGCTGACTCCATAATTATATTGGTGCAGGATTCTGTGATAACATGCGTCTTGGTGAGAGGTGTAGGAGTCAGGCGCAGGAGAGCAGGGATGTCTGAGGAGCGTGTTTAATAATAGTCCAGCAATGCAAATGGCACAGAACAAAAATCCCAAAACTACGCTCTCGAATAATCGTGCAAACACACGGAGGAACTAACACAGTTCCGACACTTTACATACACGTGCGTAAATGCGAAAAAAACAACAAACATCAAATACCATCGAACGCAATACACACAAGTCTAATCCTGCACGAATTACGGCAGGTAACAGCTGCCCTATATACCCACAGAAATCAAAGCAATTGAAAACCAGGTGTGAAAAGGAACACAGACAAAACAACCAGAAAAAGAGATCGGTAGTGGCTAGTAGACCGGCGACCCCGAGCGCCGAGCGCCGCCCGAACAGGGAGAGAAGTTACCCTCGGTAGAAGTCGTGACAAGTAGATGTACTAACTGACTTGCCAAAACTATAGTTTGTTAACAATAAATGTGTGGAGTGGTTGAAAAATGACTCCAACCTAAGCGTATGTAAACTTCCAACTTCAACTGTACATACATATATTCACACACACAAATGTATGTGGACACTCCAAATTAATGGATTCGGCTATTTCAGCCATACCCGTTGTTGAGAGGTGTATAAAATCGAGCACACAACCATGCAATCTCCGTAGACAAACATTGTCAGTGACTTTCAATGTGGCACCGTCATAGGATGCCACCTTTTCAACAAGTCAGTTCGTCAAATTTCCGCCCAACTCAGTTGGAGTGACTTAAAAAATGTAAATTAAATTGTAAGTTCAGCAAGATCAACGTCACCCCAAAAATGTGGTGACATAAAGTGGTTTCTGTGCCAACGCTAGTCTCATTTGGTTGTGTGCATGCGGCTATTCAAAACAGGTGCCCATCCACCATCTTCACTGGAATGGTTTGTGTCATCATGAGTAATAAAACATGCAAATGCATGAAAACCTATGTTTAGCCCTTCATAAGCTGATAGCTGGGGGTTTTTCTCCCACTGGGTGGCATTGAATAGAGGTCAGTTCAACATGTTAGCTTGAAGAACCTTAGGTCTTTTTCCATCTTGGAGCTTCTAAGCATTCTCTTCTTAATCAATGGAGCAACACTGAAACTAGAATGGAAATGGAGGAGAGTTTTTCTGCTCAGGACCCAGAGTTCCTTTCATCAGCTGGATCAGGGGTAGACCTGCAGCCTGACACAGAGCAGGTAGAGACAATCTCTGAAGACTCAGCGCAGCTCTCCATAGAGGCTGCGAGCGTCTCCTCCGAGCCCAACCAGGTCTCCGCCGATCTGGGTAGGGTGTACTCTCAGCTGGCCTTCATCACCTTCCGGAGGCAGCTGCTCCACAACCGGCGGATCATGCTGCTGAAGATGCAGCAGTTCAGAAATAAGAGAAAAGACAGGGAAGGTGAGTGGTCTGGTCAAGACAATCATAAGAGTGGGGCTATGGGGGAATCAAACAGACAGATAGCACACACGTGTGCATACACAAACATAATAACCATACCAGGAAACCAGGGTTGGTTGTCCGACTTTTTACTCATGTGTATTTCTCAGGACCAGTATATTTTACACAAGACCATTTTCAATATTAGGAAAAAGATCAAGGTCTTGGGTTGAAATGCATAGTCACTTTAATAACTCTACTTACATGTACATATTACCTCAAATAATCGGTGCCCCGCACATTTACTCTGTATCAGTAGCCCCCTGTAAGAAGTCTCGCTATTGTTATTTCCCTGCTGCTGTTTAATGACTTGTTACTTTAATCTCTTATTCTTATCTGTATTTTTTTGAAACTTCATTGTTGGTTAGGGGCTCGTAAATAAGCATTTCACTGTAAGGTACCTGTTGTATTCGGTGAATGTGACTAATAAAATTGGATTGGATTTTGATTTCAGGGGACCTGTTTTATCCTCCCATCTTAATCCAACATGGACTGAGCTCAACTGTCCTTCTGCTCAGTTGTGCACTCCTCTTTCTATTCTGGTTGGAGCCAGTCTGTTCTGTGAAGGGAGTAGTACACAGTGTTGTACGAGATCTTCAGTTTCTTGATTAACCTTCATTTCTCAGAACAGGAATAGACTGACAAGTTTCAGAAGAAAGTTATTTGTTTCTGGACATTTTGAGCCTGTAATTGAACCGACAAATGCTGATGCTCCAGATACTCAACCAGTCTAAAAGAAGGCCAGTTTTATTGCTTCTTTAAATCAGAACAACAGTTTCCAGCTGTGCTAACATAATTGCAAAATAATTTTCTAATGATCAATTAGCCCTTTAAAATGATAAACTTAGATTAACTAACACAACGTGCCTTTGGAACACAGGAGTGATGCTTGTTGATGGGCCTCTGTATGCCTATGTAGATATTACATTTTTTAAACTGTATTTTATTTTAAAATCTGTCATTTCCAGCTACAATAGTAATTTACAACATTAACAATGTCTACAGTGTATTTCTGATCAATTTGATGTTATTTTAAAATGGACAAAAAGTGTGCTTTTCTTTCAAAAACAAGGACGTTTCTAAGTGACCCCAAACTTTGGAACAGTTGTGTGTGTATATATATATATATATATATATATATATACATACACACACACACATATATGTGTATATACACACACACACACACACACACACACGTATATACACACACGTATACACACACACACGTCGGAAGTTTCCATAAATTTAGGGTGGAGTCATTAAAACTCGTTTTTCAACCACTCCACAAATTTCTTGTTAACAACACTAAGTTGACTGTGCTTTTATATAGCTTGAAAATTCCAGAAAATGATGTCATGACTTTAGAAGCTTCTGATAGCAAAGCTTCTGGGGTGCTTTGCTGCAGGAGGGACTGGTGCACTTCACAAAATAGATGGCATCATGAGGGAAGAAAATTATGTGGATATATTGAAGCAACATCTCAAGACATCAGTCAGGAAGTTAAAGCTTAGTCACAAATGGGTCTTCCAAATAGACAATGACCCCACGCATACTTCCAAAGTTGTGGCAAAATGGCTTAAGGACAACAAAGTCAAGGTATTGGAGTGACCATCAAAGCCAAGACCCCAATCTTATAGAACATTTGTGGGCAGAACTGAAAAAGCGTGTGCGAGCAAGGAGGCCTACACACCTGACTCCGTTACACCAGCTCTGTCAGGAGGAATGGGCCAGAATTCCCCCAACTTATTGTGGGAAGCTTGTGGAAGGCTACCCGAAACGTTTGACCCAAGTTAAACAATCTAATTGAGTGTATGTAAACTTCTGACCCACTGAGAATATAATGAAAGAAATGAAAGCTGACATTTTACATTCTTAAAATAAAGTGGTGATCCTAACTGACCTAAGACAGGGAATTTTTACTAGGATTACATGTCAGGAATTGTGAAAAACTGAGTTTAAATGCATTTGGCTAAGGTGTATGTAAACTTCTGACTTCAACTGTATATCACACACATATATATATCACAGAGACACACTATATGTGTGATATATATTACATATACACTGCTCAAAAAAATAAAGGGAACACGAAAATAACACATCCTAGATCTGAATGAATGAAATATTCTTATTAAATACTTTTTTCTTTACATAGTTGAATGTGCTGACAACAAAATCACCCCAAAATGATCAATGGAAATCAAATGTACCAACCCATGGAGGTCTGGATTTGGAGTCACACTCAAAATTAAAGTGGAAAACCACACTACAGGCTGATCCAACTTTGATGTAATGTCCTTAAAAAAAGTCAAAATGAGGTTCAGTAGTGTGGGCATGCTCCTGGGCATCGGCATGCTCCTGGTGAGGTGGCGGATGGTCTCCTGAGGGATCTCCTCCCAGACCTGGACTAAAGCATCCGCCAACTCCTGGACAGTCTGTGGTGCAACGTGGCGTTGGTGGATGGAGCGAGACGTGATGTCCCAGATGTGCTCAATCGGATTCAGGTCTGGGGAACGGGTGGGCCAGTCCATAGCATCAATGACTTCCTCTTGCAGGAACTGCTGACACACTCCAGCCACATGAGGTCTAGCATGGTCTTGCATTAGGAGGAACCCAGGGCCAACCACACCAGCATATGGTCTCACAAGGGGTCTGAAGATCTCATCTCAGAACCTAATGGCAGTCAGGCTACCTCTGGCGAGCACATGGAGGGCTGTGCTGCCCCCCAAAGAAATGCTACCCACACCACGACTGACCCACCGCCAAACCGGTCATGCTGGAGGATGTTGCAGGCAGCAGAACGTTCTCCACGGCGTCTCCAGACTGTCACATGTGCTCAGTGTGAACCTGTTTTCATCTGTGAAGAGGACAGGGCGCCAGTGGCGAATTTGCCAATCTTGGTGTTCTCTGGCAAATGCCAAACGTCCTGCACGGTGTTGGGCTGTAAGCACAACCCCCACCTGTGGACGCTGGGCCCTCATACCACCCTCATGGAGTCTGTTTCTGACCGTTTGAACAGACACATGCACATTTGTGGCTTGCTGGAGGTCATTTTGCAGGGCTCTGGCAGTGCTCCTCCTGCTCCTCCTCGCACAAAGGCGGAGGTAGCGGTCCTGCTGCTGGGTTGTTGCCCTCCTACGGCCTCCTCCACGTCTCCTGATGTACTGGCCTGTCTCCTGGTAGCGCCTCCATGCTCTGGACACTACGCTGACAGACACAGCAAACCTTCTTGCCACATCTCGCATTGATGTGCCATCCTGGAGGAGCTGCACTACCTGAGCCACTTGTGTGGGTTGTAGACTCCGTCTCATGCTACCACTAGAGTGAAAGCACCGCCAGCATTCAAAAGTGACCAAAACATCAGCGAGAAGCATAGGAACTGAGAAGTGGTCTGTGGTCCCCACCTGCAGAACCACTCCTTTATTGGGGGCGTCTTGCTAAATGCCTGTAATTTCCACCTGTTGTCTATTCCATTTGCACAACAGCATGTGAAATGTATTGTCAATCAGTGTTGCTTCCTAAGTGGACAGTTTGATTTCACAGAAGTGTGATTGACTTGGAGTTACATTATGTTGTTTAAGTGTTCCCTTTATTTTTTTGAGCAATGTACACACACACACACACACACACACACACACACACACACACACACACACACACACACAAAAGCATGTGGACACCTGCTTGTCGAACATCTCATTCCAAAATCATTGGCATTAATATGGAGTTGGTCCCCCTTTGGTGCTATAACAGCCTCCACTCTTCTGGGAAGGCTTTCCACTAGATGTTGGAACATCGCTGCGGAGACTTGCTACCATTCAGCCACAAGAGCATTAATTAGGTCGGGCACTGATGTTGGGCGATTAGGCCTGGCTCACAGTCAGTGTTCCAATTCATCCCAAAGGTGTTCGATTGGTTTGAGGACAGGGCTCTGTGCAGGCTAGTCAAGTTCTTCCACACCGATCTCAACAAACCATTTCTGTATGGACCTTGCTTTGTGCACGGGGGCATTGTAATGCTGAAACAGGAAAGGGCTTTCCCCAAATTGTTGCCACAAAGTTGGAAGCACAGAATTGCCTAGAATGTCATTGTATGTTGTAGCGTTAAGATTTCCCTTCACTGGAACTAAGGAGCCTAGACCAAACCATGAAAAACAGCCCCAGACCATTATTCCTCCTCCACCAAACTTTACAGTGGGCACTATGCATTGGGGCAGGTAGCGTTCTCTGCTATCCGCCAAACCCAGATTCATTTGTCAGATGGAGAAGCATGATTCATCACCCCAGAGAATGTATTTCCACTGCTCCAGAGTCCAATGGCAGTGAGCTATACACCTCTCCAGCCGACGCTTGGCATTGTGCATGGTGATCTTACCTTTGTGTGCGGCTGCTCGGCCATGGAAACCCATTTCATGAAGCTCCCAATGAACAGTTCTTGCACCGATACTGCTTCCAGAGGCAGTTTCGAACTCGGTAGTGATTGTTGCATCCGAGGACAGGCGATTGTTATGCGCTAAGAGCTTCGTCACACGGCCGTTCCGTTCTGTGAGCTTGTGTGGCTCCTAGACGTTTCCATGTTTTCACAATAACAGCACTTACAGTTGACCGGGGCAGCTCTAGCAGGGCAGAAATTTGACAAACTGACTTGGAAAGGTGGCATCCTATGAGGGTGCCACGTTGAAAGTCACTGAGCTCTTCAGTAAGACCATTATACTGCCAATGTTTGTCTATGGAGATTGCATGGCTGTGTGCTCGATTTTATACACCTGTCAGCAACGGGTGTGGCTTATCCACTCATTTGAAGGGGTGTATATATACTTTGTATATATAGTGTACTGTGTGTAGGTGGCACACACGCACACATTACTTTAACCTATGAGAAACACATACATTCTCCTCACTTCATGCTGACATGAATTGACCAAGTGGATTAGTTCTTTCAAAGAAATTCACACATTCAATTTCTAAATAGCCGGCCTGGTCTCATAGACTAGACGTAACATAGTAAACATCAATCCGGGGCAATCAAATTAGTATGATATGTTATATTTGGTTTGGTTACAAAAGACACAAGGTACTTTAGGCAAATATTAAAGTTGGGACGTCTAGCAACCCAAAGGTTGCGTGTTTGAATCTCATCACGGACAGCTTTAGCTAATTTGCAACTTCGCATATAAGCTAACCCTTCCCCTAACCTTAACCCCTAGCCTAACTAACGTTAGCCACCTCGCTAACATTAGCGACAACATATTGGAATTCATAACATAGGTTTAGCAAATGTGTAACATATTGTAGGAATTGTAATTCGTAACATATTCAAAATGGATGGACATCCAAGTAATTAAAACGAAACATAAAATAGACTAATTGGAGTGTCCCAGACATTTACTATGTTGTGTACCCGAGTCCAGGTTGAAATATAAATGAGTGCCATTTAGATTGTGAGTAACTAGCACTGTGAACACCAACCCAGGGAGACAACCAACCCCGGTCTCCTCTACTTATTGAGGAACTGAAAAGCAGTGTTGGTTTCTTGTGTTCTGAAGCTATCCCAAAGCTTTTCAACCACATCTTACTCTGTCTCCCTCCGTCGCCCAGCTCTGTCCCCTACAGTCTCTTTCCCAGAGGAGTCCGAGCCTACAGAGCTGGAGGCCATAGAACAGGAGCTACATGATCTGGTGGAAAGAGAACAGGAGCTACTACAGATACAGACAGACAACAACATTGGACCGGATCATAAACCACTGTCAGGTAGACAGACACCTGCTCACTATACCAGTCCTGTACACAGCAAATACATTTTGAAACAAGCTGCCTTATCTTAGATATTTTAAGCTTGATTGTTTGCTTGAGCCTAAAGTGCAGCAGAGATCTTTGTCCTGTCTGTAAAAACTAACTATTGATTTATGCTTTCCATTCATGTTTGGATAGATGTCAATATGATGTTTCATAACTTTATTTCCTCATCACTGAGCACACTTTTTTTGTTGTTGTAGACTATACAGAGGATCTCATTGCCCCCTATCAAGGAGTGTATGTCCTACCGAGTAACACACCAGAGAACATGAAACAATATACACAGACTACACCTCCTGCTGCGCCAGGTATGTGTGTGTGAGCATTGGTAGGATGAACAATTAGGTAGAGTGGATACATGAGACAAGCTCTGACATAAGCTCTACAGTACTTGTAATTTCTCCATCTACAGTATGTCCAGGTGAGCATAGATGGCAACGACAATGCCTGCTTTCTCCTCTCCTCCAGAGGCCCCAGAGGACATAGTGGAGGTGGAGAAGCTCAATAGTGACCCAGCGATCGTCCAATGCCCTATCTGCGAGCAGGTCATCACCACGGAAACATATCGCAAAATAGGAGGGGCAGCCTGGATGCTATGCCTTGTGTCCAGCATGTTAGGGTGAGTCCTGTCAGACAAGTTCTAGTATCAAACGTCACAGAGGAGTGATGATTTAGGAGCTGCTCCCTGTTCATGTGGTCTTATTCATTGTTGTATAAAAAGCAAAACTGACCATAGGTCAGCACTCCTCTAAAACATCCGTCCTTAGATCAAAGTCTAGGGGCAACTTTATCCTACAACCAGATAAGCAGAAACCAGATGTGCTCTTATTTTAGTCTGTCTTAATTAAGCAATAAGGCCTGGGGGGGTGTGGTATATGGCCAATATACCAGGGCTAAGGGCTGTTCTTATGCACAAAGATGCAGAGTAAATGGATACAGCCCTTAGCCATGGTATATTGCACCACCCCGAGATGCCTTATTGCTATTATAAACTGTTTACCAACATAATTAGAACAGTAAAAAGACACGTTTTGTCATACCCGTGGTATAAGGTCTGATATACCATGGCTTTTAGCCAATCAGCATTCAGACCTCAAACCACCCAGTTCATAATACTGTATAAACCCCCTCTGCCAGGTGTGTGGCTGGGTGCTGTCTCATCCCCTTCTGCTTGGACAACCTAAAGGACGTCAGACATCGATGCCCTGAGTGTCACAGCAACATCTACACCGCAGAACGGATGTGAAGACAGAATGGTACTTCTACAGATACTATATCACTGGCTACTGTTTCTTTGGTGTTGGATGGAGGGAGACAGTGAATGGAGTGGTTGGATGGGCGTTATGCCCTCTGAACTGTGGGACATTAGAAGGCGAGAGACTGGACAGCTCTAATGACACCTGGTGGCAGATGCCGTACAGTACTGTGTTATGATCACAGTTTGAGGGGATGGAGATTGTTGTTGGGGTGATAGTTTCTTTCTTGAAAAAGTTGGGAGGATGATCCTAAAAAGCACTATGAATCTTGAGCAGTGTCCAGCTGTGACAGCATTTGGTTCTATCAACGGTGCAGAATCCAACAGAACCTGAGAAGACTTTCTGACCAAAATGGACTGGAATAACACATACTGAAAGAATATAGCGTTCCTTGCTTCATTATCTGTAGAACATACGTTTGTATATTCTAAGAGAGAAAATGTTTCTACTCACCAGAGACTGTATGAGAACATGATCATTGAAGGCTAATCAACGCATTGTTCATGCAAATGTCAAAGGGAAAGCAGGTGATGCATTGACAGTAAGCCATTTACCACACAACCACCTAGGATTTATGAAAATGAAGACAAACATTTACCAGCAAGCAACAATAGCCTGTATATTCTACTTCCCTCTTTCTTTACAGTGACAAAGGTCAACGTAAGTGAATTAACCTGGCAAATGTTGTGAACTGTAATTTTCTATTTTCCTTTCAAGTGTTTTGTTTAATCTTGTGGAACTACAGAACATCAAATCTAATAATGCCTCAAATGCTTACTACTTTTATATAGTACAATTATACAACGGAGTATGATGCTGTGTTTGTTTTTGACAGCTTAACATCATTTCAAAAGATATTCACAGTAGAACTTTAACAATAATCTCAGCAGCCCAGGACCAAACCTCACGTGAGCGCTGGCCTCCAGCCGCAGATGTTAGGAGACTCACAATGCACCACATTTTATTGACACAAAAGGCATTCAGTACATACGTTTTCATATTATTTACAAAATAGATACAATGGATGTGCTACACATGTATAAAAATATGCATGACAAGTGTGTACACAATGTGCAAAATGTATGTATGGTGTACAGATGACAGACTTGACAGTGTGTGTGTGTGTGTGGGGGGGGGGGGGGGGGGGGGGCAAATGTCTTACTACACTGAACAAAAATATAAAACACAACATATAAAGTGTTGGTCCCATGTTTCATGAGCTGAAATAAAAGATTGCAGAAATGTTCCATACACACCAAAAGCTTATCTCTCTCAAATGTTGTGTTACTGAGCATTTCTCCTTTGCCAAAATACTCCATCCACCTGACAGGTGTGGCATATCAAGAAGCTGGTTAAACAGCATGATCATTACTAAGGTGCATCTTGTGCTGGGGACAATAAAAGTCCACTCTGAAATTTGCAGTCAAGTTTTGAGGGAGCGTGCAATTGGCATGCGGACTGCTGGAATGTCCACCAGGGCGGTTGTCAGAGAATGGAACGTTAATTTCTCTACCATAAGCGGCCTAAACGTCGTTTTAGAGAATTTGGCAACCGGCCTCACAAGCACAGACCAGGTGTAACCACGCCAGCCCAGGACCTCCACGTCCAGTTAGACCAGGTGTAACCACGCCAGCCCAGGACCTCCACATCCAGTTAGACCAGGTGTAACCACACCAGCCCAGGACCTCCACATCCAGTTAGACCAGGTGTAACCACGCCAGCCCAGGACCTCCACATCCAGTTAGACCAGGTGTAACCACGCCAGCCCAGGACCTCCACATCCAGTTAGACCAGGTGTAACCACGCCAGCCCAGGACCTCCACATCCAGTTAGACCAGGTGTAACCACACCAGCCCAGGACCTCCACATCCAGTTAGACCAGGTGTAACCACACCAGCCCAGGACCTCCACATCCGGTTAGACCAGGTGTAACCACGCCAGCCCAGGACCTCCACATCCAGTTAGACCAGGTGTAACCACACCAGCCCAGGACCTCCACATCCGGTTAGACCAGGTGTAACCACACCAGCCCAGGACCTCCACATCCAGTTAGACCAGGTGTAACCACACCAGCCCAGGACCTCCACATCCGGTTAGACCAGGTGTAACCACGCCAGCCCAGGACCTCCACATCCAGTTAGACCAGGTGTAACCACGCCAGCCCAGGACCTCCACATCCAGTTAGACCAGGTGTAACCACGCCAGCCCAGGACCTCCACATCCGGTTAGACCAGGTGTAACCACGCCAGCCCAGGACCTCCACATCCAGTTAGACCAGGTGTAACCACGCCAGCCCAGGACCTCCACATCCGGTTAGACCAGGTGTAACCACACCAGCCCAGGACCTCCACATCCGGTTAGACCAGGTGTAACCACACCAGCCCAGGACCTCCACATCCAGTTAGACCAGGTGTAACCACACCAGCCCAGGACCTCCACATCCGGTTAGACCAGGTGTAACCACGCCAGCCCAGGACCTCCACATCCAGTTAGACCAGGTGTAACCACGCCAGCCCAGGACCTCCACATCCAGTTAGACCAGGTGTAACCACGCCAGCCCAGGACCTCCACATCCGGTTAGACCAGGTGTAACCACGCCAGCCCAGGACCTCCACATCCGGTTAGACCAGGTGTAACCACGCCAGCCCAGGACCTCCACATCCAGTTAGACCAGGTGTAACCACACCAGCCCAGGACCTCCACATCCGGTTAGACCAGGTGTAACCACACCAGCCCAGGACCTCCACATCCAGTTAGACCAGGTGTAACCACACCAGCCCAGGACCTCCACATCCGCTTCTTCACCTGCGTAACCGTCTGAGACCAGCCAACCGGACAGCTGAAGAAATTGCGGGTCTGAACAACCGAATAATTTCTGACCTTAAGGTCATAAATCGTCTCAGGAAAGCTCATCAGTGTGCTCAGAGTCTTGACCTGACTGCAGTTTGGGCGTCGTAAAAGACTGCAGTGGGCAAAGGCGCACCCTCGATTCCCACTGGTGCTAATCATGGTTGAATCAAGGTTTCAACTGTACCGGGTACATGGCCGATGTGTGAGTTAGAGGTTTTCTGATGTCAACGTTGTGACCAGAGTGCCCCATGGTGGCGGTGGGGTTATGGTATGGGCAGGCATAAGCTATGGACAACGAACACAATTGCATTTTATTGATTGCAATTTGAATGCACAGAGATCCTGCGGCTCATTGTCGTGCCACCATCACCTCATGTTTCAGCATGAAAATACACAGCCCCTGTCAGAAAGATCTGTACACAATTTCTGGAAACTGAAAATGTCCCAGTTCCTACATGACCTGCATACTCAGACAGGTCACCCATTGAGCATTTTTGGGATGCTATGGATCGATGTGTATGACAGCATGTTCCAGTTCCCACCAATATCCAGAGGAGTGGGACAACATGCCCCAATCAACAGCCTGATCAACTCTACGTGAAGGAGATGTGTCATGCTGCCTGAGGCAAATGGTGGTCACACCAGATACTGACTGGTTTTCTGATCCACACCCCTACCTTTTTTAAGGTATCTGTGGCCAACAGATACACATCTTATTCCCAGTCATGTGAAATCCATAGAGTAGGGCCTAGTGAATGTATTTCAATTGACGGATTTCCTTATATGAACTAAAATCTTTGAAAATGTTGCGTTTACACTTTTGTTCAGTGTAGTTACATTTCAGACAAAGAACCAGGGTTGAACGGGAGACAAGTACCATACAGAAGACACAGAATTAGGTAAGGCCGAAATCAAGATCCGCTTGCAATGATCAACACGATGACATCTTGTTATGAGATAGCGACAACACAAATGAACCAGTGCTGTAAGTGTAAGGCTATGGCCTTATTGCTTCACTAACATCCTATTAACAGTAGTAGTACACAGGTTTGACATGATTCAGAATCTAAATGTTTTAGAATCCAACCGTCATATTTTACAGCATACCCATGTATATAGATGCTTTTGGCCATATATTTCTGGTATGGGTGGTAAAAAAAAAACATTTACAGTAATCTTCCTCTTGCATATATACAGAAAAAACTATTGGATTTCAGAACACAAAAATGTGATAAATACAATTTTAAAAAAGTGGCAACAATAGATTTTCACCAATGTTTCACTGCCTTATTAGGCAACAATTGAAAAACAAATAATTCCTTGATAGCCCTAAACCACAGTTACAAGCATCTGGTTCCTAATGGTAACAGACAGTGTGGACAGTATTTGGCATTATTACCTGCCTATATGTTATCCTTAGTGTTTGACTTGTTGGATAAGAATGATTGTTCAAACATCAAAATAAAGCCATGATATTCCAAAGTGCTATACAGTACAACCGTATTAGTTCTATACAATATTGATCAGAATAATATTTGGATTGAGATGCTGAGTACTACTAAAGTCGTTTGACATGATATGCCAGGTAGAAAGAACTACACAACGCAAATTTTTAAAAAAATTATACATTATACACAAACACCATCATCAAATTCAGCCACAAAATGGTAGCTATACCAGAAGCTTAATGTCATCCCTTTTAGTTTAACTCTGTTGGTCACACCACTGTGGGTGTTTACTGTGCGTTTTACCACATAACACAAACCAAACAGGACAGAGGGAACAGTCCTACAAAGCTGTTCTGTGAGACAAACCTTTTTAAAACTCAGCCTATAAAAGTTGTTCATTTGTCTTATGAACGTCCAACTTCATAAAAATAAAGACGACTCAAGTGAGTTGCAGCCAACTCAGTGACAGAGACAAATATAGCCCGATATCAGACATGGTTTAAAACGTTCAACAACACAGAGACACACAGAAAGGGCACACATAGACACACATGCAGACAGAGACATCATGCATCATTTCTCAGACAGAACCACAGACACACAATGAGAGACAGAAGAATGCTGAGAGACCGAGACAAATGCAGAGATTTGACAGACAGATTTCAGGACAGACAGAGAAGATTACAGTATAGCACCTCTTTCTGCCAGAGGTCATGCAGCCACATTAAAACATGTCACAAACACTTGTAGCATACAAAACAACTGGCACTCAGACTATCATGCCAACTTCTTGTCACTCATTGTCATGTCAAACATGCTTGGCAATAAGCAATGGAGTTGGCAAGAGCACAAACAGCCTTGGGACCAGGCTAGCATACAGTAAGTATATACACATTAACCTCTATGTAGTGTACCTGTGTGATAGCATAATTGTTCCCTTGCCACTGATACGTCAGTTGTCTTTCAGAAGATAAAGCTGCCAACAATGTAGTCTCCACTTTCTTTCAGACGGATCAACTTGGAATCCTTGAATTGAAAGTACACAAAGATAACCAACACGTGGATCGACGTTTTTTTCAATAAACGGTTCATTAAAATCTTTATCTGTGATTCAGATTTCCTTGTGTGAGGGGCAGGTGTAAGGCCCGCCTCCTTAGTGCATAGCTCAGAGTGGGAGGAGTCCACTCCTCCTCATCCAATAGGAGTGAGTCTTTGTTCTCAGTGTCAGTTCAGTTGCTTAAATAGTCCAACTGACCACAGCGTCTGTTTTGTTCAGGAAAAAAACAGTCTCATCCAAAACTATATGTAGCTATGTCGCAATACCAAATATAGGTATGTCGCAATACCAAATATAGGTATGTCGCAATACCAAATATAGGTATGTCGCAATACCAAATATAGGTATGTCGCAAAAAAAAAGACCAGTGTAAAACAGCCTTGTACTCTTGTCAGTTTTACTTGGGTCAGTTATGCTGTTTGTCGTGGCTTGTGCACAGCAGATCTGTAATAAACAAACCACATTCTCAGACTGACTGTATGGCACAGCAGCATGCTTCCACAGAGCAATGGCTGTAGATCCAGACCCTGTAGCATGACCAATTTGAAACGCATGCTAAGTTAACACATCCACGTGTTCACCGCAAGGAAAGCTGAACAGCGTACGGCTGACTGCCATGTGTTGTATAGTGAAAGCTTTGCCCAATTCAATAACAACTCCAGTAGGGCTGAGGGAACAGCTAACATTTACAGGATATTTACATACCACCTGCCTCCTTGTTCATTTGGCTCTGGTCCCAGTACTCCTATTAAACATCCACTGCCCCGATCACCAGCTGGCTAATCTTATTATATGGCATAAAATGTTAAATATTTTTTATGTTTTAAATACACAAGGAGGACTAACCTCACCTCACCAAGTCTGTATTTGTTACATTGAGTCCCTCTATCCCTACACCACTCCTCCTCTTCCTTCCTTCCTCACTCCATCCATCCCCTTCTCCCTCAGTCCCAGTGCAGCTGCAGGTCGTGTGTATCCAGGAAGTCTGAAGGAATCCCCAGGGGTGTGAGCCCCCCCGCGGGGTCGGACGGCATGGTTAGATCCAGCCACTCCATGTTGTCCAGGACTGTGTCGGACAAGCCCATGTTGAGGGAGGAAGGGGGAGACGTGGAGTCGCAGAAGGACAGCTCTGAGGTGTCCATTGGGGAGTAGGGTTGATCCAGGAGCTGGGACTGCAACTCCTCGATCAGACCCAGGGTGCGGGGATCCGTGGTTGGGGACGGGTTGTTCAGAGTCCCCTCCAGGAAGGCCTCCAGCTGGTTGTCGGAGGCCAGGCTGGGGAGGGGCAGGGGGTTGAAGGGAGGGGTGGGAGGGGGAGCAACCTGGATCTGTGGAGGGGTTCTGAACAGGGCAGTGTTGACAGGTAGGGTAGTGATGTTGGCTGTGACAGGGACAGTCTTAGTGCTTAGAGAAGGCAGGTCCTGCTGGATGAATGGCGTGATCTCTGGAGGAGAAAAGAGACAGGAATAGGATAGGAAAGATTATTTACCTGTATTGTAACACAGGCTGAAGTCTAAAAAGAAACGCCAACCTTATCACTGTTTGAAAAGACCAGATGGCTGTAACTTAGTCACTTCAGGGTTAGAACAAGGAGCTAAAGGTGTAAATGCTTCTTCATGCTGTGAGTTCTCACCTCCACTCTGAATCAGGATGTCAAACAGGTCGTCCATCTGCTGGCTGGTTGCCGTGGAAACCTGAGAGAGCCAATAAGGTAAGGGGGTGGAGATGCACGACCAATAACATGACTCTTGGGTGTGACCAATTGCATTACAGAGCGCACATCATACATTTGTGAATGTGTTTGTGTGTCTGTCTTACTGTACGAGCGTGTGTGTTCAACTGGGGTTGAATATTTTCCCAGTATTTCACAAAATGTTTCATCCAGAGAATAAATCACTTTTCTCCCATGTAACCCGATATTTTCCGCCAAAACCAGAAGTGTCATTCAAAAGCGTTATAAAACATATAAATAGGCCTGTCTGGATTTGATTAGAGCTTTGATTGAAAATTCAAATCTGATGCAACCTGAGCCTGATTAAATACATTTTATGAGCCCTACATTAAAAAGACATTTAATGAGCCCAAGCCCCAAAAACTCAAATGATTGTGCCGTTATTCAATACATAGCCTTTATGATATTTGCTACTCCACATTACGCACGACAGAAAAACATAAAAGCACATAGATGTTGCTAGCTATATGCTCTCTTGGGTAAATAAATTAAACTAGCTCCGGTAGGCAAATCTTTTTGAGTGTAGACTATTACTGGATTGTATTATATGGACTGAAATTACACACCTCGTTCAAACCACGATAAAGCAGAGCCAGAACATTGAATTCTGGTGCAGCACAAGAGGCCTATAAAGTTACAAGTACAGGCTAGCGAGTTGGATTTACACTTCTCATAATATTTCCACAAAAGTTAATTAGCCTTCCTCCCCTCTCTCTTTAGTGTCATTTCATTCCTTCCTCACTTTCAACAGTTAAATTAAATACATTTTGTTGTCCTTATCTTCATCATTCTGACATGCTTGAATAATGTATGACTAGAATTAGATGCAGACGGCTTTCACTTCTCTCCACGAGCATTGAATTGTTATGGGTCTGAATAAATAACTGCTTTTGCCTACCGCCATTGAGAGTTCGCTCTTCTTTCAATCTAACTGGGAGTTCTATTGGGCTGCTGTATTTAACATTCAGAAAAAAAGAGCTTCCGTCCCTCTTCAAACAGACTATACGTATAAGAAACTCTCAAAGCATAACGTCCAGCAAGCTATTATAGTCTAGCTTTATTTGCATGAGACTCCAAGAGCTAAGGAGCCTTTTTAACAGAGAGGCCAACGGAGCATAGATGCTTGCGTATTGCGCAAGAGACAGAGGCTATAAGTTAAAAGCTTTTTATGCATAAGCCGTCCTTAATTACCTAAATATAAGGCATTGAATGCATTACCTGGCCTCTGTAAATTGGTAAAGAATCCGCTTGATCCCCTCTGTCTAAGACGCTTGGACCTTATTTTTCAATATTGTAAGTGATTTTGTTAACAAAACGCCCCCATAAAGAAAATAAGATTTAAAAACAGGTTCAGCCCCTGGTTCGACCGTGATCTTGCAGAGTTACTCCATCACGAGAATTGCATTTGGTGAAAGGCACAGCACATGCATACTCAGGCATACTCTCGTTCAGGCAAATGAGAAATAAGTGCACTCAGGCTATCCAGAAGGCCAAAGTTAGTTATTTTAAGAAGCAGTTCTCCCTTTGTGGGTCTAACCCCAAGAAGTTCTGGAAAATGGTTAAAAGACAGGTTAAAACACAGCTGCCCATGTCCCTTAACCGGTCTTGGGAAGGGGGCAGTATTTTCCCCTCCTGATGAAAAGCGTGCCCATATTAAACTGCCTGCTACTCAGGCCCATAAGCTAAGATATGCATATTAGTAGATTTGGATAGAAAACTCTAAAGTTTCCAAAACTGTTAAAATAATGTCTGTGAGTATAACAGAACTGATATGACAGGCAAAAACCTGAGGAAAATCCAACCAGGAAGTACTATTATTTTGAAAGGCTGTTTTTCCATTGAAAGCCTATCCACCATATAAAGACCCAGTTCACAAGCTCTATGGCTTCCTCTACATGTGGCCAGTCTTTAGGCATTGTTTCAGGCTTTTACTCTGAAAAATGAGGGCGATACACCACTTTCAATCAGTGGACAGCGGAAATTTCCAGACATCAGCCATGCGCCTGATCAGGAACGCGCCTTTCTTGTTTCTCCTTTTCTATTGACAAAGCTTTTGTCCGGTCGAAATATTATTTATGACAAAAACAACTGGAGGATTGATTTTAAACATCGTTTGGCATGTTTCTACGAACTTTTATTGTACTTTTAAAAAAGTTTTCATCTGGACTTAGTGCCCATGCCTTGTGCATTCGGATTACTGGACAAAACGTGCGAACAAGGAGGTTTTTGGTCATAAAGAGGGACATTATCAAACAAAAATAACATTTATTGTCTAACATGGAGACCTGGGAGTGCCACCAGATGAAGCTCAAAGGTAAGTGATTCATTTTAATGCTATTTCTGACACCTCTCCTTGTTTGGAAAATGGCTGTATGGGTTTCTGTGGCTAGTTTCTGTGGCTAACATAATCGCAAAGTGTGCTTTCGCCGTAAAACCTTTTTGAAATCTGACACAGCAGTTGCATTAAGGAGAAGTTTCTTTTTTCGTATGTTTAACACTTATCTTTTATCAATGTTTATGATGAGTATTTCTGTTATTTGATGTGGCTCTCTGCACTTTCACCAGATGTTTGTTTGAGACAATGCATTTCTGAACATAACCCACCAATTTCAAATTAGCTTTTTGGTCATAAATAGGGACATTATCAAACAAAACGAACATCTATTGTGTAACATGAAGTCCTGTGAGTGTCATCTGATGATCATCAAAGGTTAGTGATTAATTTAATCGCTATTTTTGACTTTTGTGAGTCCTCTCCTTGGCTGGAAAATGGTTGTATAGTTTTCTGTGACTAGGCGCTGACCTAACAATCGTTTGGTGTGCTTTCGCCATAAAGCCTATTTGAAATCGGACACTGTGGTTGGATTTACAAGAAGTTTATCTTTAAAATTGTGTATAATACTTGTATGTTTGAGTAGTTTTAATTATGGGATTTCTTTTGGTTTGAATTTGGCGCCCTGCAATTTCACTGGCTGTTGTCGAGGTGGGACGCTAGCGCCTTATAATGCTACTAGCCCCGATGCTCCTCCCCTTTTCCCCCCTGCCCCACTACAAAATTTCTCCCTGCAGGCAGTCACTGAGTCCGAGGTGCTAGAGAAGCTCCTTAAACTTGACGCAAAAAAAAACATCTGGGTCAGATGGTTAAGACCCATTATTCTTTAAAGGTTGCTGCCCCTATAACCGCCAAGCCTGTCTATCCTCTCTGGTGAGGTTCCCATTGCTTGGAAGGCAGCCACGGTTCGTCCTTTATTTAAAGGGGAGATCAAACTGTTATAGGCCTATTTCTAGTTTGCCTTGTTTATCAACAGTGTTGGAAGAACTTGTCAATAATCAACTGACTGGCTTTCTTGATGTCTATAGTATTCTCTCGGGTATGCAATATGGTTTCCGCTCAGGTTATGGATGTGTCACTGCAACCTTAAAAGGTCCTCAATGATGTCACCATTGCCCTTGACTCTAAGCAATGTTGTGCTGCTATTTTTATTGACTTGGCCAAAGTATTTTGATACGGTAGACCACTCCATTATTGTGGGCCGGCTAAGGAGTATTGGTGTCCAAGGGGTCTTTGGCCTGGTTTGCTAATTACCTCTCTCAAAGAGTGCAGTGTATAAAGTCAGAACATCTGCTGTCTCAGCCACTGCCTGTCACCAAGGGTGTACCCCAAGGCTCGATCCCACGCTCTTCTCCATTTACATCAACATAGCTGAAGAAGCTCTCTCATCCATTACTGTTCAGACGATAGTCATACTCAGCTGGCCCCTCCCCGGATTTTGTGTTAAATGCTCTACAACAAAGCTTTCTTGGTGTCCAACAAGCTTTCTCTACCCATAACCCTGTTCTGAACACCTCCAACACAAAGGTCATGTGGTTTCGTAAGAAGAATGCCCCTCTTCCCACAGGTGTGATTAAACCTTCAGAGGTAGTAGAGCTTGAGGTAGTCACCTCATACAAGTACTTGGGAGTATGGATAGACGGTACACTGTCCTCTCAGCACATATCAAAGTTGCAGGCTAAAGTTAACCAAGTCTAGATTTCTCTATCATAATCACTCCTCTTTCAACCCAGCTGCAAAACTAACCCGGATTCAGATGACCATCCTACCCATGCTAGATTACGGAGACATAATTTATAGATCGGTAGGTAAGGGTGCTCTCGAGCGGCTAGATGTTCTTTCCCATTTGGCCATCAGATTTGCCACCAATGCTCCTTATAGGACACATCACTGCACTCTATACTCCTCTGTAAACTGGTCAGGTCTGTATACCAGTCACAAGACCCACTGGTTCTTTGCTTATTTATAAAACCTTCTTAGGCTTAACTCCCCCCTATCTGAGATATCTACTGCAGCCCTCATCCTCCACATACAACACCCGTTCTGCCAGTCACATTTTGTTAAAGGTCCGCAAAGCTAGCTATCTATATATCAATCTTGAACAGGATGATCTATTTTGGATGCAATTTGAATAGAGTTGGAGAGATAAAGACTGCAAGAGAGTGTTCGCATGTGCACCGACTTAACCTGTTATGGCTGCAACCCTTTGTTCTTAATTTCCGCCTGAAGACATACCCTAATCTAACTGCCTGTAGCTCAGCCCCAGAGGCAAGGATATGCATATTCTTGGTATCATTTGAATGGAAACATTCTGAAGTTTGTGGAAATGTTAATGAAATGTAGGAGAATATAACACAGTAGATCTGGTGGAAGAAAAGAGAAAAATATATATATGTTTTCTGTTTTTTATTGTTGTAGTACCATCTTTCACATGTACTAGAATAGCCACACAGTCAGATAGGATGCTGGAGATAATTTTGATGGATAACACAAGAGGGCAACTGTAGGTGTGCAAAGTTTGAGACAGATAACTTCTGGAATGGGTGAGCTACTTGACATTTAGCATGAAGTCACCCAGGTGTCCCACACAAGTTGCCCAAATGTACCCAAGTGGCCGAATTGGTGAAATGACCTATAACTATATACAGCAGTGCAAATAACTATATACAACATATCAAAAAGCAATTCTAACACACACACACAAAAAATGTTTAAAAAAAAATATTAGAAAATAAATAGAAAAAAATATTTAAAAAACAGTACACCCCTTAGAAGTCCTCGTCACAGTATTTTGCTGCCTGTGCCCTGTCCCATAGCAGTCTCTTTCTGATGTAAAGCAGAGGCAAACTGAACAAGTGGTGCATTTCATGCGACACGGAACACAACAACGCCTCCATGCTGTGCCCTTTTGGCCCTGAGGCACAGTCATGCCTGCAGTAATGAACTGTGGCATATGAACACCACTGGGGGCACAGGTAGAGCGGGCAGCTTGGCACCGGGGCCTCCCAGTCGGAGTCGCTATCACTGTGAAAGAAAACATTAAAAAAATATTTGTATTGTCTGAGCCTTTTATCATCACATAAAATAAACAGATATGTATTGATTGTATAGAGCAGAGGGAACAGTCACTAAGGTGTTCCATTCAACTACGGCCATTGTTGTGTGTGTGTATATATATATACAGTGCCTTGCGAAAGTATTCGGCCCCCTTGAACTTTGCGACCTTTTGCCACATTTCAGGCTTCAAACATAAAGATATAAAACGGTATTTTTTTGTGAAGAATCAACAACAAGTGGGACACAATCATGAAGTGGAACGACATTTATTGGATATTTCAAACTTTGTCCGTTTTTGATTTGTTAAAAAAGTTCGAAATATCCAATAAATGTCGTTCCACTTCATGATTGTGTCCCACTTGTTGTTGATTCTTCACAAAAAAATACAGTTGTATATCTTTAATGTTTGAAGCCTGAAATGTGGCAAAAGGTCGCAAAGTTCAAGGGGGCCGAATACTTTCGCAAGGCACTGTATATACACACACACACAAAAACAAACTACACATTTCATTGCAAAAATATATATATATTATATATATATATATTTTATATTTCATAAAACGGCATTAGCACTTACCCGTCCAGAAGTACGTCCTGTCCTTGCAGAAACAGCTCCTCAGTTCGTTTGAATGATAACACCAAGATTCCTCAAACAAAAAATCTGTCTCACTTTTACTTTAGAGTTTGACTTCGCTTTACATGAAGTATTCGCCAGGATATCTTCAATGAAATCGTTGAAACAACTTTCCGAAATACAGCTGCGCGTAAAAAGCCTTACAGCAACCCCTCTGATCGTCAAGGCGAAAATGGAGTTCCCTGCGCGTGCGATTACAGCCAAGGAATTGTGGTCCAACCCCAAACCATTACATACTGGCGTTTACCTCAGCTCATTGGCTATCTACCCAGCTAGATTTCAAGAAGATCAGTGGTCATTGGGCAGAAATATAGTCAATCAATGAAGCTTCGCTAAAATTATTGGTGCGTCAGGTAGTCATTTATCGTTGTCTTCAAATCAGCTCACTTCGGTCAATTCGGTCAATTCTCCCCGCAAAAAAAAAACAACGTTGTTTGACTGCGTTGCAAACATCCAGAGGAATGCACTGACACCCACCATGACTATGTAAACTATTGTTTACAGGGGCGAATCACGCTGAATGCTCCGTAAAAAAATGATAGAGATGGAATTCACTGCACAAATAGTTTACAAAATGTTTAGATTTAGGCTATAAAAATGGATTTTATCAAAGAAAAACGGCACTTCATTTGATCAATGGGATACTCAGGAAGAGAAATAAGAGCAAGATATCAGAATGTAACTCATAATTTTACCTTCAGATGTAAATGTGTAAACTGTCATGGCAGAAAATGTTTGTTGTTGATTGCTCTTCTCAAACAAAAGCATGGGATTTGTTCTCTGTAATAGCTATTTTAAATTGGAAAACATAGTTTGATTACCAAGATTCTAATCTTTTGAAGGGTGTAAGACACTTGCATTTTCAATAATGTTTAATGTTACGAAATTGTATTTTTAGTTGTCACTCTGAAATTTCCCCTGATGTTGGTCCCTGTACAGGGACAGCAGCCATAACAGGTTTTAAGGAATTAATATTTCTATTACATTTTTTAATTTAACCTTTATTGAACTAGGCAAGTCAGTTAAGAACAAATTCTTATTTACAATGACGGCCTACCCTGTCCAAACCATAACCCCTTTTTTATTTTACCCCTATTTTACCAGGTAAGTTGACTGAGAAGACATTCTCATTTACAGCAACAACCTGGGGAATAGTTACAGGGGAGATGAATGAGCCAATTGTAAACTGGGGATGATTAAGTGACCATGATGGTATGCCAGGACACCGGGGTTAACACCCCTACTCTTATGATAAGTGCCATGGGATCTTTAGTGACCACAGAGAGTCAGGACACCCGTTTAACATCCCATCCGAAAGACGGCACCCTACACAGGGCAATGTCCCCAATCATATATATTTTTAGACCAGAGGAAAGGGTGCCTCCTACTGGCCCTCCAACACCACTTCCAGCAGCATCTGGTCTCCCATCTAGGGACCGACCAGGACCAACCCTGCTTAGCTTCAGAAGCAAGCCAGCAGTAGAATGCAGGGTGGTATGCTGCTGGCATGAATCAAACCAGGGTCTGTACTGACACCTTTTGCACTGAAATGCAGTGCCTTAGACCTGTTTTAAAAGTCTGCAGCTGCAATAAAATAAAAAATAATAATCTTATATACAAATAAAATAATAAGTTGACCCCCGAAAGACAGATGGCGATGTGTAAATTAGATGCTCATTCGGTCTTTATATTACTGTAGCACAGGCTATGCTCCAGCAAATGTAGGTCTACCTGTCACAATAGAATGTTACCACGATGAGATGATAGGACTATACTTAGATGGGCTGTCTGTCCCCAACCTAAGCATTGATGATTCATCATGCATTGACCAGAGAGAAGGCCATAGAGAACTCAGATGTAGACATTGCATATAATTAAACGTCATGCTGTTCATACAAATTTGATTCTAATTTACCGGTTTCTCGCAGTTATTTATGCCGGGAAAAGGGAGTGGTTTTGGCAGTAAATCTTGGTAAATGCCAATCAACCCTAGTGTTCACCTGTGTGAGGTTGTTGGCCTGCTGCAGGTTGCGGGTCTGTTTAACTGCATCCTCGTAGCGAGGGGGCTCCCTGGTCTTGGGGGGCTGGGTAACGAGGGAGGAGGGGTGGAGGATGAAGGTGGGCTGGGATGGAGAGGGGGACTGGAGGAATTGAGAGAAGAGGAAAACATTTAACACAACCTACCTGGTCTGTAATAAGAACTCATATACCGAATGTAAGATTTGAAAGGATTTGAGAGAGAAAGGCAGGTTTGCAATATGTATTTTGCATCACATTTAGGATAGAGTATGATGTTTTCCAAATAATAAATAGAGAAAGCGTACCTTGTTAACAGGCCCATTGGAAAGGTTGTGGCTGGGTGAAGCCCCACGGGGAGAGAGCCTGTTATCTGGGGAGCTGCTCAGGAAACACTGGGGAGGCATGTCGGGCATAGTCTGGTTCTCCACCATCCCAGAGCCGTTACAAACTGTAACAGTCTGTAGAAAAGACACAGAAGGGGGTAAAAATACAGGATCGTAGTGTTAAGAAACCAATTAACTAGCCTGCTAATATCACTGCACTCGCTAAGTCTAGGGGTCTTACGCCTAGTTAACTGGTCTGTAACCTGATTTAAGATGTGCATCTATGTAACTTGAAATCACCTGCAAAATGTGGTTGTGATTAGTTATCTGCTGAGTGGAGGCTGTCTCCATCTTGGTGGTATGCAGCTGGGAGATGGAGGCTTGCATCAGACCTGAGGCCTGATTTGACAACGTAGCCTGGAGGACAGGAAGGAGGATCTGAGTAGAGCCATCCTGGGCCGTGAGTAGGGTCTGGGAAACAGGCTGGCCTAGAACCTGGGACACTCTCCCCTGGTGGCTGATGAAAAACTGGGGCAGACTGGGGGCCGGATTGGGCTGGGAATGGGGTCTGGAGTTACAAATGACATCCTCTACCTTCACCACAGTGGGGAGAGTCTGGGGGGCCAGGGTTGAGTTAATCATGGCTGAGCAGTTAGGAAGGACCCTGCCTTCCATTTTGACTGCGTTGAAGGTCTGGATCATGGGGACGGGGTCTGAGGGTCCCTGGAGGGGCTGGGTCTTCTTCTCCACCCCCAGCTGCATCTTGAGCTCCTCCACCAGCATCTGCTCCTGCTCCAGCTTCCTCATCAGCTCCTCAATCTGACGTTCCTTCTCATGGAGCCGCCGGTCCTTCTCCTCCGGGACAACACCCAGGCCAAGGTGGGACATCCCCGCGCCTGTCCGACAGAGGCTCACCCTCTGGGGGTCGCAAAGGAGTTTGGATACCCTGGGCATCCCTCCGTCGTCTCTGAAGGTGGCGAGGTCTGTGGGGATTGGGGACACTGGGGCTGTGGCGCTCATGCTCTCTGGTGCCACCTGGTGGGCAGGTAGAAGTGCAGGGGATGAGCCAACCTCTATGGGAACTGAGGGGAGGGTTTTAGGGCCGGGGTTTGGGACTGTGGTAGGGGCCGGGGTGCTTGGACTCTCCTGGTAGGGCTTCAGCCTCTCGATGAGATCAGTCTTGGTCCCTGAGACAGGGAGGCTTCGCAATTTCAGCTCCAGTTTCAACTCGGCCACCTTCATGTCCTCCAGGTTAGGAGGCAGTTGGCCAGGCTTGCGGTTGGATAGGCTGTTGTTGGGACGGACAGGGGTGGGAAGAGGGACAGTGACATGGGGGGCAGGAGGCAGGGACAGCACTATAGAGGTTGGCAGGCCGCTCACACCGCTGTTCTGACCCTCAGCTACAGGTCTGGAGGAGGAGAGGGAAGTGAATGGAGAGAGAAACAAGAGGAAAACAGAGTGTAAAGAGGGTGGAGTGAGATATGGCGAAGGAGGGAGAGGGGAAATGTGGGGGAAAGAGGGGTGGAGAGAGAGGGAGAAGGGAAATGTGTTAGCAATATATATTAGGAGCCTCCTCTGCCCTGCATCTTAGTACACAATCAATCAATAGAACAATGCAGAGTTCCAACAATAACTGACCTTGGATCAACTCCGACTAACAGGGAAATTATAGAAAAGGCCAAAACAACATCCTGCAGGTTATTAATATCATTATAGCGGATTTGTTATTGGAAACTAGCTAATTGTCAGTTTGTCATTCAGGCCATTGGAAACAACAGTTGGTTTGCTTTTTAGGTGCTTTCCAGCTAACATAATATTCTCGTGTAAACCTTTGTTTGAACAACAGGTAGACAGATTGACGTAATGACAGAGGTTATTAACCTAGTAAGGGGAAATTAGAGGTCTTCACAGGTCCAAATAGTTGGACTCGTTCTGAAATGGATCCATGACTTTCCCACCCGACCCGATATGCTTAAATATTTTTTTTTTAAATAACGAAGTACAGCCTGAAGCGTTACGAAAAGGCCCGTGGAAAAACAGACCCGTGCTGGGTTGGATCCGAGAGATCCGTTCAGATCCAAGAGTAGAAAGAGAGGGAGGAAGAAACCTCCGACTGGGTGCTGCCAGCGCAATCAATAAACAAGTGATATTGGGCAAATAATGCACAGTTAAGTGTCCTTAACTGCCTATAACATTTTTTTAACTATTCGTTGCATTTTTATGTGTAGCATATTCAAAACTTTATAGCCATAAATGTCCACCTCACATTGGCTACGCGTGGCCTGTCTGCAATGAACTTGAAACATTGTATCAACGGACACAGCTGTAAGCTATTTGTGCAAGGGATAAGAAGTCAATCAGGTATTTTATGTCTCCATTATTTTAAGTGAACTGGTGTAAATTATTTTTAAAACAGCTGGTTTAGATTCTTAAATAGGCCGACAATAATAAACAACAATAATGATGATCAAACAAATGAAAAATACAGAAAATAAAAGTTAGAAAATGACATGAAACCTGAATAGCGAGTTGCACACAGTCCACCTGGCCGTGCCAACGTTCTTCTCATCTTTGTCCACTATAATATTAGAACTTGTCACTGAGGACATTCCCCCTTGGCCTCTTTTCACCGTACTCCTTCTCCTAACTTTAGTTTTACTTCAAAAGAAAAAGGCCTCCATCTTCGCAATCAACAGTAGCCTAGACCAGTGGTTCCCAACCAGGACTCATGAGACCATAGGCTTACTGGTAAAATGCACGAGGGGGTTACTTTAGGGGTACTCCGGGCAGAGCAAAATACAGTTGGTGGTACAGTAAGTGAAAAAGGAAGGGAACCACTGGCCTATACCACTCGCATTCTCTCTCTCCCCTCAGCAGCAGGGGCATGTGAGGTGAGCAGCCAGAACCAGTTTCAAATGGACATGATCTATACATTTTATTGAGTTGCAATTGGCTGACACAAATAACAAGCTTGCACAGTTCTAATCACTTCACACACAATTATATCAGACCAGACCCGACCCGACACGAGACAAAAGTCTGAATTTAGGACCCGGACCTAGTGTTGGGCAGCATCCAGATTTTCATACTGTCATACCGTTTTTGTACCCTACTGGGGTATAAGGTATTACCGAATATACACACAAGCGGCGCTATTTCAAAAATAATTATGCCCAAAACAATTTAGGCAACCAGGATCTTGATCCAAGAGTTGAATGAATGTCTCTGCTGTAACCAAGGTTCATCTTGAAATCTAGAAAACTTTCCTAGCAATTTAGAAAACCAAATACATAGCTGGAGCCCTGAGCTGGATATAATTTGACACAGATTTCGTATAGTTATACTTCACTTAAAGGAGAATTCCACCCAAAAACTATTTTAGTATTTGTTTCATTAGTCCATTGTAGACATACACAAAATGTTTTGCTGGTCAGCAATCAAGTTTAAGATATTGTATGTAACTTTCAAAATACAGAAATCACCACCATATGATGTAAAACACAGCATCACATGATGCTAAATGCCTCATACAGGGATGATTTCTGTATTTTGAAAGTTACATACAGTATCTTGATTGCTGACAAACAAAACATTGACTATGTCAACAATGGACTAAAGAAAAATATCAAAATATAGTTTAGGTGGAATTTTCCTTTAAGTTACAAGCAGTGTCATAGCACGCACACCAGCGAGGCCGGACCCGCTCGGGTCGGATCTCGGAATTTCAGGTCTGTTGAGCCTCTGGGGCAAATGCTAAATTAAATCACATTTTCACTTAGTCTCCCACTGACAAAGTGGAGATCGGACTTAAGTGGAAGTTTCGATTTGACCCCAGGAGTGTTACTTCTTTTGCCCTGATATGACAGTAATATCCTACTTTAAGGGTGCTGGGAGGATGGTGTGGTAGTTGTAGTGCTGCTGCTGCTGTTGGTTGAGGATCTGCAGCTGGAGGAAGAGTTGCTGCTGGTGGAGGATCTTGGCGTAGGATGAGTCCATGGGGGCATCGCTGGCCTCCTGTTTCTGGTCTGGGGGGACATACTGGTGGTACTTTAACTTCTTGACCCGGGGCTTTGGGTCCTTGCCCTTCTTACTGCGATTCCTCTCTCCCGGCTGTTTGGGCTGGCTCTGCTGTGGGATGAGAGAAGAGAAACATCAAGATAAAGAAGTTGCACATGATTGAAAACTAGTCAGTCTGCCTTACAGACTTGTTTTAATGAACAGTGTTTAGAAGTGACTCAAGTACTGTTTTTTTTTCTATGACTGAAAGATGACAATCCAGATTTTAGCACAGAAAGATATATTGACATTTATTTATTCAGTGATTTGGATTCAATGCTAGTTCAAAGACTGAGCTTTTGTTTCAATGTGAAGTTTAATGTTTAGAAAGTATACTTTCCCAAACAGTAGACCGAACAATGTGTCTGCTTACTTTCACTAGGGTGGGCCCTGGCTTTGAAGGAACGACAGTGATGATAGGCTGAGACGCGGGTGCTGGGCGACTGACTGGCAGCTCTTGGGTGGAGAGAGCTTTGAGGAAGTCTGCCGTTGCCTGGGTGACAACAGGAAAGGGCTGGGACAGAAGAACAGATTTCAGTCATAACTCTAAGCATATAACTTACATAACTAAGTTTCTTGTTAATAATTTGCATTTCTCTGAACATTTACTTACATTTTTACAATCATTCAGGGGTAGATAAAGAATGTGAGGTATGATTAGGGTTGCAAAGCTACTGGTAATTTACCAAAGTTACTTTGGTCATTTATACTTAGATAACTTTAAAAAATAAATGTATTCATATAAACACTCATTTTTTTATACATTTGTGTCCATATTGTCCATGAGTTTCTAGTCCAGGTTTCCCTACTCCAGTCCTCAAGTACCCCCATCAGCACACATTTTTGTTGTAGCCCGAGAAACTCACCTGATTCAACTCATTGTGAGCTTGATGATTCATTGACAAGTTGAATCAGGTGTGCTTGTCCACGGCTACAACAAATGTGTACTTTTGGAGGGTAGCCGAGGACTGGAGCTGGGAAACACTGCTCTAGTGGATAGACCATATTGTTCAAGACAAAATAGCCTAAGTAATGAAAAAAATCATCTAAAATCAACATCATTTTCAATTAACTGAATGTCTTTCAACTATTAACTTTTTTCACAACTGCCACCAGTTTGGTGGCAAAACATTGATAAAAGACATATTGACATTGTAAAATAAATAACTGTAAAGAAATATACAATATATTTCATGCTGAACCCCTCATATTAAAACACCAATGGTATTAATCTTATAAAATTCCCCCCCAAAACTTGAAAGCTACCAAAATTCAAGTATTTTACTGGCAAACTCTGAAAGTTTCAAGTAATATACCTTCTCTTTGCAACTCTAGGTATAATGAAGCATATGTATTGTCCTTCAAAAGGAAATTCAAGTGGATAAAGAACCTCCCATGTCCTACCTGTAGGATTGTGTGGTTGTTGGTGATTGTGGGCAGCGGTGGTGGGCAGGGGGCCTCTAGGGCCCGAGGTTCCCCAGGGGAGGGTGTGGAGACCTTGGACTCATGGCTGGCTGGCTGCTCTGGAGACAGGGCGTCCCCGCTGTCCTCATCAAACCCGTACGTGTCCAGCGCTTTGGGGTAGTTTACTGAGGGACCAACACATTCAACATTAACACAGCACATTAACCAAAAGGTCCACATCAAGTTTAGAAAGGGGTAAAGGTGAACAGGCCTCAGAATTCTGTGATTTAGGCAGGTTCAGGCTGCCCATCTAATCGTATTTATTATGATCTAAAAAACAAACCTGATCCTAATTCAGCACTCCTACACTCAGACTCCTGATACGGCTCCATATCACTTTCTCTCTCTACCAGGCCTTACCAATGATGGCCTCCTTGACGCTGGGTTCTACAGGCAGAATGTTCTTTTCTACCAGTTCCATGGGGCCGGGGCGCTGGGCCAGCTTCTCATTCAGGTCGTCAGCCAGCCTGGCCCTTTTCAGCTTCATCTGGGTGGCCTGCAGGGAGGGCTCTGCCCCAGTCTCCTTAAGGATGTGCATTCTGACCAGTTCAGATCTCTCTGGTCGGCTGCGGATCTTGTGTTTCAGGAAGTTTTCAGTCTGGGAAAGGGAAAACGGGGACAGGGCATTTTCAAGAAATGTCCATACAAGAACATGGAATATATTGGGGAATGTATTTGCAAGGCTGAGCTCTTACCCTGGCTCTCTCCAGGCTGCGTATCTGCTCATGAAATGCCGCTGGGCTCTTTAGAGCTGCATGGGGAGAAACACATTGTCAGCTTCTCAACAGACACCTCTAACGCGAACACATAACTCAATTATGACTACATAAAGTGGCAGTGCCCATACTCACGAGGCATGATGCCCTGGTCTACCAGCTGCTCACGGGTGCGTCTCTGCTGTAGCCTCAGCTGAAGGACTGTTGGGGGAGGGGGGCGAGAGAGAAATGTAGACACTTCAGTAAACACAACCAGAAATTGCCTGCATCTGCGGGTCTGAAGTCATCATGAGTAACTGAGGCTTTCACAAGAGGATGTGGTTCTGTTAGAAGGCTAGACACACAGACCAGCAGAGTTTGGACTCCCACGGCCACCACAACTCACTTCCTTTACCACCAGCAGTGGTTAACAAGCCTGGTTGGTTTCACTTGAATCCCTTTTCTGAACAATAATTTAATTACTTAATACCGTTGCATTCTTTGTTCTTTTTGGCTGCAGCCAAGGCTAATCAAATCCGGCAAACTAATTTCAATAATCAAAAGCATTTGAAAATTGCACAGGAACAAATATCAGGGGGAATTGTGATTTATCTCAAATAGCTAAAACAGGCAAAACATGATTTCAAACAGCTAAATCAGCTAGCCTAAATGTACTTGATTACTAGGTTTGGGCGGTATCTAGATTTTCATACCGTCCTTCTCTCATCCCAGGATTTATGGTATTACCGGCATAGCACACAAGAAAAGCCCATTGGGCCTCTAGTACCAGAAAGCTAACAAAATTAGCATACTAATAGCGAGAGCACAGACGCTGTCAGCTAAATGCTAATGAGTGAAAATGAACATAAACTAAATTGCAAACACAGCAAAATACAGATCAAAAGTTATACAAGCATAGCCAATAGCTACCAAATGTCATTTTCGGTGAGTGTGAACATTTACATGCGAAAGTGAATGAGAGAAATTGTGCAAATGAACAAAGTTATGTGCTGCGCTGCTCTTCAGAAAAGCATGGGAGAAAAACACTAGTAGGAAGCACAGGGAAGAAATAACTAATCCAGAGCTTTATAGACATTATAGGCTATCTGATGGCAAACATTTAGTAGTGAATTGCATACAAGTGTAACATCACCTCATGTGCACCGCACAACAGAGATTCGCCGATAGACACTAGAACGCTACGAACGCTTTCTCCCGTTGTGCTATTTACAAAAAACATGTGACTGGCTCATCTGAGATAAGCTTCTTACTGTAAAGTAATGTGACAGGTGGAATGAAGAATACAGTCTGCTCAATCTCCTAACATATGCACAAGTTGATTGCAGGTATTAACTTAAAAAGTAGCTACAAATATGAATATTTATTGAAAAACTTCAAAGAAATCATTGACAGTATTTTAATATTTTGACAGGATAGACAAAGATACCTAGGTCTCTCTTTTCTAAATGTGCCCTCTAGAATACAATATAAAAATACAGAAAATATATACAGTGCATTCAGAAAGTATTCAGACCCCTTAACTTTCACATTTTGTTACAGCCTTATTCATTCATATTAAAAAAAATAAATAAAAACTCAACCTACACGCAAAACCCCATAATGAAAAACAGAATTGACTATTTTACATGTACTCAGACCCTTTGCTATGACTCCACATTGAGATCAGGTGCATCCTGTTTCCATTGATCATGCTTGAGATGTTTCTACAACTTCATTGGGGCGGCAGGGTAGCCTAGTGGTTAGAGCATTGGACTAGTAACCGGAAGGTTGCAAGTTCAAATCCCCGAGATGACAAGGTACAAATCTGTCGTTCTGCCCTGAACATTGGCCGTCATTGAAAATAAGAATTTGTTCTTAACTGACTTGCCTAGTTAAAATACAAAATTGGAGTCCACCTGTGGTAAATTCAATAGATTGGACTAAAGGTCGACCAATTATTTAGGGCCGATTTCAAGTTCATATACAAATCGGTAATCAGCATTTTTGTACACGATTATGGCCGATTACATTGCACTCCACGAGGAGACTGCGTGGAAGGCTGACTACCTGTTATGCGAGTGCAGCAAGGAGCCAAGGTAAGGTGCTAGCTAGCATTAAACATATCTTATAAAAAAACAAATCACATTTAACAATCACTAGTTAAACTAGTAATATTGTCAACCATGTGTGTCAATCATCTAGCTTGTCCTGCGTTGCATATAATCGATGCGGTGCCTGTTTAATTTATCATTGAATCATAGCCTTCTTCGCCAAACTGGTGATTTAACCTCTGCGCACCGAACCCGTTAGCGGGATTAAATTCGACAATACGGTGATCGCTACATAGTCATATTAAACATTCATGAAAACACAAGTGTCTCATGTTTCGAAAGCCTAGAATCTTGCTAATCCAACTGCGTTGTCAGATTTTTAAAAGGATTTACTGCGAAAGAATACGATGCGATTATCTGAGGATAGAGCCCCATAAAAACAACTATTTCAACCAGCACAGGCGTAACAAAATCACAAATTGCAATAAAATAAATTGTTTACCTTTGACAATCTTCCTCTGTTTGCAATCCCAATGCTCATTGTTACACAATGAAAGGTCTTTTGTTCGATAAAATCAATTTTTGTAGCCTAAGAAGAAACATTTTGTGAACCGCTTGTCGTGAATTCCGTCTCATTCAATTTGACGACACATTCGATGTAAATACACACACTAAACGTGACTTTTCACTGTTGACGTTGAGACTGGTGTTTTGCGGGTACTATTTAATGAAGCTGCCAGTTGAGGACTTGTGAGGAGTCTGTTTCTCAAACTAGACACTATTGTACTTGTCCTCTTGCTCAGTTGTGCACCGGGGCCTCCCACTCCTCTTTCTATTCTGGTTAGGGCCAGTTTGCGCTGTTCTGTGAAGGGAGTAGTCGTTGTGCCAGATCTTCAATAGCCTTAATTTCTCAGAACAAGAATAGACTGACAAGTTTCAGTAGAAAGCTCTTTGTTTCTCGCCATGTTGAGCCTGTAATCAAACCCACAAATGCTGATGCTCCAGATACTCAACTAGTCTAAAGGCCAGTTTAATTGCTTCTTTAAATCAGAACAGCAGGTTTTCAGCTGTGCTAACAATTGCAAAAGGGTTTTCTAATGCTCAATTAGCCTTTTAAAATGATAAACTTAGATTAGCTAACACAACGTGCCATTGGAACACAGGAGTGATGGTTGCTGATAATGGGCCTCTGTAGATATTCCATTTAAAAAATATATTTTTAAAATCAGCAGTTTACAGCTACAAGTCATTTACAACATTAACAATGTCAACACTATTTCTGATCAATTTTATTGTTATTTAAAAAAAATGGACAAACATTTTTTTTGCTTCTTTCAAAACAAGGAAATCTCTAAGTGACCCCAAACTTTTGAACAGTAGTCTAACTATCGTGATAATATCGTATTCCTGCAGTTCCTGGCAATTCCCAGCCCTAACACACACACAGAAAGAGAGAGAGTTAGAGAGAGAGACACACACACACACACACTAAGCAGTGTTTCCTCAGCTGTGGGTCGGCTCAGTGACCACAGTCCCGGTCAGCTCAGAGGGTGAGAGATTCAGACTAGGATTCCAAGGAGTCTGACATGCTTGACACTTTCACCACTCCCCCGTGATTCAACATCCAACAGTACAACGTCTGAAGTGCATGGGATGTGTTATTGATGAATCAGAATCTGGGTTTACATGAAACGTTGAATATGGAGATTCTCCTTTAAGCCTAGGAAGCAGCCATTAAATGTACCATTCACCAGCATTTCAAGCTTAATGTCAAAATACATTTGGTACTTACCAAGGAATGGGGTTTTGCTGAGCAACTATAGTCATTACTTAGACTAAATTCACATGAGCCAAATCCACCTCTTCTGCATCTCAAATAACACCTGATTTTTTCCAGCAAAGGCATTTCTCTCTCTTTCAGTTGCATGCAACTTATTTAGACATTTTTTGGAAGTACATACCGGTCTCAAGGGCAGTAAAGATGATAGTTGCTCAGCGAAACTCCATTCTTTGGTAAATATTCTAATCCTCACCGTCTCATCTTTTAAAATACATAAAGTCCTCCATTTACCTCACTCCGACTACCCAAAAAATAGCAAAGTTACCCAATTGGGGGAGTGAGGGGGTCAACCTCTTGTCGCATGCAGTGCTCAAGTTCAGGACGGCTGGCAGTCAAAACCCATAAAACGCTGTGAAGTGCAGAGCCTGAGCTATGACGTAATATATAGCATGTTACTGAGCTGGAGGGTTCCAATTTATACACTTATCAGTACCTACATCTGCTATTTTTAACCCATATACAAGTGTTAAGGGGTAAAAAACCAATCACAGTTGTAAAGACACTATAAACATGATTATGGCAGGTTCACTGGAGTTCCATCTTCCAGGCTTTGAGTTAGAAGGTATTTTCAAGCATCTCACTGCTCAAGTGAGGAACCAATCAACCACATCTATCACAGTGGAGCAAAACAAATGATCATTATGTATGAGAAAAGGACAATCAATTTGACGATCACCATAGTGTGTGCTTGTTTCTCCTCCCCACTCACCGTTCTTGCGTTCGTTGAGGGGAGGCAGGTTGTTGCTGGGCTGTAGGGTCAGCTCCTCCAGCTCATGGGTGACCGCCTCACTCTGGGGACTGGGCACCAGCAGACCCAACATTTCATAATCCCCCTCTGCTCTGGGCAGCCCCTGGGGCTCCATCTCCACGGGGGGGGGGGGAGGAAATCAGGGGGCTTCCTAGTAACCAGCAGGGGCAGTTACCGTCCCGGTGTGATGTCACGATCTCTGCATGGGAAGAGAGAATAGGATCTTTTTTTCCCCCCATCTGTTTTTTTACAAGACACAAAGAACAGAACAGGGATGTGTTGAAAGGCAAAATCAACTTTTACACTTATAAATGAGTAAAGAATGTTACAACATGCCCTGGGACAAGAGTGTTCTTCTAAACTCCCTACTGGGAGTGGTGGTGTGGAATACAGAACCAACCACCTGGAAGACTTCTAACCGTATTATTCATTTAGGAGGTATTGATGGGTATTTTATTCACACACACACAGACACACACGCACACACGTTTTAACCAACCGTTATAAGAAAGAAGCCCAGTCAATAAGATGAATGAATCGTGTCCAGAGTTGCCTAACTGATGGTGGTTTGAAACAGTGGGAATGAAAACACTAGAACCGCCATAGGACACTGAAAAAAAAAAAACATCTGCCCTGCTCCTTCCATGACTTCCTAAATGTTTGTATTTTACACTGCTCATGTCTGAATTTTGAAATCACAAACAGAAAAGTATTGAGCCTTTTTACCAGTTCACACCTATTCCCAACGTAACCCCCCCATGACAATGTGCTAGAGGATGTTGGTACCCAGCCAGGCGCTAATGAGTCTCTCGCTCTCCTCACTGAATGACAAACGGATGAATGGATGATAATTGTGCACCTTAATTCACATTTAAATTGAAATTTGGCCTAACTGAATGATGAAGGTAAAGAGGTTGATTTAATTTAGAAAGACAATAGTGTAATGAGTAAGTTCCTTGCTCAGAACATGGTGGTTCCTTTTAACATGAGTCTTCAATATTCCCAGGTAAGAAGTTTTAGGTTGTAGTTATAGGAATTATAGGACTATTTCCCTCTATACCATTTGTATTTCATTAACCTTTGACTATTGGATGTTCTTATAGGCACTTTAGTATTGCCAGTGTAACAGTATAGCTTCCGTCCCTCTCCTATTTCCTCCCTGGGCTCGAACTAGCAACACAACGACAACAGCCACCATCGAAGCAGCGTTACCCATGCAGAGCAAGGGGAACAACTACTAGAAGGCTCAGAGCGAGTGACGTTTGAAACACTATTAGCGCACGCTAACTAGCTAGCCATTTCACTTCGGTTACAACAGCCTCATCTCGGGAGTTGATAGGCTTGAAGTCATAAACAGCGCAATGCTTGACGCACAACGAAAAGCTGCTGGCAAAACACACGAAAGTGCTGTTTGAATTAATGTTTACGTGCCTGCTTCTGCCTACCACCGCTCAATCAGATACTTGTATGCTCAGTCAGATTATATGCAATGCAGGACACGCTAGATAATATCTAGTAATATCATCAACCATGTGTAGTTAACTAGTGATGATTGATTGTTTTTTTATAAGATAAGTTTAAAGCTAGCTAGCAACTTACCTTGGCTTACTGCATTCGCGTAACAGGCAGTCTCCTTGTGGAGTGCAACGAGAGAGAGGCAGGTTGTTATTGCGTTGGACTAGTTAACTGTAAGGTTGCAAGATTGGATCCCCGAGCTGACAAGGTGAAAATCTGTCGTTCTGCCCCTGAACAAAGCAGTTAACCCACCGTTCCTAGGCCGTCATTTGAAATAAGAATGTGTTCTTAACTGACTTGCCTAGTTAAATAAAAATATATAAAAAAATGTATTTATTATTATTATTATTTATAAAAATACAAAATAAATCGGCGCCCAAAAATACCGATTTCCGATTGTTATGAAAACTTGAAATCGGCCATTCCGATTAATCGGTCGACCTCTAGTTGATACCATTCTCTTATGTTTTACTTTGTAAAAAGAAGCTGTTATGGAAGTTATATTTACTATAACTATTACTAATCAAATGTATTGTAAGGGAAAGTAAAACATGCTGTGTTGCAGTAGGCAGTAGGAAGAAAACGATGCCAGTCAGCCTGCACTGCCGGCTCATCATAAGTACACATTTTCACACACAAGAGTTAGCCCATAGACAATATTAAATTGACAATCTGATGAGTGACTATATTAGGCCTATCAGTTAACAAATTGTATATGAATAGATGGGTGCCTCATCTGTAATAGAGAGATGCAGGGAAAGGAGCAAAACTTTATAAAATCCTCCTTCCGAGTCACATGCAGGTAAAACATGTTGATTCCTATATAGTATCAGAAAGAGCTCAAAATTAAGAGGTGCAGCTTGATTTCCAAATTTCACTTTTCCCAAGAATATCCATGCATTCAGCACGACCACTCGCGCAGCAGCATTGATCTGGCTACTACGCAAACACTAGTAACACACTTAAAATGTAAATATGCTATTTGGTCGTCAATGGCTGAACAGGCGATAGAAACGCAATGGTGCATGTTACTTCAATGAACTGGAGGGTGATTGATTGATCTGAATGATAAGAGTGAATAGGATGATTGAATTTAGAACAGTGTAATGAAGAATTGTGGGGGTCTAATTATTTTATTATGAAAAGACTGGAAATGGTATATCATTGCCCCTTGCAGAGGCAAATCAGACACTTAGTACAGCATACAGTGTGTAGTTCACAATGGCAAGCCGAACCAAAACAAATGGACGCACTGACAGCATTGTAAATGCTACAGAAAATAGCAAGAGTTGGATTGGCGATTGAGCTCAAAATCGACTTCGCTGATGAAGAGTCTTCGTCGTACTCTGATGTTGACTTCGAGCCTTGCTGCAGAGAAACCAGAACAGAGCCAACGGAGACGGTGATCCCAACTGCCAAGAGACAGGAGTCTGGGAGGGATGGCACAATTTGGGTAGAAAAGAGTGACGAGTGTGTGACATTCAGTGTGGATGTGGAGTCTTTTTGGTCTGATAGGTATGGGGTGGACAATTCTGAGAGACCATGACACTCAGCCGCTTCAGAGATGAGACACCTGCGGCAGGTGCACACGAAACAAGGGCAATGAAAACTGGGTGCAGTGCAAACTATTTGTTTGTGGGGCTTGCTCACACAAAGCCCCGAAGCTGTGTGCTGACTGTGGACCCGAAGTATAAAGAGAAGACCAGATTGATTCATGCTTAACTTCTTATGGCTGCAGGGGCAGTATTGAGTAGCTTGGATGAAAGGTGCCCAGAGTAAACGGCCTGCTCCTCAGTCTCAGTTGCTAATATATGCATATTATTATTGGATATAAAATACTCTGAAGTTTCTAAAACTGTTTGAATGATGTCTGTGAGTATAACAGAACTCATATGGCAGGCAAAAACCTGAGAAGAAATCAAAACAGGAAGTGAGAAATCTGAGGTTGGTTGAATTTCAACCCAGGCCCTATTGAATTCACAGTGGGATATGAATGAAGTTGCACTTTCTAGGGCTTCCACTAGATTTCAACCGTCTTTAGCAACTTGAATGAGGCTTCTACTGTGTTGTGGGACTGAATAAGACCTGAATGAATCATTTCCTGGTCACGCGCATTCCACATGATATCGACCTGCTCCTCTAGGAAGGAATTCTCCGGTTGGAACTTTATTGAAGATTTATGATAAAAACATCCTAATGATTGATTCTATACTTAGTTTGAAATGTTTCTTCGACCTGTAATATAACTTTTTGAAGATTTTGTCCAAAGTAATGCACGAGCGTTTGGATTTGTATACCTAACGCGCTAACAAAAGTAGCTACTTGGAAATAAATAACGGATATTATCGAACAAATCAAACATTAATTGTGGAACTAGGATTCCTGGGAGTGCATTCTGAAGAAGATCAAAGGTAAGGGAATACTTATCATGTAAATTTCTGGTTTCTGTTGACTCCAACATGGAGGCTAATTTGATTATTTTTCTGAGCGCCGTCTCAGATTGCATTGTTTGCTTTTTCCGTAAAGTTTTTTTTTTTTATCTGACACAGCGGTTGCATTAAGGAGAGGTATATCTATAATTCCATGTCTATAACTTGTATTATCATCTACATTTATGATGAGTATTTCTGTTGAATCAATGAGGCTATTCAAAATCACTGGATGTTTTTGGAACTAGTGAACGTAACACGCCAATGTAAACTCAGATTTTTTTTATATAAATATGAACTTATCAAACAAAACATACATATAGTGTAACATGAAGTCCTATGAGTGTCATTGATGAAGATCAAAGGTTAGTGATTAATTTTCTCTCCATTTGTGCTTTTTGACTCCTATCTTTGGCTGGAAAAATGGCTGTGTTTATTCTGTGGCTTGGTGGTGACCTAACATAATCGTTTGTGGTGCTTTCGCTGTAAAGCATATTTGAGTCGGACACTGTGCTGGGATTAACACCAAGATGACCTTTAAAACGATATAAAATACATGTATGTTTGAAGAATTTTTATTATGAGATTTCTGTTGTTTTGAATTTGGCGCCCTGCACTTTCACTGGCTGTTGTCATATCCCGTTAACGGGATTGCAGCCATAAGAAGTTAAAGGCATGCGTATATACGGGCACAGATAAAATAAATGACTTATGAATATATTTCCACAATTTTTTTTTATGCAATTCATCCTTTACAATTGTTCATGTACTGGTGCTTTTGTTTTGGAATATGGAAATAATTTCACCTGTACACCTGGCTGGTTTAATTATTCATATTTTCCTTTCTATTTTGTCAAAATAAGCTGTAAGTGGAACGTATAATGAATCAAATCAACAAATAAAGTTGATTAAATGGATTACATTATTATTGTAAGGGAAACAAAAACAGGCTATAGGCCTACTTGTTTCTAGGACTTAAAAAAAAAAAATGTAATTAACTAGACAAGTCAGTTAAGAACAAATTCTTATTTACAATGATGGCCTACCCGGCCTCCCCTAACTCGGACGACGCTGGGCCAAATTGTGCGCCGCCCTATGGGACTCTCCATCACAGCCGGTTGTGCTACAGCCTGGGATAGAACCAGGGTCTGCAGTGCCACCTCTAGCACTGAGATGCAGTGCCTTAGACTGCAGCGCTACTCGGGAGCCGTTTGTAGAATTATACAAAACATATCCTTGACTATCTAAACACTATTGTTATTTAATTATACATTTGCACAAATATTTCTTCATGCAATTAATTATTTCTAATAGTTTATGCACTATTTATCAAGCGTTGGTGCTTATGTTTGCACACCTTGCGGGTTGATATGCATCTGATGCAGTGGTGGAAAAAGTACCCAATTGTTATACTTGAGTAATGACAAGTAAAAGTCACCCAGTGAAATACTACTTGAGTGAAAGTCTAAAAGTATTTGGTTTTAAATATACTTAAGAATCCAAATTAAATGTAACTGCTCAAATATAAAGGATCAGTGTCTCTATACCGGGACAGTTGAGCTAATGTGATTAGCATGACAGTTGTAACAGCAAACTTTCCAGGACATAGACATGTATTATACGGGCAGAAAGTTGACGTTCTTGCTAATTGAACTACACTCTCCAATTTACAGTAGGTATTACAGTGAAATAATGCCATGCACAGTTATGTACTTTAAAATGTATAAATAAACCAAATTAGGCACATTTGGGCAGACTTGATACAACATTTTGAACAGTAATGCAATGAATGGTTCATTGGCTCAGTCTAAAATGTTGCACACACACACTGCTGCCATCTATTGGCCAAAATATTGTGGCTAGTCATATAATGGACCTTTTGCATTTCAAAGGAACAAAAAATAAATAGAAATGTTTCTTTGTATTATCTTTTACCAGATTTAATGTGTTATATTCTCCTACATGAATTTCACATTTCCACAAACTTCAAAGTGTTTCCTTTCAAATGGTATCAACAATATACATGTCCTGAGTTACAGGCAGTTAGAGTTGGGCGTGTCATTTTAGGTGAAATGATAAAAAAAGGGGGGTACGATCCTTAAGAGGTTTTAAAGTAAAAGTATAAACCATTTCACATTCCTTATATTAAGCAAACTTTAGGGCATAATTTTTTTTATTTTTTATTTAGGATAGCCAGGGGCACACTCCAACACTAATTTACAAACAACACATGTGTTTAGCGAGTCTGCCAGTAGGGATGACCAGGGATGTTCTCTTGATAAGTGTATTAATTGGACCATTTTCCTGTCCTGCTAAGCATTAAAAATGTAACAAGTACTGTTGGGTGTCTGGAGTAAAAAGTACTTAAAAAAAAAAAATGTAAATGAAGTAAAAGTTGTCAAAAATAGTAATGTACAGATACCCCCAAAAACTACTTAGGTAGTACTTCACACCACGATCTGATGCATATGATAAATGGGATGCCCAGCAACGTTCTCTAGCGGGTACCTATAGGCTGAAAGGCCAGGCAGTTCTAGTGTTAAGGATTAAAAAAAAATAATCAAACAGTTTGGCAACTATAGTTCCGAATAACCGGTTTATGATGATGGTTCCGGGTCCCACCATCAGCTCCGTTCAGCCATTCAAACCACATCCATCTAGGGCTAAGGGGCACAATCCTGACATGTTGGTATTGGCATTGCACCATGCAGCTCTGTTCTTACTTTGCTTCACCTCTGGACTCAGAAACAGCACCAACATTCCAACCAATGTACCAACTTAAAGGACAAAGATTTTAAAAGCATCTAGGTATATGGCTGTACATGGACTCACACACTTCATAACTTTTGTTCACAACAACCACATTTCTTTTTTAAATGTAAAAACCTGTAACCAACTTCAGAATACAATACTTAAGACCATATCAGGGATTTTCTGTGAATCCCTTGAGGATTGTTGATTCTCCACATAGTAATGAACGAAGAGAGGGATGTTTGTTGCCTTTCCGTTGCTGTGGTCCAATCGTTTCAATAACTTAACTGTTACATCTGTGGGATAATAAACATTATCTTACATGGTCCAGAAGACAGTGATTTGAGAGCAGCCACTCCTTAAATGACCACTGTTGCTAAGAGACCCAGCAGTCTCACCCACACACACAAATACAGAAGACAACCACTGTTCTGCCATGGCTGACTTTAGTGTGCCTCAAGAGACAAATATCCATTATCAGTATCTATGGTTATGTTTTCTTTTCCAAGAAGAAAAACTGGTGACAGTGGGGACACTAGATACTACAGACGTCGATGAGTAACCAAGCAGCTATCAACCCCTCTATGCATTGGTTTACATGACTGTCAATCTACAGCAGTCTTTATTTCAGATCACATGTACTGACCAAAGTATCAACACAAGTACATCTAAACACACAAATATTCACATTTCAAGAGGCAAGCAATTTCTATAACCTGGTCAGTCAGCACTCGTCTTCCACCTCTCCTCAGCCAAACAGAGGTAGTCGAGCCCACCACATGAGCCAGTTTAAAAACAGTTCAAATTAAATGTTACTTTATCTTGAGGCTCTTTGTATTCAACGTATGTCACTGGAGACTAGACCCAGGTTAGAACAATAACGTCAGTCTGTCTGGTAGAGGAAAGATGGGCTGGAGACCGACTGTGATATTAGGGTTGCGCTGAAGAGGGTGCAAGTTTCTGAACATAGCAGAAAACCCATTAGAGATTTAATGAATAGAGCTGACATGATCCCCAACTCCACATGACATGATCCCTTACTAAATTATGTGTGTTCTAGGGATGTGGCTGTCATGACTTTGTCAGGCGGTCAGTCAAGAAAAAGACGGAATTGTTTAGATGGTCATACCATGGATAATTTAGCTATTGGATTTAGAATTTGAGCCCTTTCAGGTATCTGTTTCTAATTTGTAATAAATTTGCAAACATTTCTAAAAAACTTTTTTTGCTTTGTCATTATGAGGTTGTGTGTAGACTGATGAGGAAAACAACTTATTTAATCAAGTGTAGAATAAAGTTGTTAAACAACAAAATGTGGAAAAGTCAAGGGGTCTGAATACTTTGAATGCAAATCAAATTTTATTAGTCGCTTGCGCCGAATAGAGACGTAGTAGACCTTACAGTGAAATGCTTACTTACGAGCCCCTAACCGACAGTGCAGTTTCAAAAAATACAGATAAGAATAAGAGATAAAAGGTAGCAAGTAATTAAAGAGGAGCAGTAAAAAAATAACATACAGGGGGAGCCGGTACAGAGTCAATGTGCAGGGGCACCGGTTAGTTGAGGTAGTACGTACATGTAGGTAGAGTTAATTAAAGTGACTATGCATAGATGACAACAGATAGTGGCAGTGGTGTGAGGGGGGGGGGGGACAAGGGTGGCTGGAGTCTGCACTGTATAGGACTATGAGTATTAGAGCTTATGCGTCTGGGTGTTATGAATTAATCATCACCTCAGAAAGCAGGGTCCATTTCATTGTGTTAGGCTGTGAAACAACATCCACAACAACCATGTTGCCTTACCTCCCTACTCCTCTACATTTGCACACATTGTACATAGATTTTTCTATTGTGTTATTGACTGTGTGTTTGTTTATGTGTAACTCTGTTGTTGTTTTGTCACACTGCTTTGCTATATCTTCTCCAGGTCGCAGTTGTAAATGAGAACTTGTTCTCAACTGGCCTACCTGGTTAAATAAAAGTGAAATAAAAATGTTGTTGAACTTCTTCAAATTGATCAATCACAGTGAGGTGAGTGTTAACTGCGAAACAGTATCAGGCTTAAGTGTTTGACGTGATTTTTCATTGCATTTACACTAATGTCAGAGTGGTTAGAGGGACAATAGAGCACTGAGTACCAAGCCATTAGCGACCTGATGGTCGTTAGCAAGTTGGCTACTATCAACGCATGTCCAGAGTGTATAAGAGATTACCGTGACTCAATGGTCATGTGGAATTTTACTGTGATCATGACTGCTGGTGTGGCGGTAATACGGTCACTGCAACAGCCCTAGTCTGTTCTACACAACATGAGTCTGAAAGTTCTAGTGTTGTGCCCTAGTGAGGGGAGTGCAGCCCGCCACAGCTGGTTCTGAGTTTCTAAAAGAGGACATTTCAAAAGAGGCTGTTGAGTCTCAGATTCAGCTCTTAATAAAGGAAAAAGGAGTTCAGGTGAAATTTAAGACACCAGATTCCTATCTTCCAGATTTAAGTACTTGGCCCTAAATATCAGACTTAGGCCTAATATCATTGGAACCAACTCACTGTTCCTAGGCAGTCATTGAAAAATAAGAATTTGTTCTTAACTGACTTGCCTAGTTAAATAAAGGTTAAAAAAATTAAATTAAATGTAGGTTGATGCAGCCTAATCTTTCTGTTTGAATGGTGTAGGTACCTTTTCTACCATGGATTGTTAATTTTTAGTAAAAAGCCTACCTGTTACTAGACAACTGAATGTTGGCCAAAATGTGTTTATATAGCCTAATAGGAGTCTTAATAAAAATGTAAAAGGTTGTCGATATAGTACCATTTGGTATGGAAACGTTCTCATAATGCCATTCCTTACCACCGCTAGGAGAAGATGAAGAGAGACTTCTGCCTGGGTCCAAATGCTACAGCACACTAAGCCATGGAGACAGACCTGGGAACAGAAGACAGACGATTTAAAATGACATTCTACTACAAACTATAATTAATGCGCTACAAAATATAATTAATGCGCTATCAGAACAAAGAAAGCATTTTGTGCAAATTTGAATGTCAAAGACCTTGACCACCAACCTTTGTAAGATTTGTATCAGATCAGAAAATCATTAACGCATATGAACACAGCGGTCCCTGCAGCGTAGACTCAAACCAGTGTGATTAGAACGTGTAGTTACAATTGACACAACAGTCAGCATTTGAGCTGGCCACACTTATTTCACAGAAACATTTTACACAGTCTTTACAATATTATGTCCTCAATGTGAACAGTTTATTATCAATGCAATGTTCAGACAGTCACAGAAGTAGCATAACACAATACTCATCCAAATCTGAAAATGTAGGCTACAATAGTCCTAATGCTAACTGAGTAAAGAGTCAGCTAACACTAGCGGTCATATATAGCCAACAAATCGGCTGATAGAAACCATAATATGAGTTAGCTAATATCAAATACTACGTACAATTCATCACATCATGGGTGAGCTAACCAGTATATTGAAATAATTGAGTAAAATACTTTCTAAAAGTCAAAAGTAATCCCACAGTGGGTAGTTTGTGCGTGCCACCATGTTAGTTTTTCTGCGTCAACTAAACAAGATGAGTTGGGTCTATTTGCAGTATGCATGTTGAAGGGAGTGCGTAATCTACCATCATTCACTAACGGAAGTTTACTTGAAAGGCGAGTGAACCATCCCTTCTCCTCGTTTTGCTATAAACATTGTGTGTCTGACAGACATTTACGTGACACACAGAATGCATTGAATGATGTTAACAAACATAACTCCACACAGACAGCAAATGGCTTAGCATTAGCTCATCATAATCAGTACAACCTTCAAAAAAGGAGAACAAAAATAGATAACATGTAAAGTGTTGGTCCCATGTTTCATGAGCTGAAATAAAAGATCACAGAAATGTTCCATATGCACAAAAAGCTTATTTCTCTTAAATGTTGTGTTACTGAGCATTTCTCCTTTGCCAAGATAATCCATCCACCTGACAGGTGTGGCAAATCAAGAAGCTGGTTAAACAGCATGATCCTTACACAGGTGCACCTTGTGCAGGGGACAATAAAAGGCCACTAAGATGCACATCACACAACACAGTATGCAGGCCATGACTTCATCAAACACTGTTTCACAACGCATCAGTGACATGGCATTAGATGTTTTGAAACAATTCCTGCATCGCATACAAGGCAGTGAAATCTATGCATTACAGCTGGATGAGTCAACAGATGTGGCAGGCCTGGCACAGCTCCTGGTATATGTCTGTTACATTTATGGGGGGGGGGGGGGGGTAAATTAAGGAAGACATCCTCTTCTGCAAACCACTGAAAACCAGAGGAGGATATGTTTAAAGTACTGGACATCTTTGTGATGTCAAATGGACTTTGGTGGTCAAGATGTGTTGGTATCTGTACTGATGGCGCAAAAGCCATGACAGGGAGACATAGTGGAGTGGTAACACGTGTGCAAGCAGTTGCTCCCAACGCCACTTGGGTACACTGCAGCATCCACCGAGAGGCTCTTGCTGCCAAGGGAATGCCTGACAGCTTGAAAGACGTTTTGGACACTACTTTGAAAATGGTTAACTTTATTAAGCAAAGCACCTGAACTCATGTATTTTCTGCACTATGCAATGATATGGGCAGCGACCATGTAACACTTTTACAACATACAGAAGTTCACTGGTTATCAAGGGGCAAAGTATTGACATGTTTTTTTTTTAAATTGAGAGATGAGCTTAAAGGTCTTTTCTGACCATAAGTTTCACTTGTCTGACGGCTTGCATGATGACAAGTTTCTCACACGACTGGCCTATCTGGGTGATGTTTTTTCTCGCCTAAATGATCTGAAGCTAGGATTACAAGGACTCTCCACAACTATATTCAATGTGCGGGACAAAATTGATTAAGTTGGAGCTCTTCTCTGTCTGCATTAACAAGGACAACACACAGGTACTCCAATCATTATGATTTTTTGTGTGCAAATGAACTCAAGTTTACGGACAATGTCAAATGTGAGATTGCGAAGCATCTGATGGAGTTGGGTACACAATTACACAGGTACTTTCCCGAGACGGATGACACAACTGGATTCATTATCCCTTCATGCCCTGCCTCCAGTCCACTTACCAATATCTGAACAAGAGGTTCTGTGAAAATTGAATTTAAAATCAGAAGCCACTGCCAGATTTCTGTTTTGGCCTGCGCCGAGTGTGTCCTTCCTTGGCAAATCGTGCTAAGACACTGATGCCCTTTGCAACCACGATTCTCAACCCTCACTATCATGACAACTAAATACAGGCACAGACTGTGTGTGGAAAATTATTTAAGACAGACTCTCCAATGCAACCAAACTTTGCAGAGTTACGTGCATCCTTTCAAGCCCACCCTTCAAATTAACCTGTGGTGAGTTATTCACAACTTTCGATGAACAAATAAGGTTTAATATGTAACATGGTTAAATAAAGAGCAAGATGATTATTATATTATTATTTGTGCCCTGGTCCTATAAGAACTCTGTCACTTCCCAAGAGCCGGGTTGTGACAAAAACGTACTCATTCTTATGTTTAATAAATGTATGTGTGTGTGTGGCAGGTTTATAATTATGGCAAAAAAACAAAATTTGTGAGTGTGGTGACCCTGGTGCTAGAGAGGGTACGCAGCTGGAGGTTGAATGTTTGAAGAGGTATGGGATTATAACAAGTTTTGGAACCACTTCTGTGAATTAAAGAGGGGGAACATACCTCATTTCAAACTGTTGTTAGAAAATCATGTAATATTGACAAGTTGAAACACACCCTATTGATAATTAGCATGTCCTGGTTTGAGGGCAGTTGTCCTGTTGCGTAAAGATCACATTTATGAACAGTGAGTAAATTCTGACATCACGCGCATTAGAAAACTCATGCTGGGGGGACCGTTAAGAGATATTATAGTTCACTAGTAAAAAGGACAAAGGGATTGTCTGGTACAGCCATGTGCACCACGTCATTGCACTCTTGCTCTGCTGTATGTGATTCTTGCTAGTGGTCACTCAAATGGCTGAATCTGATTGGCTGGAACTTGAATTGCTAGGGTGCTGGTCCATGTGGGGGGAAATGTTTTTTTTAAAATGGCACAGCACAACTTACTGAAAATAGACACTTTCAAACTAGGGATTTCGTGACTAATTGAGGTAACAGTAATTCTGCATGTATAAACTAGACATTGACACACCCAGCCCAAAGCGGAGAATTTAAAAAAAGACTTACTAGTTGCCAAAGTACCAAAGCATACAGGCTACCTGAGACAAAAAACAGATATTGCAAAGAAACACCGGGACTGCAGCGGCAAGCGGCGGTTGCTATAGCAACAGCATGCTGCGGTCTTTGTGGCATGAGATGAAGGGTGTTCTGGAGGGGGGAGAGAGAGAGAGCTTTGAGAGCATAATGTTTACTGATCATTTGATTGTTTATTATCTCCTTCACTTGCTTTGGCAATGACAACATATGTTTCCCATGCCAATAAAGGACTTACATTGAAATTGAATTGAGAGTCAGAGAGCCAGAGTTTGAGTGCAATGTTTACTATTAATGTTTGTTGTTTATTATCCATTTCACTTGCTTTTGCAATGTAAGCATATGTTTCCCATGCCAACAAAGCCCCTTAAATTGAAAGAGACAGAAAGGAGACACATTAGCGGGACAAGCTCTCACCTACATGAGGGGCTCTTTACTGAAAAGCAAACCGTGACAGTAGCACCAACCAGTTCAAACAAGATACAAAACACCTCAGAACTCAGTTTATAAGCTACAGAGGATCTAGTGCACTCTCCTCAGGTCCTGGGCCACAATCACTGCACCCTGGATAGCGTGTGCGCGCTCGGGAATCATGTTAAAACACCTGATTCAACTCATCAAGGTATTGATGATCGTTGAATCAGTAGGAGTTTTTAATTGTTGGGCTGGAACAAAACAGTGAGCATGCACAAAACTTGTTGCTCTCCAGGAACAGTTGGTGACTGACCACTGAAGATCGAGGTCAACAGGTTTGCTTACATTCAAACAGAGGGAAGTACCTGGTCCTGTCAGAGGGAAAGCAAACATCATGCATGACTAGACAATGTGTGGCAAATATCAACCGTGCTCCTACCCAACTGCTCTGTCCTGCTATAGGCATTAGCAACAAGTACCATGTGTTCATCAAAGGGAAACCCACAGAAGGGAAAAGGTCGTGCCCAGCTAGGCCTAATGGTAGATGGCTTTGGAGATTATAGGTGTATGTAAATGTGCTGGTGTTTACAATTCAGCTTTAAAATACTGTTGTTTTGCGTTTTCATAAAACTGAAGGTTGTTGGGTGCAAAGTCTACAAGGGTCTAAGTGTGCTGTGCATGATAATGCACGAGGGTACGACAGATCGATTACCTTCTGCTCCTGCCTAATAGTATCCTACTGATTCAGTATGTATTGAACCAGCAGTATTAAAGGAACGATACAAGGTACATATCACCAACCATGGGCATACAGACGCAGGATGGAGACGTACACCTAACAGTAAACATAACTTTGCAATTAATATATTGTAATATTGCATAATAGCAGTCTACAGCCTGGGATAACATAGTTCCAGAATATCAAATAAACAATAAGACAGCTTGGCCTGTATATCAAGAGCACAGATGAACTAAACACATTATCCCACAGGGTCTGGGACTGCCCCTTCCTCATCATTACAAAGAAGAGGTCATAGGTCAGCTAAGTATCTATACACAACACAAGCCCCTCTCCAGTCTGTAAAGGGGTTATGCTACTGCAGTGGTAACATGCTTCTTCATATTCACTACAGGGAGGAACTCCTAACACAGTCTTTAGGAAAATACCCACCCAGTATTCTCCTCTCCGTTCAGTCAGGGTGGTCTAGTCTCTCTCGGCAGACTTAAACACACAATCTCCTGATATGTGTGTGTGTGTCTCAGATATAAAACCAGTCCCTTTGCAGCAAGTCACAGCCCAGTAACAGTATCTTGTGCTGTGGACATTTATTGCCCCTCAAACCAAATCCTAGCGATTTGAAGTTGGTTTCTCAGAGACCGAAATAGCCCACAAGTCTAGTCCAACAAAAATGACTGCTTTTTCTTGAGATAAGGCCAATGCTGATGTTATTATGGTTCATGTCAGAGTCAGTAGTGTAAAGTACTTAAGTAAAAACAGTTCTGGGGCATCTTTACTGTGTCTTTTTGACAACTTTTACTTCGATACATTCCTAAAGGAAATAATGTACTTTTTAAACCATACATTTTCTCTGACACCCAAAAGTACTCATTACATTTTGAATGCTTGGCAGGCAAGGAAAATGGTCCAATTCACACATTTATCAAGAGAACATCCCTGGTCATCCCTACTGCCTCTGATCGTGTGGACTCACTAAACACAAATGCTTTGTTTGTCAATTATGTTGGAGTGTGCCCCTGGCTATCCATAAATAAAATAAAGAGTGGAGGCATCTGATTTGCTTAATATTTATACTTATATTTAAAGTATATTTAAATCCAAATACATTTACACTTTTTTTAGTATTTTACTGCATAGAGTTCACTACAGTGGAAGTCTGCTCTATCACCTCAGCCAGCTGGCCAGACAAACCATTTCCCGCTAGACAACTGCTTTCACCCACCCCCCCACATTTTTTTTATTAATGCAGACAAGATAAAAGGTCCCGTGTAGCTCAGTTGGTTGAGCATGGCACTTGCAACTCCAGGGTTGTGGGAACTAGACTACCACAGGGGACTAGTACAACTCACTGCCGTAAGTCGCTCTGGATAAGATCTGCTAAATAAGTAGAAAGTCGAATGCAAATCCAAAACCAAAGCACACTCACATCCCACCTACTCCTTGAGGGAAATAAGTTATTGCGTGGAACGTGACAGTTGACTGTGACTCTTCTACTGACTTCTAGAGAAAGACAGGCACAACAAACCTAGCCTAATCTGTGACCCATGAGGCCATATCACAACAAACAGAGAAAATAGGCAGAAATCCAAGAGGAGAATGCATCCATTAATATATAGACCAAAGGTTAAAGTTCATTGAGACATCATACGAGGTTTAAATTGGGTGGATGGTTCAGGTTACTCTGGTGTGAAGGTTAGAACCGGATAAGATTTTTTTTGTGCAGGAAAAAAAAACCTAACTCTGGCAACCAATGAACCAACAATCAAGACATTGTTAGGATGAGGAGAGGAGCTTTAAAAACTTGGCAACATCGGTTAGAAGTAAAAAGTTTGGCAAGACAGATTATAAATCACAACACAGTACGCCAGAACAATTCACTATTATTTTCCTCACCATCTGTTAGCTTCATAAGGCAGCGCCATATGTGGCTCTGACAAAGTGCTATGCAAAATCTCAAATCTACCTTATCCCATTTCAAGCAAGACTGTTGTCAGGTGAGGTGTTTGTGTTGTGTCATCATCCAGTGATGTGTTGCAGGCAGCAACCACTTCACTCTCAGCCTCACTTTCATCTTTAGCTTCTTTGATCTGCCAGTCTCTCTCTTTGGTGCTAGTTCTCCCAAGGGGCTGGCTCATCCTCCCTCACCCATTTATGACTGAGATCCACGTTGACCTCACCGAGTTACCTGTGTCTGTGTGCAGAGTCAAGCATTCACAGTGCTAACAATTGACAAAATGTGTGGCTGCCCTTTAACATATATCCTTGGTGATAATGAAGCAAATGGCGTAGGATATCAGTGTTGACTTGCTAGCTGCTAACGTTACATTGTAACAGGTGGCATTACTGGGAGGTCTAGAGATATCACCGCATACACAAAAAACATTGCATTCAGTTCACTAGCGGTTACTGGTAGGCTGACTGATTAAAGAGAAGGCACTACAGTTAATTGCGAGACGTTGGTTTTAATTTGTGAGAAGTTAACGTTAGCTAGCTTCCAACATCACAGAGACAGCGTGTCAGTGCGGTTATCTGACAGGCAAGATAGCATGTAAACCGAATAAAATATAGGGGGGGGGGGTGGTGAAAGAAAAGACACGGAACAATATTGTCATCTTGTATTTTAAATCAGTTTACACATTGTCTACTGTGGCTTTAACCCCTCGCACTGATAGCTAACTAGCTCGCTGTATTCTACATGGCATGACTGCATCAACAACCTCTGCACTCACTGACGCTACTCTGCTACTAGCCATGCTGCTAGTTCTGCTCGCACGTTAAAAACAAGACAGCCCTACCCAGTTCAAATATCTTACCCGATTCCTTCGCATTGCCGTATGAAAAGGTTTACCATTCGATTCAACGACGCACTGCAATTGATGTCGAGGAGAATGTCTTGTGTTTTTTAGGAAATCGGAAGTTTCATTCGCGGAATAAAATGTCTCCTGCTGATATGTTCGGATAAATTTGGTGACGTAATCAGTAGTCAAACGGAAGCTTTGCGTTGCCTCGCCTGCATTCAAGACACAGGGGGCGCTCGAGTCTTCAACTTAGATGGCAAATCATTCTACACCCCCTAAGTGTATAAATAAATACATGTTTATCGTTGGCAGCAATATATCATTAACGCAAACAAAGAATTACAAATCATGAAGCATTTTCTGGAAAGTTTATTTTGCAAGAGATAAGACCAAACGATATATGTAGAGCCAATGTTCAATACCTGAATATTTTAATAGAGCCCTAGTTTAGTTCTGACAAACAGTATAAACATGTTTCATTACCAACATTATCAGACAATTCATTCATCATAATAAAACCTAGTATTTAAACACTGCATTGTTGAGTAAGAGCTTGTAACTAAGCATTTCCCTGGGCAGTATTAATATCTGTTGTATGCTGTAAATGCAACAAATAAACTTTAATTTGTTTTAAAACAGGGGTGTCAAATAAATTTAGCCCCGGGGGCCACATTTGATCATCAATGAGGTTTGGAGGGCCGCACTGAAAATGTGTTATATTTCCTTGCTGTCAAAACTGGAATTTTTGATGCTTTAGTTTCTATTTGGTTTTAGTAATTTGAAAGTATATTGACTTCGTTCCTCCCACACATTTATTTGATTGTTTTTATGAAACCACCCACAGACCGGATGTTTCACACCCGATTTAAAACACTTTCTTCTTACTGACTCCTCTGTATCAGCAGTTTTCCACTACAGTACTGCAAGTATCAAATCCAACAGCAGATCCTAAATATAACTCAGCTCATGTAAGCAAAACATCCATTTACATATTCAAAGATTTACAAAGTCAAAGTTGGATAACAAAATTCACAAACACGTAAAATGACAACACAATTGAGTTCAGTCTATACACAAGGCACAGTTCCTTCCATAGTCTTTCTAAAAGTCAAACCTGAGCATAGCTGATATCACATATCAGCATCTGTTCCTTTAAAGTGTATGACTATTTACTTTTCTGTGCAGGGGCAGGGATGTCCACAGTATTATGCAGGAACTCATAGAGCGACTTCCCATTGCCAGCATGCCCCAGAATCTGTGCTAGCCTTTCCTGGCTTAGTTTGGCTAGGTGTGCCAGGCTATCTGCGTGTTTAACCAGAGCCCTGTAGTTCTTCGCATTAACCCCTGGCATCCGAAGCAGGAAGTCGTATGGCCCAGGGTTGAAGAGGTCAGCTGACTCTGCCACCGTGTCCGACTCGGCAGTGATGGCCTGGGCCGCGGCGGCATCCGGCTCGGGTCGACCTTTCTTCAGCTCCTGGAAAAGTTCTGCGGTGGCGTGTGGGGAGGGGCACCAAAGGATCCTGAGGCGGGGGAAGTGCAGGGTGAGGAGGGTCAGCTTGGAGGTGACGTCGTTAGCTGAGATCTCCTGGCGGAAGTCGGTGCGGGCCATCAGGGAAAAGGGCTTGGCCGAGTCGAACTCGATCAGCAGGACGGGCTTCCGGTAGTACCGCGTCATGGACAGGCACTGGGTGTAGAGGCGTCCGCTCTGAAGCGAGCCAATCAGGTCACTGACGCTCTTGCGCTCCACGCAGGTGTCGGCAGTGAGGATGTAATCGCCCACCTCCAGGGTGACAGGCTCGATGTCCAGGCCGCGTCGGTGGAGGAGGGAAGGGAGCTCACTGCGGAACTCACGCATGTCCACAATCACACGGGACGGCTCCTTGGGCTGCTCCTGGCCCCCTGATTGGAGAGACATGACATGAAATTACATCAACAAATCAGACTCAGATAGATGATGTGGATTGTAAGACCTAAGCCGCCCACAGTGTAATAAATCAGATGCAATTTAATCACATCACTTACCTGCTTTGCGTGTGTTGGTAGTAGAGTAAGCAGGCTCCTGACTCCTGCTCAGATCCAGGTTGGTGTCTTCTCTTCCCTCTCTCTCCTCAGGAACCACCATAGTGGCCTTCTCCCTGCAATCACACACACACAGACACCCAGTCAGTCAGCACAGCTCACAAACTAACACATGGTATGGAAACTGAAGGATGATCATAATATAATGCAGCAGATGTCTGACCTGATGAGGTGTTCAAAGGCTTGTTTCTCTTTAGCCAGACCAGTCAGGTACCTCTGCTCCTCTGTGGAGCCACCATAGATCAGGAAGTACACCCTGAGAGGAGGAGGAAATGCTTCATGAATGACTTCATCTGGGAAAACAACAACATGTAATTCAGAAGATCTGTGTAAAATGAATGAGGGGATAAAGGTTTTGTTTGATTACCTCAGTGATTTCCCCGGTCTGGAGGCTTTGTAAATCTCCAGCTGACGAACAAAGCTGAGCTCGGCGTCATAAAGCACCACAAAACTGGGCTCCACCTCGTGCAGTACCCGCGTCAGACTGTAGGGGTCAGTGCAACCCCTCAGAGGGTGGATAACAGTCAATGGCTCTTTCAGAACACCGTAATAGGCGTCAGACGACAAGTCTAACTTTAGCTCCTCCTCCTCCTCCTTTTCCAACAGGCCTCCCTCATCCCCACTGCTGCCCATCACTTCTCCCTCTCTGTTGCCAACCATTTGAGTCAGGGTCAGAGACGGCCTCTTTTTACTCTTTGAGTTTGGCTTGGTTGCTGCATTCCCTTTGGCTTTTTTTCCTTTGGTCTCTTTCTCAGGCTGTTGTTTTCTGGCCCAACTCTGGCCCTCTTGTTTGTGTGCGTCTGGGTCGAACAGGGCATCTCTTTTGCCAATGGTGCGAGTGTAGAGTCTATTGAGTAGGGAGTCTGAGCCACGACTGATGTACTCATGAAGTTGAGAACAGGTTCTGTCATCACTGGCACAGATCAAGATGTGGCCTGGGGAATCAGACAAAGAATAGTGAGACTCACCACCTAGGACTGAACAGTTTACCAACGCATGTCATAGCTTTGGTAGGAATATGTTACGCTTTCTGTGTCCATATACAATACTTTGTCTATATTGTAATTTGCTAGTGGCTGACCTGGTTTGAGTTCAGAGCTCTTGTTCTCCTTCTCTATCTCCTGCAGCACCTCTGTCAGAGCCTCCCACTTTGGGTTCTGCTCCAGCACCAGCACCCTTTTCACCTCTGGGGCAGACACACAAAAATCATTTTCTTCAGCTCCAGAAAGCATAAAATAAAATGGTATTGTTCGCATACACATTTTTTGCAGATGTTATCGTGGATGTAGCGAAATGTTCAAGCTCTTCCTCTGAAAGAAGTAGAATTACATATAATATAGCCATAGAGATTGTGCTTGAATGTATATTTTGAGAGCAGTTAGTTACCTGAAGTGCTTTGTTGTTTTTCTGTGTCAGCTCCCACCTTGAGTTTCTTCTTGGACTCAGGAATGCAGTACACCCGACTCCTGGCGTTAATAAACATGGAGGTGCTGGAGTCCAGGAACAACCACCCTGTTGAAATGAACCACAGTCAAGTGACATTTTTCTTTGAATCAGCATCTAGGGCTGCCGAACATAATGGAAGGGGAAACACAGAGACCTTCATATGATAGCTCTCCAATGAAACTAAGCAATGCAGTTAGCTATTCATATTCTCTTACTCTCCAAGGACAGTTCTTACAACTTCTTACCAGAGTTGCTTCCAAAGTTTTTCTGGCTAGAGCGGAGTGACTCGAGGAGGTTGAGGAAGGTGACACAGTCGTACTGGGTGAGGTAGAGCAGCAGGGTACGTAAGATCTTCAGGTCCTGGACCAAAGACTTGGTCTTGGCTCCCAGCTGGTGCCACAGAGGGTCCAGGTAGTGACGGATGGTCTGGGGGGTCAAACAGGCACAACAAACAGGAATATGAGAGAAAATCTGTAAGTGGTCAATAGAGTACAGTGGATGCCTTGATTTAAGTAACGTCTGGAGTAGAGGGCGACCGATTAATCAGAATGGCCGATTAATTAGGGCCGATTTCAAGTTTTCATAATCGGTAATCGGCATTTTTGGACACGGATTATATTGCACTCCACGAGGAGACTGCGTGGCAGGCTGACCACTTGTTATGCGAGTGCAGCAAGGAGCCAAGGTAAGTTGCTAGCTAGCATTAAACTTATCATATAAAAAACAATCAATCAATCTTAACATAATCACTAGTTAACTACACATGGTTGATGATATTACTAGGTTATCTAGCTTGTCCTGCGTTGCATATAATCGATGCGGTGCCTGTTAATTTATCATTGAATGACAGCCTACTTTGCCAAACGGGTGATGATTTAACAAGCGCATTCGCGAAGAAAGCACTGTGTACCTAACCATAAACATCAATGCCTTTCTTAAAATCAATACACAAGAATATATTTTTAAACCTGCAAATTTACTTAATATTGCCTGCTAACATGAATTTATTTTAACTAGGGAAATTGTGTCACTTCTCTTGCGTTCTGTGCAGGAAGAGCCAGAATTGTACATAATTATGACATAACATTGAAAGTTGTGCAATGTAACAGAAATATTTAGACTTAGGGGTGCCACCCGTTAGATAAAATACAGAACGGTTACGTATTTCACTGAAAGAATAAACGTTTTGTTTTTGAAATGATAGTTTCCGGATTTGACCTTATTAATGACCTAAGGCTCGTATTTCTGTGTGTTATTATATTAGAATTAAGTCTATGATTTGATATTTGATAGAGCAGTCTGACTGAGCGGTGGTAGGCAGCAGCAGGCTCGTAAGCATTCATTCAAACAGCACTTTCCTGCATTTGCCAGCAGCTCTTCGCTGTGCTTCAAGCATTGAGCTGTTTATGACTTCAAGACTATCAACTCCCGAGATTAGACTGGCAATACTATAGTGCCTATAAGAGCATCCAATAGTCAAAGGTATATGAAATACAAATGATATAGAGATAAATAGTCCTATAATTCCTATAATAACTACAACTTAAAACTTCTTACCTGGGAATATTGAAGACTCATGTTAAAAAGAACCACCAGCTTTCATATGTTCTCATGTTCTGAGCAAGGAACTTAAGCGTTAGCTTTTTTACATGGCACATATTGCACTTTTACTTTCTTCTCCAACACTTTGTTTTTGCATTATTTAAACCAAATTGAACATGTTTCATTATTTATTTGAGACTAAATTGATTTTATTTATGTATTATATTAAGTTAAAATAAAAGTGTTAATTCAGTATTGTTGTAATTGTCATTATTACAAATATGTATATAAAATCGTCTGATTAATCGGTATCGGCTTTTTTTGGTCCTCCAATAATCAGTATCGCCGTTGAAAAATCATATTCGGTCGACCTTTAGTCTGGAGACGAGCAGTGTGCAGTCATATTTTTATATCACTAACGCTAATATGAAGAACAATAAATGTACATTCACATTGAGTTGTGTTATGCATACAATGGTTATTGCTGAACTGCAAGAAGTTGTAGTTAGTTTACTCCAGTGGGTATTGATGCTTAATTCCTATGTAACAAACAAGTCTGACCTTTTCGAAGGCATTCCCAAGGGTATTCTCCAGGGAGAGGTCCTCTGCCTCCAGCGTGGGGTTGTAGCGCTTCAGCTCCTTCAGACAGGCGTTCATGATGTCCAGAACAGAGCTCTGGATGGCCCTCATGGCCGGGGTCAGAGACACATGCAGCTCCACCACCTCTGGCTTGTGTCTGTCCAAAACCGAGTTCACTGACGCCTGGAACCTGAGAGAGGCGGGGAAACAGAGAGAGAAAAAGAGAGAGAGGTGGGAGCAGAAAGAGAGAACTATCCATCATCATCAATATTCCAAGAAGGTACCACACAAAGGAGTAAAAAAGTATATAAAAAGGTCTCCCCCACCCACCTGGGCCAGAGGAAAAGTTTCTTGACAAAGAGGTTCCTCATGACTCTCTCCACCTGACAGAAGCCTGAGGAGAAGGATGTGGCCTTGTCTGTGAAGGCCTTAATGAAGCCTGTCTTATTCTTCTGTCTGAACAGTCTCAAGATGAAGGCTTCCTGGCAAGACTCAATTATCTTATGAGCCCGGTACACCAGTATACCTGGGGAAAACAGAGAAAGTTGTGGGTCGGTGTAAACAAGGTAAATAAATAAAGTGAAGCAGCACAAACAGAGAAAGGATAGTGCTTAGACAGAGAGAGCAATATGAGTGTCCTTTTGAGCAACTACATCTTAGGGCATTGTCTTCACACATCCCAGTCTGATTTGTATCCAGGACCATTTGGTACCATTATCCATACTAATATAACTGGTAGGTAAAAACTATAGTTTTGCCTACACTATATACTGACCCGAGATGAGGTGTGCAGGTATCCTGTCAGTGAGGAAGTCCACCACTAGGATACGGCTGGTGACAAACAGGACCCCTCCCTGTGTATAAACTTCGTAGCGCTCTGTACTCTGAACATCACTGGTCACTGTCCGGGGCAGGTGGCTCACTCCCTCAGCTCGCAGCTGCTCTGTGAAGAACTCCTAGCAGAGGAAATAGAAGCACAAATAGGAACATGGGTTATTGGTTACTGTTACAAACTTTCTACATAGAAAGACATGTAACGTTGTTCAAACTTCACCTAGAGTTCGATTCATGCAAGATCTGCAACCAAGGACGTCCATCCTAGCTGAAGCCCTCCTGATGCAACCTTGAAAGTCAAACAGGTGATGACAAGTAGCCACCTATAATCGATGTGTAACGTTGGCCCCTCCTGAACTGGGCCCCTGACCATTCGTTCCCCTAGCACCGCTATTATTCACCCACCTGCTCGGGCGTGGTAGTGTTCAGCAGCAGCACCAGACTCCCCTCCTCGGAGTACACCCGCATGAACTGCAGCAGGATGCGGTCTATCCCCATGCCCTCCGCAGTCACCAGCAGCCCGTCCGAGCCAAACAAACTCAGGAACATCTCCGTCTCAAATTCAAGTAGTTGACCAGCCATCTCCCTCCGTGTCCTGTGCATTTTTGTCAGTAATAATGTTGGTCAGTCAGTCAGACAATATAGCTTGAATGCTATCTAGCTTGCTAGCTATTCAACATGGTTGTACTCTGCAAGAACGAGTCGGTAAAGCAAATACATTTAACTTGTTTGCTAACTAAAACTGCTTTCGGGGTACCTGCATATCATCAGTTGTAAGAAAATAACCCCAAGTGCATACATTAGGAGTTATTCTGAGCTTCAATGTATTAGCCTGCACATCCCACCAATGTTTTGGAAATCGCATATCCGGTCACGTAACGGTGAAGCGGGAAGAAGCGACAGGATTTTTAGCGCCATCTGCTGTAGTGGAATAGTAACTGTTTACAGTAGGAATATGTACAGTATCCATCATACAGACTGGACATGTACTGCACAGGAGGCTAGTGAGAGGAGGACGGCTCATAAATGTCTTGGATGGAGTAAATGGATTGGTATTAAACTCATGGAAACCACGTGTTTGATGTGTTTGATACCATCCCATTCATTTCGTTCAAGCAATTGCGATGAGCCTGTCCTCCATAATTAAGGTACCACCAGCCACCTGTGATGTACTGTATAACCCAACTTATTATCATGCATAATGTCCACCTTCAGGGGATTTTGAGAGCCAGCAGGGAAATGCAATCAGGTGACAAAATCTACAATATTTACCACTAACAAAACACTAATGATTCCTCTGGGGAGGCATAGGGGAACACAGCAGTGAAAAGACCATGACAAGGTAGAGTGGTTGCATAAGTGTGTGTATGTTGTGCTGCTAAATTGTACCCAGCTGGGCTATGTTCTGTGCTATGTCCTGCCAACCCACGTTTCTCCATAATCAGTGAAGAGGCAGTGTGTAATCGTAGCTCAGAATAGGACAGGCTTGTAAATGACACTGGATGAGGAGGAGAAGGAGTGGGGGAGGGTTCTGTCTGCTTCAGACAGCACACACACACACACACACACACACACACACACACACACACACACACACACACACACACACAGCTCCCGCTCTTCCAACCCTGGCTCTCCTAGTCAGATGGAGATGTTGTTGACATGACTCACCTCAGAACTGTAGCTATAACACTGTGACCTGCATTTACATGCTTTAATATTTACATTCGTACCGGTATTCACATTTTGGTGCATTTCCGATCTAGAGCCATGCATACTGTGAGACCTACAGAGAAAGATATTCTCAGAACAGTCAGTTTGTTTCACCTTCCCCATAAAATATGGGTAAGTAGCTGTGAAGCACTTCCACTTACCAACACAGAAAGAGATAGTTCCTTTCTCTTGTTGTTCTTAAAGTGAAGTGGCCACAGAGAAGAAACTTAGGCAGGTTGTGAGGCTTAAACCATGCTTGTGGAATACCTCAATGGAACACAGGCATCAATGTTTCAATAGGTTCATCTCCATGGTGCAGTCAAACATATTATCCTCCAGGGTAAACAAACTATCTGCTGCCTGGCTGTGCCCTAAAAGTCTGTTACATCACTGTCATTGTGGGTCCCTTCTAGCAGGAGATCCCTCTCTAGCACGACATCACTGTCATTGTGGGTCCCTTCTAGCAGGAGATCTTCTCTAGCACGACATCACTGTCATTGTGGGTCCCTTCTAGCAGGAGATCTTCTCTAGCACGGCATCACTGTTATTGTGGGTCCATTCTAGCAGGAGATCTTCTCTAGCACGGCATCACTGAACTTCAGTAAACTTCAGTCAGCAGTTAACCTGGAAACTAAATGGAATATCCATTTCATCACTTTTCAGTGTTGATTCCAGGTCATACAGCAGCAGGCAATGTAACCAATGTGTACAGAAAGCATACAGTATGTAAAGTAAGAGAAGTCATGCCCTGTTCCAGAATGGCCTTTAGAGAGCACTAGAGCACTGTTTTACTGTTGCTCAATCTCCATAGTTCTCTATTCTATTGCTTTGTTCCGCGATGTACTGTAGAACTCATCTAATGTTTACAGTCTGAACTTCTCTAAAAACCATTTTCCTGTTCTGAGGATGTATTCAAGTGTGTAATCGTCAAACATGACGAGTCTTGATGAGGGTTTGATGAGCGCAAAAAGAGATTAGGATTAAAGAGACAGAAAGACTAGGGAAAACTAGGCAGCTGCTCACATCTTGATTACGTTTCCCTTCCTGTTTCATGAAGTGGGATCAAATGATCCATAAACATGCTACTTATGACTGCATAGGTCCCCAGGTCCCAGGGGATGTGATAGATGCAAATGGATGTCATAGATGCATCTATCACATCCATTTTCCACTCATATTTATCTCCCTATAGGATGAGTAAAAAAAAAATACTATTTGTCAGCTCGTACCTTGCAGTTTCCTGACATCATTACTGGTTGTGTGGCAGTGTAAATGACACGGGAACAGCTTAAAATGATGATATTTAATGATGACTAGAGAGGGGGGGGGGGGAGAGAGAGAGAGACAGAGAGATGGAGTAAACAGCAGCAGCTCTCCCCTCCAACCCTCATTAGGAAGGTCGCAGCTGTGGGAGGCGGCTAAAACGAGTGTCTGCTGCTCTACAAGTCTGATAACTGTATGGCCTTCAGAACTGGATAGTTTTTATAGGGCATTTTACATGATTTCTTCCACATATGACTGGAAGACATCTAAAACGGGTGTCTGAAAATGGGTTTGTCCCAAATGGCACCCTATTCCCTATATAGTGCACTACTTTTGACCGGGATTGATAGGTCTCTGGTCAAACAGTGCCCTATATAGGGAATAGCGTACCATTTTGAGGACTGTTACAACTGTATTGCCTCCAGATCTGTCTAGTTATTATAAGGCATTATGGCTAATGCCTGGGGAATGTTTAGGTTTCTTCATGTATAGTACCTGTGAAGAAATGGATCACCGGATGTCATTTCTATGAGAGCAACAGAGAAGGAGAGATGTGTAGGTCTTGAATAGCAGTGCATTGTTATATAAAGGAACCAAAATATACTGGGCTACTTACAGTAGATGTTTCATGTAGAGAGACAGAGAGAGAGAGAGTGAGAGCTAAAAAAGAAAAATAGGACAGAAGATTTAGACTTTTCAAGCAGCCCACTTTTTCAGCGCACAGTGACATACAGTATCAAGCACATTGACTCTCCCTTTCTGATTCAACAATGGTAGCCTACAAACCAAAAACAAGTCCCTATAATTCATTCATTGAGCTTATTGCTTTCTCTGTACACTAAAATATAGATGAGGAGAAAAGCATATTGGCAGAGTTAGGCTGCTCAAACAAGTCAGGCAGCCTGAGAGTAGCTGCTGGGAAACAATGATACACGCCAAGTTAATTTCTTTGTTTATGTAAACAGGAGCTGATTACCAAAAAATATATATACTTACTTTTCAAGGGCTACCATTTGCACATATACACTACCAGTCAAAAGTTTGGACACACCTACTCATTCAAGGGTTTTTCTTTATTCTTACCATTTTCTACATTGTAGAATAATAGTGAAGACATCAAAACGATGAAATAACACAAATGGAATCATATAGTAAGCAAAAAAGTGTTAAACTAAACAAAATATATTTTATATTTGAGATTCTTCAATGTAGCCACCCTTTGCCTTTGCCTTTGCCTTGATGACAGCTTTGCACACTCTTGGCATTCTCTCAACCAGCTTCATGAGATCACCTGGAATGCATTTCAATTAACAGGTGTGCCTTGTTAAAAGTTAATCAGTTGTGTTGTGACATGGTCAGGGTGGTATACAGAAGATAGCCCTATTTGGTAAAAGACCAAGTCCATATTGTAATGAAATAGCGCCCGAGGTCCGGCGCGCTATCGACTGTGCCGGAAAAGCATGCTCGCTCCACACTTATAAACCCAGGGTTGTTACACTACTTCCTCCTTTCAAAGAGCGTGTCCTCGTGCTAGCTTGCGGCTCTACGTCTTACAGGAACGCGCTCACCGGCCAAGCACACGCACTGTCGTGGATGCAAGGTCCGATCCCACTTCTGACACCATGAAATAATGAAATAATGAAACAGCAGGGAGCAGGTCTCGAACCCTCGACCTTCTAGCCCGAGGTCCGGCGCGCTATCGACTGTGCCGCAAAAGCATGCTCGTGTGGCAGAGCCGATTTCCGCGCTTATAAACCTAGGGTCGTTACAATATTATAGCAAGAACATCTCAAATAAGCAAAGAGAAACGACAGTCCATCATTACTTTAAAACATGAAGGTCAGTCAGAGTGATGGAGTGCTACATCAGATGACCTGGCCTACAGGACCGCAGAGTAAAGGAAAAGCAGGCAACAAGTGCTCAGCATATGTGGGAACTCCTTCAAGACTGTTGGAAAAGCATTCCAGGTGAAGCTGGTTGAGAGAATGCCAAGAGTGTGCAAAGCTGTCATCAAGGCAAAGGGTTTGGACACACCAGATTCTTTGAAGAATCTCAAATATAAAATATATTTTGTTTAGTTTAACACTTTTTTGGTTACTACATGATTCCATATGTGTTATTTCATTGTTTTGATGTCTTTGGTGAGTAGGTGTGTCCAAACTTTGACTGGTACTGTATATGCAAATAGTAGCCCTTGAATCCCTGTGACAAACTAAAATTAAACATCTTACGAAAAGAAGCATCCTCATGGTCAAGGCAAATGCATGAAAACAGGAGAGAGAGAAAATGGAAAGGGAAGAGAAATGTCCATTAAACCAAATGTATGGCTTTTATAAGTGGCATGAAAAAGCTTCTCCCCTGTCACATCCAGTTTAGCAAATCTGTGTGACAGTGAATGGCAGTAAGGAGAATGGAATATGGTGTTTGGAGGCATAGAATAGGGGAGAGAAAGAAAAACCAGCCGGGAAAAAAAGAATATACATTTAGTGAGTGTTGAAATACTGCAGTGATGGGACTAATCAGAAAGCATATTGTATGAATAATTCAGTAAGGCTTGCCAGATACGAGACAGAGAGACAGACAGACACACAGAGAGATGGCGAGACAGACAGAGTTGGAGAGAGAGACAGACAGAAAAAGAGACAAGAGTAGGGAGGTTTGGAGGGTGTTTGCAGTGATGGATTACAGGGGAGCCACTTTACACACTACAGTTTGTCAATGACTCCTTACAATGGGGGAGAGGGTGTGTGGTGGGGATGAGGGTGAGGCAAGACGCTCAGGGAGAGTATCAGGGAACATTTACATATTTCCACAGTCACTCTCCTCTCACGACGAATCCCCCAGCTCTAGGAAAATGTTGAATGTGTGTTTCAACTTGGGTCCCTATGTCGCCTCTGTTTGGACCCATTTTATAACAAAGCTGCCTTTTGAAAATCAAACCCTATCATGTAGGAGAAGATTGAAGAGGCAGAGAACAATAGCCCTTCCGCCCCTCCTTCTCTTCTCTCTTCTTCCTCCCCCCAGATATCCTCATTTTCTCCTTTGCCTCCTCACTTCTGCCCCATTACTCTTTGGTTTTAATAACCATCCAGAGATTCTAAAGGAGACCATACAGGGACAGCAAAATCCTCTGACGGAACCCGGAAAGAATCTCCAGAATGATGGAATCATTCCACAGCTCTGAGTTGGAACACAGAACTGACTGACTAGGGTTCCAACCCAACAGGGAAGCTCCTGCTAATATCTGTGGCATATTTTTGCGTAACATACTATATAAAACCCCACAACACAGCATGTTAAATCCCAGATAGCTGTCAAGCGGCTGATACACAATGAGTCAAAGGCTAAGGAGGATTTAAAACATTAGTATTCCTGGGTAATTCTACTTAATCCAAACACTAACATTACAGTATGAAGGTAAATCTAATTGAAGAGGGGAGCCAGGGCTGATGTATCCAGTGTGGGAAAAGATAGTGTGATTAATTAGCATTGTTGAAGGGATTGCTTGCTGAACAGTGAGAGGGATTTATTTCTAAATGTGTGCTGTACATCTTTATTGAATAGTTAACCTCATCTGTGGACTTGCATTAAATAAGCATATTTGATTGGATTTCTGTTTTTAATTATGCTACTATTTCTGCTTCTATTTCTGCTCGTTCAATTAGTAATATGGAGGAATTAATTGTCAGTGTCAGCATGCCAAGCACATGCAATCATGTGTAAAAACACCATAGATGGAGGGGAACGTGGGAGAATTAAAGAGACAGAGCACCATAAAGGACGACAGGTGAGACTGCCTGATTGGCTACATAACAACACAGTGTTTTTTTCACGTCTTCAACGTGAGCCATTGCCTTCCGTCTCGTTACTCTATCTCTTGGCGAATACATGTGGTTTATTTCTTTCATTTTTCCCCCTTCTCAATTTAATAGTATTATTTGGAATAATAATTTCCCCTTGGAGGCCTGGGGGAGACATCTTAGCGATGTGCCGCACGTCAGCTACTCTTCATTTCAGTGTGTTCCCCTCTGCATCTCAGCTAATGTTCCCCACAGTTTATTGCTTTCTGAAATAGCTCCATTAGTGTCAAAAGAAGCCTATAGTAATGGCATGCAGATGGGCTGACGACTCAGCAAGCTGGCCATGTGTTGAGCAGAGATGACTGACAGATTTAGAAAAACAAACCTCGGCTACCTGTTCCGTTTCTGTGTTTTTTATTCCCCTGAGGAAGAATACAGTTAATAGAGTTTAAGAGTTCATAACTGCAAAACCAACGGCTGTAGGGCTATTGAAGCTGCAGTCTATACAAGACTGGGGAAAGTCGTGACAGTTTGTTAGGCTAGTTGAAATGGCAAAGACAAGACACCCATCCAATTTCCATAAATCAGTCACAAAGAGCAAACCAGTGAAAAAGCTCAAATAAAATAAATACAATTTGTTATTGAAACTAAGTAAACAGGTGGTTGTTTGGTAAGAAAAAAGTTGTTATAACTTGCTGTTAAAAAGCCCCACTGACTTTCAAAGAGTGGGAGTCCAGTCAGTGGTGTGAAAGATGACAACGTGTTAACCGTTACTCAGCCTTCTGTTCCCAGGCCAGACGAACTGAACAAACACGGAACATTCTTCAGGCACAGAACTGTGTTGCTGAGACTTTTGGTGCAAGGTGAGTGGCAGGTCTTTATTTCAAACTCACACCCTTCTCCCTTGATGCCTACTCCTGTTTATCCACAACTAGACAGCCCTTTATCCATACATATATGGGAACCTCACAAATAGTTACCTATTTTTACTACTCAGACAGGGAGCAGAAAGTGACAGTGAAAAACTGTTTACAGTGCGGAGCTCCAACGCCCCTCGGCAAATGGAATGTGTTTTTTTCTGCTGCCCTTCATCCCACTCCTGAGTCTAGGAGGAGATGGGGATGATCAGGCATGTCAGAGAGGCAATGTTTACCTCACTGTGGTGTGTGTGTGTGTGTCAGTGTGTCATACTGTACGTGCTGCAGGGGGGCGATGACACACTGAATTACAGCTTACACGGAGGAGGCCAACAACCCACCCAGACAGATGAAGTCATAGAGTTTAAACTCCCTGTGTGTGTGTACGTATGTGTGTTCTCTCCCTGTCAGTTGTGTTCATGCCCACCGGCGGCAATCAGCCCTGGAACTGCACTGTGACAATTCAGAGGAAGTAGAGGGAAGGAAATAATGGAAAACGCTAACACCTCTCCTGCTGCAACATCACTTTGGTACAGTACACTCACCAGAACGTTTATTAGGTACACCCATCTAGTACCGGGTCGGACCCGCCTTTGCCTCCAGATCAGCCTGAAGTTTTCTGGGGGAATGTATTCTACAAGTTGGAAATGTTCCAAAGGGATGTTGGTCCATGCTGTTTGTGGTCTGCATGTTAGCTTGCATGATTATCGTTTGTTTGTCGCACCATTCTGGGGAAATCCTAGACACTGTTGTGTGTGAAAAGTCCAGGAGGGCGGCCATTTCTGATTCTGGATCCGGCGTTCCTGGCACCGACGATCATGCCACGCTCAAAGTTGCTTAGGTCACTCGTTTTGCCCATTCTAATGTTCAATCGAACAGTAACTGAATGCCTCGATGCCTGTCTGCCTGCTTTATATAGCAAGCCACGGCCATGTGACTCACTGTCTGTAGGAACGATCCATTTTCGTGAACGGGGTGGTGTACCAAATAAACTGGCTAGTGAGTGTATGTCTTCAGCCTGCAAACTGTGTTTTAGTACAGAATTTGTCCAGAGATATGAAGAGCTTTAATTAATAGTTACATTGTTTTATGGCTCCACACTATACACAGAATAAAAAAGGCAGGGTGGCGAGGGGCTGGTGGGGGTAGAGGTGAGGGCTCTGTGGTCCCCAGATGGTGTACTCTCTGTGGGCATGGGGCCAGTGGGGTGGAGGGTGGCTCCCTAGTACCGGGCCATGATTGGATACGCTGTCTAATCTATACTGAACAAAAACATAAATGCAACATGTAATGTGTTGGTCCCATGTTTCATGAGCTGAAATAAAATCCCAGACATTTTCCATATACAAAAAAAGCTTAATTCTCTCACATTTTGCACACAAATTTGTTTACATTCCTGTTAGTGAACATTTCTCCTCTGCCAAGATACTCCATCCACCTGACAGGTGTGGCATATCAAGAAGCTGATTAAACAGCATGATCATTGCACAGGTGCACTTTGTGCTGGGGACAATAAAAGGTCACTTTAAAATGTGCAGTTTTTTCACACAACAGAATGCCACCGATGTCTCAAGTTTTAAGGGAGTGTGCAATTGGCATGCTGACTGCAGGAATGTCCAGCAGAGCGGTTGCCAGAGAATTGAATGTTCATTTCTCTACCATAAGCTGCTTTCAACGTTTTAGAGAATTTGGCAGTACGTCCAACCGGCCTCGCAACCACAGACCACGTGTAACCACGCCAGACCAGGATCTCCACATCCGGCTTCTTCACCCGCGGGATCGTCTGAGACCAGCCACCCTGACAGCTGATGAAACTGTGGGTTTGCACAACCAAAGACTTTCTGCACAAACTGTCAGAAACTGTCTTAGGGAAGCTCATTTGCTGATGTGAACGTTGTAAACAGAGTGCCCCATGGTGGCGGTGGGCTGATGGTAATGGGCAGGCATAAGCTATGGACAACGAACACAATTGCCTTTCATCAATGTCTATTTGAAATCACAGAGATACCATGATGAGATCCTGAGGCCCATTGTTGTGCCATTCATTTGTCGCCATCACCTCATGTTTCAGCATGATAATGCACGGCCCCATGTTGCAAGGATCTTTACACAATTCCAGGAAGCTGAAAATGTCCCAGTTCTTCCATGGCCTGCATACTCACCAGACATGTCACCACCCATTGAGCATGAAGAGGGCTCGACAACACATTTTCCCCCTGAGGAGACTGAAAAGATTTGGCATGGGTCCCAAGATCCTCAAAAAGTTCTACAGCTGCACCATCGAGAGCATCCTGACCGTTTGCATCACCACCTGGTATGGCAACTGCTCGGCATCTGACCATAAGGTGCTACAGAGGGTAGTGTGTACGGCCCAGTACATCACTGGGGCCAAGCTTCCTGCCATCCAGGACATACATACTAGGTGGTGTCAGAGGAAGGCCCAAAAAATTCTCTAAAGACTCCAGTCACCCTAATCATAGACTGTTCTCTCCACTATCGTACGGCAAGCGGTACCAGAGCGCCAAGTCTAGGACCAAAAGGCTCCTTAACAGCTTCTACCCCCAAGCCATAAGACTGCTGAACAATTACTTAAATGGCCACCCGGACTATTTACATTGACCCCCCCCCCCCCCCTCCATTTAATTTTACACTGCTGCTACTCGCTGTTTTATTATCTAAACATAGTCACTTTACCCCTACCTACATGTACAAATTACCTCGACTAACCTGGACCCCGCACATTGACCAGTACCCCCTGTATATAGCCTCGTTATTGTTATTTTATTGTGTTACTTTTTATAATTTTTTACATTAGATTATTTGGTAAATATTTTCTTAACTCTTTCTTGAACTACATTGTTGGTTAAGGGCTTGTAAGTAAGCATTTCACGGTAAGGTTGTTGTATTTGGCGCCTGTGACAAATAAAGTTTGATTTGATGTTTGGGATGCTCTTGATTGACTTGTATGAATAGTGTGTTCCAGTTCCCATCAATGTCCATTGTTGCGTTTATTTTTTTGTACATTGTACAAAAACTTAACGAAATAAAGAGTTTTAGTTCCGGTGAGCATTGTGTCACACTCATTCTGGCTTCTGCAGGTTCTACAGAGAGATAATAGCTGTGTCTAGAACCAAACCAGGAGGGTCACTGCTGTTTTCTGTAGCTCACGCATTAGAGGATGAGATACTATAATTTGTTATTTTAAGAGGGAAACGATGTTGCCTATCAAACTAAATCATTTAACAAAAAGGAGTTCCTTTTTTCCATTACTTAAAGATGCACTATGCAGAAATTGCTCTGGTTTTGATTCTATTAAACTAGCTAAGCATATACAGTCTTGTTGATTTGATGATGTTTACATGTTTAAGTTGAAATGGTGCTTGAATTGTCGAGGCAGTGCTCCTGTTGTCTTTGTGCTGACTTACAGTAACTTTGTGGTTCTAAATCAGTAGTTGTTTAGTAAACTGTCAAACATTAACTTGCTTGACCATGCTGCAGGTGATATAACTGTTTCTTCTATGCAATATTTGTGTTGTGGACTTCACTGAACAGATGTTGCTATCCGGTTTTGTGATGAAACAAATGTATGTGTTATTGAATTTATTCCGCAACTGTGTGACTGTTGTCTTTTTGTTGTCACAGCATGATTGTATATCACGGTGGCATATGAACGAATGGGTTATAGAGCAAACAGCGCAATTATGACAACATAGGTTGTAATATGCCTTTTTCACTGGCTTGGCTTGGCTTCCTCATTGATTTTACCTAAGCACCGCTACAGTTTGAAGCTGGTGTACACAACCAAAGGTAAAATATAAAAAAATGTAACTAAAGAACCGGAAGCATAGGAATAGTGCACATAGAATAGATCTACCGCTTCTTATACTTGCTTTCAATGAGAATGACAGATCTATAACTCACATTTCTACGTGCATTTGTTCGGGTCGCCCAAAAAGTTACATATTGCTGCTTTAAATCCGTAACATTAAATCATTTCAAACACTTCTCTTCTCCAGCAATGTATTGTTGCTCCTCATGCTTTAAGTGTTTTTGGTTTGGAACCTGCCTATATTCCACAAGGAATCAAATACTGTAGCTAATGTAAGATCATTCTCGTGAGATTAGTGAACAGAGGTACCACAGGATCACATATGAGACAGAATGATTCATGTCACCCCTCCCTACTCTGTTCCTTACACTGTACCTCCTGCACTTCCCTGACAGAAGTCCACCCCGTAAGTCCCTCCCTGATCAACTTACCTTCCACCATGATGACCACAGAGATATGAAACATGGCTGTCTTTTCATGTTGTCATGTTGCTTCCTAAAAGCTGCTGTGATGGTTTGGTCCAGTAATTCATGCGTGATGCGTTTAGGGGCTCTGGGACACAGAGACAGGACAGGTCTGATCAATAAACAACGGCTAGCTTTCATCTTTCAAGGCAGGGCTTGCATCCCAAATAGCAACCTATTCCCTACATAGTGCACCACTTTTGATCATTAGAACTCTATGTGCCCTGGTCAAAAGAAGTACACTATGGAGGGAATAGGGTGACATTTGGTATGCACTTAGAGATAATCCCATAGACCACTACAGAGTAGGCTCCCTGTCAACACATTAACACAGTACAAGACCTCTGTTGGGAGGGTATGGGTGGGCGTGCTGGGAAGAGGAAAGTGCAAATAAAAAGCCTTGTTAATACCTGGTGCTAACATGTATCCTTTGTCCTGACCGTGCCCACATTCTGATTGTGCCCACATTTTTAGACAGGTGTAGACGATTAAAAGACGCATTGTGATAGGATTGTGATCTGATCTTATTGACCACTTCCAGCTAGGCTTGGGCGGTATACCATATATACCCACGGTACGATTTAAAAAATAATCCTGCAGTCACCTTGTGCAGATATTGCAGATCATGTTGTTAATTTTGCCTGTTGCATTATTTGTTCATTATGGAGCCGTTCCCCAAAGCAGCTGATTGAGCCAGTCAATGGCATGTTTGTTTACAAAGAGCACACAGAGAAAACGGAAGCTTTCGTGACCAGTAGTGTAGCCAGAAATTCGTTGGTGGGTGGGCCTGCTGAAATTTGTGTGGGTCCAAAAAATATATATGGAAAAAAATTCTACACGCTTTGCCATGGGACAAAGAAAAAAAGCAGTGTAAAAACCAAGGGGGAGGACATGTCAATGTAAATAATCCTGGTGGCCATATGATTAATTGTTCAGCAGTCTTATGGCTTGGGTGTAGAAGCTGTTAAGGAGCCTTTTGGTCCTAGACTTTGCGCTCCGGTACCGCTTGCCATGCGGTAGCAGAGACAACAGTCTATGACCTGGGTGACTGGAGTCTTTGACAATTTTTTGGGCTTTCCTATAACGCCGCCAAGTATATACTGTAGGTCCTGGATGGCAGGAAGCTTGGCCAGTAGTGATGTACTGGGCCATATGTACTACCCTCTGCAGCGCCTTACGGTCAGATGCCAAACAGTTGCCATACCAGGCAGTGATGCAACTGGTGAAGGTGCTCTCTGGTGCAGCTGTAGAACCTTTTGAGGATCTGGGGACCCATGCCAAATCTTTTCAGTCTCCTGAGGGGGAAAATGTGTTGTCGTGCCCTCTTCACGACTATCTTGGTGTATTTGGACCGTGATAGTTTATTGGTGATGTGGACTCCAAGGAACTTGAAACTCTTGACCCGCTCCACTACAGCCCCATTGATATTAATGGGGGCCTGTTCGGCCCGTCTTGTCCTGTAGTCCACGATCAGCTCCTTTGTCTTGCTCCTTTGTCTCCTCCTTTGTCTCATCGTTGTCAGTGATCAGGCCTACCACTGTTGTGTTGTCAGCAAACTTAATGATAGTGTTGGAGTCGTGCTTGGCCACGCAGTCATGGGTGAACAGGGAGTACAGGAGAGGGCTGAGCACACACCCTTGTGGGGCCCCAGTGTTGAGGGTCAGCGAAGTGGAGATGTTGTTTCCTACCTTCACCACCTGGCCGTGGCCCGTCAGAAAGTCCAGGACCCAGTTGCACAGGGCGAGGTTGAGATCCTGGGCCTCCAGCTTGATGATGAGCTTGGAGGGTACTATGGTATTGAATGCTGAGCTGTAGTCAATGAACAGCATTCTTACATAGGTATTATTTTTGTGCAGATGGGATAGGGCAGTGTGCAGTGTGGAGATTTTTTCATCTGTGAACCTGTTGGGGCGGTATGCAAACTGAAGTGGGTCTAGGGTGGTCGGTAAGGTGGCGGTGACATGATCCTTGACTAGCCTCTCAAAGCACTTCATGATGACAGAGGTGAGTGCAATGGGGCGATAGTCATTAAGTTCAGTTACCTTTGCCTTCCTGGGTACAGGAACAATGGTGGCCATCTTGAAGCATGTGGGGACAACAGACTGGTAAAGGGAGCAATTGAATATGTCCGTAAACACACCAGCCAGCTGGTCTGCGCATGCTCTGAGGACGCGGCTAGGGATGCCGTCTGGGCCAGCAGCCTTGTGAGGGTTAACAAGTTTAAATATTTTACTTACATCAGCCACGGAGAAGGAGAGTGTGGGGGTGTAGTCTTTGTTAGCGAGCCGCGACGGTGGCACTGTATTATCCTCAAAGCGGGCAAAGAAGATGTTTAGTTTGTCTGGAAGCGTGACGTCGGTGTCTGTGACGTGGCTGTTTGTGTTTTTGTAGTTCGTGATTTCCTGTAGACCCTGCCACATACATCTTGTGTCTAAGTCGTTGAATAGCAACTCCACCTTGTCCATGTACCGGAATTTTTGCTTGTTTGATTGCCTTGCAGAGGGAATAACTACACTGTTTATATTCAGCCATATTTCCAGACCTCTTTCCATGGTTAAATGCAGTGGATCGCGCTTTTAGTTTTGTGCGAATGCCTCCTTCCATCCACAGTTTCTGGTTAGCGTAGATTTTAATAGTCACAGTAAATGAGGCAGAATGAACTGTTTTGCTGCCAGCAGTGGTCAGGTGTTGGGACTGCTGTTGGGACTCTGCTGTTGGGACAGCTTTATGTAGGCCCAAACAGTTTGTGGGCACCATTTGTTACCGCTATAGTGCAATTAATGAATTGTTTAGTGTTGTGTTCTGTAGTGGCATGCATCAAAAACAATAAAAAAATGTTTTGCCCCACCAAGATTTACATGCTAAAATTGCCAGTGCGTATGAGAACCTAAAAAGTAATTTTGTTTAGAAGTAATAAAAACGTGAATCTAGGCTATGTTGAATGGGTGCAGATGGCAATGGCTTGCTTACTGCTGTCAAGAGTCGCGCGCATCCGTGTGTGATGTCAGTGTGTCATGTACTGGAAAGGGGTCTATTGAAATCATTATAGAATGTGCATAAAAATGCAAAAATGCCTGCCTATGCCCACACATATTGCCTCAAGAAGATTTTATATGTTTAATACCCTCAAACACCAAGTTAGGCATACCTAATTTCAAAACAGGCCATGGCAACATCACTGTCAATCATGAATGATAATTCTTCACATTTTACCAGTGAAATGTCCAAACTATGTCTACATACCAATCATTTGATCTCAATCAGTTTCATGGGAATATGCATTTAGACCTTTTTGAATGACTGTTTCCTGAGCAAATTAGAGCAGACGGCGTTACCTATAAAGCCTTCCTATATTTTGTTTCAATCAAAACACATTCTGCTTAGTTGTGTTTTTGGAATAACAGTAACGTTATGCTATAATATTTAGTCATACGAATGAATCATTATGTGACCGTAGAAGACATTGATTCAGCACCATTGTTAGAAGTGGCTGGGTGAATCTTTGGCAGCTCTACACAGTTGGTCTCATCGTATGTAAAACAGGAAGGGACACTTTTAAAACAGGATTGAATGAAGTAGCAGGAAATATGTTGTAATGTGCAGCTAATGAATGAACATGGAGAGCCTCACAAAGTTTGACTAAATTAACTTATATCTTTCAGTCTAATATGGCTATTTACTTACTTTTGTAGCTCTTCATCAAAAGCATGTAAGTAGTTAGACATGACTGGAATTTTGCCCGAAAAGATTTGAGAAATATGATTGGTTGAATAGGCCTATGACATTGGCCCCCTTTTTGTCTTGCGCTGAATATCAGATCTCAACAAACATTGGAGAAGTGTTTAACATCACCAGTAGGCTTAGGCTACCACATCCCTATGATATAGGGTACTGTATATATTTGAGTATATGCAACATGATTGCAAAAGACAGGTCGGAATGTCTGACTGAAATACAGGACAAATCCAACTTTTTTTCTAAGTGAGTGGTGTTTGAATTTGTTGATAAAATTAGGGAAATTATTGTTTGGTTCTGGGACAAAGAGACAAAATGCTAGATTGTCCCTCACAATCCTTGACATTTGGTCACCCGACCTACAGTAACATAAATGATTGAAAATTCTTTTTTTTCATTTTATAATGTTACCTAAGACCTTCATAAACATAAACACAACTAAATGACACAACCAAATTATTATATTTATTAGACTGTTAAAATGCATTGGTTCAGAACGGGATTGCTCAATTTCCATCTTCTCTAGTGCTGGAGTAGATAGTTGGAGTAGAGAAACCCACCATTTTGTACGACTCTGGGTCAAAATCTTACAAAGATCCAGCTAAAAAAAGGACAATATACATTACAGGTGAAATAACACAATGTTCATCTTCCAGGACAAATTATTTAGCAATAGCAAGATAAAGGTCCATTAATGTTTCATAATGCCCCCAAATGAATATAATTGGTTCACAGTTGGTTTTGATATTTTAACCTGCGTGTTAAGATGGCCTCTGATGTGGATGGATAAAATCAACATCTGTGATGGCGCACGCGGACCCACTCATGTTGCTGGTATCAGCATGTATTGTGAACAAGATCAGGACAAAGGACACATGCTAGCACTAGTTATAGCCTTAAACAGGGCTTCTTATAACACGTTCACAATTAGGTCAAGAAGATTTAAGACATAAATAAATAAGTAATGGGGACCATCAAGTTCCCAGACAGGACAAAACTGAACTGAAGAGTCTTGTTTATCCCACCCATCACCACCACTGTCAGGTCAGTTTAACTGATGCTGGGTTTTTCTTTGTGAAGAGGGAGGATGGGTCACTGAGGCCGTGCATAGACTTCCGTGGGCTGAATAATATCACTGTTAAGAACTACCCCCTGCCACTCATCAGCTCTGCTTTTCACCCCCTCCATGGTGCCACAGTGTTTACCAAACTCGACCTCCGGAATGCCTACCACCTTGTCCGCATAAGAGAGGGGTATGAGTGGAATACTGCATTCAACACAACACTGGGTCACTTTGAGTATTTGGTCTAGCCTTTTGGTCTTACTAATGCCCCTGCTGTTTTCCAGAACCTAGTCAATGACATGCTGAGGGATGTGATTGGACGCTTCGTTTTTGTCTATTTAGATGACATCCTGATTTTTTCCAAAGACCCTGAGGCTCACTAGCAACACGTTCACCAAGTTCTTCAATGGCTGTTGGGGAATAAGCTTTTTGATCAAGCTGTAAAATGTGAGTTCCATGCTGCCTCAGTGTCTTTCCTGGGTTATATTATTGCACAGGGACAGTTACGTATGAACCCCGCCAAGGTCATGACAGTCACAGAGGGGCCTGCGCCCTCCAACCTGAAGCATCTACAGCGTTTCCTGGGGTTTGCACATTTTTACAGACGTTTCATCCGCAGCTACAGCCGTCTAGTAGCACCTCTCACCACTCTCACCTCCACCCCCACTCCGTTCCACTGGACTCCTGAGGCAGAGGCAGCATTCTCAAGCGTCACTTCACCTCCTCTCCGGTCCTTACTCAGCCCGACCCAGAACTCCAGTTCATCGTGGAGGTGGACGCCTCTGACACCGGGGTAGGTGCTGTTCTGTCTCAACGTTCACCCTCTGATCAGAAGGTCCACCCTTGTGCATTCTTTTCCTGTAAGCTTTCACCTGCAGAGAGGAATTTTGACATTGGAAACCGGGAACTCCTGGCAGTTAAGCTGGCTCTGGAGGAATGGCGTCCCTGGCTGGAGGGCTCTGTAACTCCCTTCATCGTGTGGACTGACTATAAAAAAAACTGTCCTACATCCAGACCACCAAACATCTCAACTCCCGCAAGCCAGGTGGGTCTTGTTCTTCGGTAGATTCAGTTTCACACTCACTTATCACCCCGGTTCGAAGAATACCAAGCCTCTCTTGCCAGTTCACCACCGACAACACGGGTACCGAGCCAGAAACCATTGTGAGTCCCGTATCCGCCAGGCTCGGCAGAACCAGCTTGACCCGGGTAATGGTCCTAGTAATGCTCTGTTTGTTTCAGATTAAGTTCGTTCTGATGTTCCTCAGGCCATTCCACCCACCTCACCTGTCACCCTGGTATGAACTGGACCCTCGCCATTCCTGCATCAGCGCCTTTGGTGGCCCACCATGGAGAGAGATGTTTGGGAGTTTGTCTCAGCCTGTTAATTTGTGCCCGCAACAAAACCTCCACTAAACCCACTTCCGGTCTGCTCCGCCTTCTTCCCATACCCTGTCACATCTGCTCCTGCAACGCTCTCTACTGCTCATCCTGTGTCTCCTTGACCTACCACCACTCCCCCAGTAGTCTCTCCCTCTCTCTCAGTGTGTGATTGTGTGGGCGGAGACAAGTGTGCTGGAGTCAGAGCAGATCCCCACCAGCTGCAATCTGTTCCATAATCAAGACCTCTACAAATACTCAGTTCTGCCACTTCCACGCTGCCAGATCGTAATCTCTGCTCAGTCAGTCTACGCCTCTAGCTATTTGTTACTACTCAGATCCTGTTTCCCTGCCTGACGCTGTTTTCCTCTCCATTACAGTTCTGCCCACTCTGACTCTGGTCCCTGTCTCCTGTCCCACGTCTCGTCATTCTGCTACTCTGTCCTGGATTCCCCACTCCACTACTCCCCTGGATTCATCCCCGGACCTGCTTACCCTATCTCAACCTCTCTCGCTCCAGCCTCAGCCTCCGCACCTGGTCTTCTTTGGTTACTTCATCCCCGTCTCCTTGTCCGAGTCTGCTCTTGGGTTCACCATTTCCGCTCCACCTAATAGGTTCAGGTAAAAGCTGCTGTGGTGTTTTGGTCCAGTAATTCATGTGTGATATGTTTAGGGGGTCTGGGGCACAGAGACAGGCCAGTCCTGATCAATTCAGAACACAGTACAATACCTTTACTGGGAGAAGATGGGTGGGTGCACTGGGGAGGGAATGGTGCAGAAAACGTGTGTGTGTGTGTGTGTGTGTGTGTGTGTGTGTGTGTGTAGCAGATATGGACTGATGATCAACAATTCAGCAACATCACTTACATAATCATTGCAATAGTTAAACTCCAATGTTTATTTATTTAAAAAAAATACAACAGAACATTACATGGAATTGTAGTGCGAGTAAACAAACTCATTAGGGAATTATCCTGACCAAACTCCAACTTATTAAGTAGTAAATCAATTCACAGATCTAACACAACACGTTTTCAACGAGGTCAAGAAGAAAGGCTTGAGAAAACAAGTAGTACAGAACATCAGTTTCACAGACAGGACATTGCAGTAAAGGGAACTAAAGAGTCTTGTTTATCTTATTACAGTCTCTTCATTGCAGAGGTCATGAGTTATTGTTGGCCCACCCAGCACCACCATCAAACCCATTCAAGGAGGACAACGGCTGTTGCCATGACGATTTGTTGAGTTGAGGATTGGATGAGTGGGGTTGAAGATAGAGCCATACAGGGAGTCGTCTCAGGGCTGTCGAGAGTCATAATATTACCACAGGAGGTTGGTTGCAACTGAATTGGGGAGGATGGGCTCGTGATAATGGCTGGAGCGAAATAAGTGGAATGATCAAACACATGGTTTAATGTCATTCCATTCGCTCCGTTCCAGCCATTATTATGAGCCGTCCTCCCCTCAGCAGCCTCCACTGACTAGTACCCCTCGTCAGTAAAGACATTCAGTGCTGCTACTAGACTAGACAAACAATATTCCCACCCAAGCGAATTCTCAGGCTTGATATTAAAAATACAGACAAATGACAACGAACACAAGACATGGTCATTGGATTAGTTTGCATAATGAGTGTTAAAGACAGTGGCTTTGTAAGACATAAGGTTTGTTCCATGTCATGCAAGCCACCAACCACACACACATCTACCACACCCCAACAATGAGTATATGGTATCAGCTCTGTATGTTTGACAAGTAGTATGGAGCTGCAGTTCGGAGTATTGTTTTTCCATCCTATGTCATGTATTCTCAGTGAATTGGGTGGTGTGTTTTTCCCCTGATCAGATAAATTAGTCTAAAGAACTGGCTATTTCTAAAGTCAGTTTTGTTTATAAATTCAGTTAAAAAAATGAAGCAACAGCAACTAGTATCTTGTATGCACTGGTCCAATAATGTCCACTTCACTTTCATGCGCATATCACAGTGCAGCTGTCAACAGCGAGCAGCATCCACTTCCAGCCATCACTCACCTGCTTCTATCCATCCACTCTTCCTGCTCATCTATTCATCCATCAGTTTCTAAAATATAATTTAGCTGTGGTGGCGAGTGGAGATGCAGACCCTGATCAGTATTCTGTTACCTTTGTAGGAGCAGCACGGAGAGCGAGCAAAGATGATATATGGTATATAAATTCATCCCTGGTATAACCAGTTCCCAGGTCAGTCGGAGTAGGCTTTGCAAGATCGCCGTCACGGAGCAGTGCCCGAGAGGAAAAGGAGGCCACTGCGTTCTTGGGGATCTACAATGCTGCAGACATTTTTTGGTACCCTTACCCAGATCTTTGCCTCGACACAATCCTGTCTCGGAGCTCTACAAACAATTCCTTCGACCTCATGGAATGGTTTTTGTTCTGACTTGCACTGTCTACTGTGGGACCTTATGTAGACAGATGTGTGCTTTCCAAATCATCTCCAATCAATTGAATTTACCACAGGTGATCTCCAATCAAGTTGTAGAAACATCTCAAGGATGATCAACGGAAACAGGATGCATCTGAGCTCAATTTCAAGTCTCATAGCAAAGGGTCTGAATACTTATTGTACATAAGGTATTTCTGTTTTTGATTTTCAATAAATGTGCAAAAATAAATGTTTGCTTTGTCATTATGGGGTATTGTGTGTAGATTGCTGTATTGTGTGTAGATTACTTTGTTTTTATTTAATGAATTTAAAAAAGGTCTGTAATGTAACAAAATGTGGAAAAAGTCAAGGGGTCTGAATACTTCCCAAAAGCCCTGTAAAGCCTAAACTATGAGTATATCAAAATCAATCCCTTTCTTGTGCTTCTTACATTCTGTTTGGTGTCTAATGTTACGTTTTTAAAGTTGAGAGAAATGTGTTTATGTGTTTGTGGGAGAGAGAGAGAGTGGTGTGTGTGTGTGTGTGTGTGCGAAAGTGAGCAGGTTTCAGGCAGTGTTTTTTCCTTACTGCCACACTAAACATGTTTCCATTCAACCATTTCATGCAGATTAATTACCTGAGGCATGAAAAAAGTCACAACCGGGCTGATGAAATCATGAAATGCCAACATTTTAGAAATGCCAACAGACAATTTGTTCATTCGGCATGGTGGGATCTTTTTGTGTCGGTAAAATATACTATGCGAGAAATGGCTGTGGAAACGCCTTTATGCTCAAATATTGATATACCACTGAACAAAAATATAAATGCAACACGTGAAGTGTTGGTCCCATGTTTCATATGCACAAAAAAAGTATTTCTCGCAAGTATTTCTGTCTGCAATAAAGCTATTTTGTGGGGAAAAACTAATTCTGATTGGATGGGCCTGGCTCCCCAGTGGGTGGGCCTGCCTCCCAATGGATGGGCCTATGCCCTCCAAGGCCCACCCATGGCTGCACCCCTGCCCAGTCATATTAAATCCATAGATTAGGGACTAATTGATTAATTTCAATTGACTAATTTTCTTGTTTGAACTGTAACTAAGTAAACTCTTTGAAATTGTTGCATGTTGCGTTTATATTTTTGTTCAGTATAATAACCATCAAATCGAAGAAGACATGGAGTAACTCAATGATATGTTGTGTGGTCCTCCCACTACGACTTGTTGGGAAGCATGCAGTTTATTAGGCTACATATTAAATCATTTATGATGTACTTCACAGGGTGGTGAATGTGCAAGGTGATGAGTTTGATGCTCCTTTTCAATAAATATTGAGTATGTTATTCTGGTAACATAACATTACTGTCTTTTATCTGCAAAAAGTCAGTTTGATGGAAGCACAGCTCTGGTGGGAAAATGTGCATATTGTTTTAGGCAGATTTTAGAATATTTGCATGAAAATCTGTCACAAATTGGATGGAAACCAAGCTACTGACATGCAGATCATTGTGCATGTACAGTATATTCCTTTCTCCCATTCCGCCAACCAAATCACAGGTAGGCCTTAGAAAATCAGCCATTTTATGCAGTATTCTATTATAGAGAATATTGTGAAGTTAAATTCAATAACAGCTTATTTTGAGTAGAAGTGTTGACAAATTGTATAAATGATTGGAGACAGGCGCAGGAATACGTAATAGGGAGTTTTAATACTCCACGCAAAAATACAACATGCCATGAAGGCACGGGGCCAAAGCCCAAAACAAACACGTATACAAAAACACAGGGATGTAACCCAAACAAAACTGCTAATAAATACATGGGACGAGACCCGTAATACCAATACACGGGACGAGACCCGTAATAACAATATACGGGACGAGACCCGTAATAACAATACACGGCACGAGACCCGTAATAACAATATACGGGACGAGACCCGTAATAACTATACACGGGACGAGACCCGTAATACCAATACACGGGACGAGACCCGTAATAACTATACACGGCACGAGACCATCAATAACAATACACGGGACGAGACCCGTAATACCAATACACGGGACGAGACCCGTAATACCAATACACGGGACGAGACCCGTAATACCAATACACGTGACGAGACCCGTAATACCAATACACGGCACGAGACCCGTAATAACAATACACAGGACGAGACCCGTAATACCAATACACGGGACGAGACCCGTAATACCAATACAAGGGACGAGACCTGCAATAACAATACACGGGACGAGACCCGTAATACCAATACACGGCACGAGACCCGTAATACCAATACACTGGACGAGACCCGTAATACCAATACACGGGACGAGACCCGTAATAACAATACACGGGACGAGACCCGTAATACCAATACACGGGACGAGACCCGTAATACCAATACACGGCACGAGACCCGTAATAACAATACACAGGACGAGACCCGTAATACCAATACACGGGACGAGACCCGTAATACCAATACAAGGGACGAGACCTGCAATAACAATACACGGGACGAGACCCGTAATACCAATACACGGCACGAGACCCGTAATACCAATACACTGGACGAGACCCGTAATACCAATACACGGGAAGAGACCCGTAATAACAATACACGGGACGAGACCCGTAATACCAATACACGGGACGAGACCCGTAATAACAAGTACACAATAGATGCAGCACAAAAGCCAAAACAACAAAGCACAGGTACTTACAAGACCAACGGACATGGGAGCATTAACCGACAAAACAATGGTGAACAGAGGGCACATATATACAATTACTAATCAGGGGGAATGGGAACCTGGTGTGCGTAATGAAACAGTTCAGTGACGCATATAGGCCGGTGATATAAACCTCCGGAGCTGGTGCACGGAATAAGCAGCACTACCAGGGGAATGTGTGGTGCACGGAATAAGCAGTAGTATCAGGGGAATTTGTGGTGCATGGAATAAGCAGTAGTATCAGGGGAATGTGTGGTGCACGGAATAAGCAGTAGTACCAGGGGAATGTGTGGTGCACGGAATAAGCAGTAGTATCAGGGGAATTTGTGGTGCATGGATTAAGCAGTAGTACCAGGGGAATTTGTGGTGCATGGAATAAACAGCACTACCAGGGGAATTTGTGGTGCATGGAATAAGCAGTAGTATCAGGGGAATTTGTGGTGCACGGATTAAGCAGTAGTACCAGGGGAATTTATGGTGCATGGATTAAGCAGTAGTACTCAGGGAATTTGTGGTGCATGGAATAAGCAGTAGTATCAGGGGAATTTGTGGTGCATGGATTAAGCAGTAGTACCAGGGGATTTTATGGTGCATGGATTAAGCAGTAGTACCAGGGGAATTTGTGGTGCATGGAATAAGCAGTAGTATCAGGGGAATTTGTGGTGCATGGAATAAGCAGTAGTATCAGGGGAATTTGTGGTGCATGGAATAAGCAGTAGTACCAAGGGAATTTGTGGTGCACGGAATAAGCAGTAGTATCAGGGGAATTTGTGGTGCATGGAATAAGCAGTAGTACCAGGGGAATTTGTGGTGCATGGATTAAGCAGTAGTATCAGGGGAATTTGTGGTGCATGGATTAAGCAGTAGTATCAGGGGAATTTGTGGTGCACGGAATAAGCAGCAGTACCAGGGGAATTTGTGGTGCACGGAATAAGCAGTAGTATCAGGGGAATTTGTGGTGCATGGATTAAGCAGTAGTATCAGGGGAATTTGTGGTGCACGGAATAAGCAGCAGTACCAGGGGAATTTGTGGTGCACGGAATAAGCAGTAGTATCAGGGGAATTTGTGGTGCATGGATTAAGCAGTAGTACCAGGGGATTTTATGGTGCATGGATTAAGCAGTAGTACCAGGGGAATTTGTGGTGCATGGAATAAGCAGTAGTATCAGGGGAATTTGTGGTGCATGGAATAAGCAGTAGTATCAGGGGAATTTGTGGTGCATGGAATAAGCAGTAGTACCAAGGGAATTTGTGGTGCACGGAATAAGCAGTAGTATCAGGGGAATTTGTGGTGCATGGAATAAGCAGTAGTACCAGGGGAATTTGTGGTGCATGGATTAAGCAGTAGTATCAGGGGAATTTGTGGTGCATGGATTAAGCAGTAGTATCAGGGGAATTTGTGGTGCACGGAATAAGCAGCAGTACCAGGGGAATTTGTGGTGCACGGAATAAGCAGTAGTATCAGGGGAATTTGTGGTGCATGGATTAAGCAGTAGTATCAGGGGAATTTGTGGTGCACGGAATAAGCAGCAGTACCAGGGGAATTTGTGGTGCACGGAATAAGCAGTAGTATCAGGGGAATTTGTGGTGCATGGAATAAGCAGTAGTACCAGGGGAATTTGTGGTGCACGGAATAAGCAGTAGTACCAGGGGAATTTGTGGTGCACGGAATAAGCAGTAGTATCAGGGGAATTTGTGGTGCATGGATTAAGCAGTAGTATCAGGGGAATTTGTGGTGCATGGATTAAGCAGTAGTATCAGGGGAATTTATGGTGCACGGAATAAGCAGCAGTACCAGGGGAATTTGTGACAAGTGTGAACGTCACTAGGCAGGTTTCCATTGACCCCATTGACCCAGTTTTATTCTATAAAAACAATGTCGCAAAAAAAATCATTGGACATGTGTAATGGAAACGGCAGATAAAGGATAGATTTTCTAAAGATTTACAACATTTGTTTAGCTTTTGACAAGGGTGGATTTTTCTTGTGTCGAACTTTCTTTATTGCGACAAATGATGATGGAAATTGCCGAATCACTTTGAAGGTAGGACTGCGCGGGGCACGTGATGTCACCGGTCACAATAAAGATCCACTCCATAATTCATTCTAAATGCCTACATCTTTTCACTATAAAATAGTGTTTTCTTTGCAGGAAAAAATCCTAGATCCTAGATCAGCTACTCTGAGATGCATTATGAATCGGGCCCTGGTGTTTTATGGTCCGGAGTGTGTCCTCTCTTCTGATTGGCTCAGACCTGCAGTGGTTTCCTGAGGTCCTCGCCCATGCCCCGCCCACTGAGCTGCTCCAGGCTGTGGTAGCGATGGTTGATCTGGCCGGCGGTCACTACCACCACCCTGGCAGCCTATAGCGGAGCTCACCAGCATGTCAGCATGTCCCCACCCCCCACCCCACCGCGTTACAGTGGTAGTGGCCTGAGAATACCGCCTTCACTCCTACACAACACAGAGAGAGAGAGAGTGTGAGGAGAAGAAGGGTTATCATTGACAGTATCAATTAATCATTTATTAGCATTGATTAACCTTAGGCGACATGGTGTCTGGCGGGTGTCTATCTCTGTTGGTGTTGTTGGAGAAAAGCCTGTTCTGTTCCTCCCTACAGCTCCAGTCTGCATCCTGTGCATATGCAGAGCTAAATGTAACATATGCAAATTGTCCCTGATAAGGGTATCTACTATGCATATAATAGCAATATATTAATATTAGCTCAATAGAATTGCATAATGAGATCATTGGCTATGCCGTATCTGTCAGATAGACTGCAAATGAACGCCTGAGAAAGTAAAGAGGGAGGGAGAGGGGAGTCTGAGAGAGCGAGAGAAAGAAAGAGGGAGGGAAAGAGGAGTCTGAGAGAGCGAGAGAAAGAAAGAGGGAGGGAGAGGGGAGTCAGAGAGCGAGAGAAAGAAATAGGGAGGGAGAGGGGAGTCTGAGAGAGCGAGAGAAGGAGAAAAGTGAACTCATTTTTAGAATATTTTTGGAAAAATTTAGAAACTTTTACTCGGGGCTAAGTTTTTCTTTTCAATTTATTTTCCATCACAGTCGTCATCGTCATTATTGAAATGATTGCTATCGCTTCCCCTGAAGCGGTGTTTCTGCAGCGCTCTGTTTCTGCAGCGAAATAGAAGGCAGTGAACTGATTGCACACTCACACTGGTTGGCCAAGCAAGCCCCAGTCTGAATAAGAAGCGTAAATGAGTTCTTCACTTTTTTGTAGAGGTGTGGGCGTGTGTGTGTGTGTGTGTGCGTGCTCTACTGTGAGTTCAATGCAGGTTTTGGCAGACAGAGGAAATAAGATGTTCCATTTCTAACAGTAGAGCAGTAGCTAGACTTCTTCTCGCTTGCTGCCATTCCTCTGAAGTAATACACCATAAACACAACAAATGCCAAGGATATAATGAAAACGGGCAGAAGCTGGCAACAAAGAACCTCAACTCCGGTCTACAGTACAAATGAAGACATCACCCATGTCCTGGAAATCGATCCGTAACACTAAAATAACATCCAGAAAACCCCAGAGTTCCTTCCCAAGAACAGCCTTTGTTTTCTGGTCAGGAACATTCAGATTCTACAGACATTTGTCCTGCACAGTACATATCACCAAAAACACCCTGGGGATTATCACACAGAATAAAAATATAAATGATGTAAACAGCAAAACAGTGGGTGCATACACTGCACCATTGAATAATTAATCGAACATTGATGAAAATGGATGATTAACATCTTATTTTTGCATTCTAAGTTCATTTGCAATCAAAACCCAGAGGCTATGGTTCTAGCATGTAGTTATGCCAATGCACCCCTCTGTTTTCCTGTGGTACCCCACAGAACAGTCATTTAGGTTACTACGGCAGCTCACACTCAACCACAGAGGGTCTGCCAACTAAGGTGTGTGTGTGTGTGTGTGTGTGTGTGTGTGTGTGTGTGTGTGTGTGTGTGTGTGTGTGTGTGTGTGTGTACTGCCAATACTGCAGTCCTCTAACAGTCCAACAGAATTACAATTAGACAAGCCTTCCAAACCTTAACAGAGAGAAACCGAAAACAACAGAGGGTGACGTTTGATCTAGATTTTAATCACTAGGGTGAATCATACTGTAATTACATGGGTGCGGGAAACGTTCTCAAAAGTTGAACATCACTCATCAACATATCAACCAGCACGCAAGTACTGTACTGTCTGCATTTCTCAACCTTTCTGCACCCCTAATAGATTAAGAAAATGCAAAGGACAGTAAGCATCAGAGAAATAAAAAAAAGTTATTATCAGGAGGAATAATACGTGAATCAGCTAGACGAAAGAAGAAAAACATTGATGTACTTTTTAAACCAGTATAGTTTCCTCTGAGGACCATCTCAGTAGAGCTGAATCCAGAAGACTGTCGTAATTAAACACATCAGAAAGAGAGGGAAGAGGGAGGGGGAGAGAGAGAGCTAGGAAGGAGGGAGAGGGAGAGAGAGAGAGCTAGGAAGGAGGAGGAGGGAGTGAGAGAGAGCGCAAGGAAGGAGGGAGCGAGAGGGAGGGAGAGCTAGGAAGGAGAGAGAGGGAGGGGGAGGGAGAAAGATGGAGAGGTAGGAAGGAGGGAGGGAGAGATAGCGAGAGAGAGGGAAGAGATGGGGAGATAGAGAGAGAGAGAAAGCTAGGAAAGGGAAAGGCAGTGCAGTAAGCTATTAATGACAGCACAGCCCAGTCTGAATCAGCTATACATCTCTCTCTTTCTACATCTCTCTCTCTTTCTACATTTCTCTCTCTCTCTTTCTCCCTCTCTCTTCCTTTGCGTGAAAGATGTTTCCCATTGTGATGTCCTACCTTGAGTGAGACAGAACCAGTTCAGAATGTTCAGATAGAAATGTATTGTAAACATTATTTGTAGTTCATTGTTGTTGAGAATAGGGAGTCGTAAGAGCTCTATTAGTAGGTTTTCTATCTTCAGTTGGCACAGCAGGACAGGAACTGTGCCTAACCTGCCGAATGCTTGAAGGGTCTCACGATCTGAGGGTTTGGCTGTCACAAACCTTACACAACCATCCTATCATAGTCTGGAACACTGGAGTTAAGAAAACTCTATATACCCTAAAATAAAAATCTATTCATGTTACAATAGAATTATCCTAAATTAATTTGAATATATCAGCTTTACACTGTCATGTACAGAGCTCATAAACAAAAATGATTAGAATGAATTATTATGCATAAAAGTATCCATGTCACTTTTAATATCTCTGTCAATGTTAAGAAGGAGCATTCAGCCTACTCTGCTCTGCTCTTCTTGATAGCGTGGTGAAGAATCTGGATTAATTGGAGGTGATCACTTATCAACAGCCAGTGTTACTTGCTCCTTCATATCTCCAGCTAGAGTCAGGCCTGCTGGGAAAAATAATATCAAAATAATGACTTGATAAACTTTTTCACACTCAGTCTGTCAGCCTGCACTCACAAGTGTTATAAGTCACTGGTTCTAATGTCCCAGTCAGACAGTCCCACTCGTCACCAGACAGGGAAACTCAAGAGCTCTGGCTCTTTCACTTAGGAGGTTTTCCTGACCTCTTTTTATTTGATTTATTTATTTGATTGAACCTTTATTGAACTAGGCAAGTCAGTTAAGAACAAATTCTTATTTACAATGACGGCCTACCCCAGCCAAACCCAGACGACGCTGGGCCAATTGTGCTCCGCCCTATGGGACTCCCAATCATGGCCGATTGTGATACAGCCAGGAATCGAACCAGGGTCTGTAGTGACGTCTCTAGCACTGAGATGCAGTGCATTAGACCACCCGAGTGGCACAGCGGTAGCTCGGGACCACTCGGGACCACTTCATTAAAAGGATTGGATAAATAAGTGATCCAACCTGTTCAGATCAGTGATTTCTTCAAGGTCAAATCTCTTACCTCCATCTCTATACTCTCCAAGTAAGGACCCTGTAAGTCCCGCTCTCACACTGGTCACTCCCAACAGAGATATCACTGACACATCTGTAAGACGTGTGCAGAGTGTGTGTGTGCACGCGTGTGTGTGAATGCGCGTGCATTTGCACCCTGTGTGTATGCGGTAGAGCGGGTGTCATTAGAGTATTGAACAGGAAATAATTATTAATGAAAGCGTGTCTAGCTGTAGATACATTGCATGACAGAGGGAGGTACAAAATGAAGTAGCTAGTGTGGGGATTCTCATATATAGCCTGGGCCTGACAGATAAATCACTCATCCAACATATCACTCTCTTACTGTGTCCCAAATGGCACCCTATACGGAGAAATGAAAAAGTTCATAGGGGGAGGGAACACTACTGTGTGGCTCAGTTGGTAGAGTGTGGCGCTTACAACGACAGGGTTGTGGGTTCAATTCCCATGGGGGATCAGTACAGAGAAAAACAAGTATGAATAATGTATGCACTTGTTACTGTAAGTTGCTCTAGATAAGAGTGTCTGGTAAATGTGAAACATTTATTATGGATCCCCATTAGCTGTTAACCTTCCTGGGGTCCAGCAAAATTAAGTCAGTTTATACCATTTAAAAAAATCTTACAATACATTCACACAATTATTCACAACACATTAAGTGATCTACAACACAAAATCCATGTATCTACAACACAAAATCCATGTGTACGTGTGTGTATGGTGTCTGGTTATTGTGTGTTATTGTGTGTGTGTGTGTGTGTGTCTATCTCTGCCTGTGTTTGTGTCTCTTCACAGTCCCTACTGTTCCATAAGGTGTATTTTTATCTATTTTTAAATCTGATTCTACAGCTTGCATCAGTTACTTGATGTGAAACAAAGTTCCATGTAGTCATGGCTCTATGTAGTATTGTGCGTCTCCCATAGTCTGTTCTGGACTTGGGGACTGTGAAGAGACCTCTGGTGGCATGTCTTGTGGGGTATGCATAGGTGTCCGAACTGTGTGCCAGTAGTTCAAACAGACAGCTCGGTGCATTCAACATGTCAATATCTCTCACAAATACAAGTAGTGATGAAGTCAATCTCCCCTCCACTTTGAGCCATTTACATGCATATTATTAATGTTAGCTCTCTGTTTACATGCAAGGCCCAGCTGTGCTGCCCTGTTCTGAGCCAATTGCAATTTTCCAAAGTCCCACTTTGTGGCACCTGACCACTTGACTGAACAGTAATCCAGGTGCAACAAAACTAGGGCCTGTAGGACCTGCCTTGTTGATAGTGTTGTTAAGAAGGCAAAGCTGCACTTTATTATGGACAGACTTCTCCCCATCTTAGCTACTGTTGTATCGATATGTTTTTGACCATGACAGTTTGTAATCCAGGGTTACTTCAAGTAGTTTTGTCACCTCAACCTGCTCGATTTTTACATTAGTCATTACAAGATTTAGTTGAGGTTTAGGGTTGAAATGTTTGCCTTTAGTTTTAGAAATATTTAGGACTCACTTATTCCTTGCTACACATTCTGAAACTAACTGCAGCTCTTTAAGTGTTGCTGACGTGTATATTGTTGAGTCATCCGCATACATAGACACACTGGCACGCCGTTAGTAAAGATTGAGAAAAGTAAGGGGCCTAGACAGCTACCCTGGGGACTTCCTCATTCTACCTGGATTATGTTTGAGAGGCTTCCATTAAAGAACATCCTGTGTTCTGTTAGACAAGTACCTCTTATCCACAATATAGCAGGGGTTGTAGAGCCATAACAAATACGTTTTTCCAGCAGCAGACTATGATCGATAATGTCAAAATCCACACCGAAGTCTAACAAAAGAGCCCCCACAATCGTTTTGTCATCAATTTCTCTCAGCCAATCAGTCACTTGTGTAAGTGCTGTGCTTGTTTAATGTCCTTCACTTTAAGCCTGCTGAAAGTCTGTTGTCAATTTGTTATTGTAAAATAGCATTGTATCTGGTCAAACACAATTTTTTCCAAATGTTTACTAAGGGTTGGTAACAGGCAGATTGGTCAGCTATTTGAGCCAGTAAAGGTGGGCTTTACTATTCTTAGGTAGCGGAATTACTTTTGCTTTCCTCCAGGCCTGAGGGGACTCAATTTCTAGTAAGCTTAAATTTAACATATGGAAAATAGGAGTTGCAATATTGTCCACTATTATCCTCAGTGATTTCCCATCCAAGTTGTAAGATCCTGGTGGCTTGTCATTGTTGATAGACAACAATAATTTTTTCACCTCTTTCACACTCACTTTACGGAATTCAAAATTACAATACTTGTCCTTCATAAATTGGTCAGATATACTTGGATGTGTAGTGTCAGAATTTATGCTGGCATGTCATGCCTAGGTGTGCAAACCTTGCCAATGAAAAAAAACATTGAAGGAGTTGTCAATATTTATAAGGGCACAGTGTGAGACCCAGATGCAGACAAGGGAGGCAGATGGTTCGAGTCTGATATTTATTATAATCCAAGGGGCAGGCAAGAGAATGTTCATGGACAGGAAAAATATCATAAACAAGGTCAGAGCCCAGGAGGTACAGAGTTGCAGGCAGGCTCGAGGTCAGGGCAGGCCATATGGTCAGGCAGGCGGGTTCAGAGTCAAGGCAGGCAAGGGTCAAAACCTGGAAGACTAGCAAAAGAGAGATACAAAAGCAGGTGCACGGGAAACCACACTGGTTGACTTGAACAAGACAAGACGAACTGGCATCAGACAAACAGGGAACACCGGAATAAATACCCAGGGACTAATGGGGAAAACAGGTGACACCTGGAGGTGGGTGGAGACAATCACAAAGACAGGTGAAACAGATCAGGGCCTGACAATATCAGTGGGTTTTTTGATGAATGAGCCATCTGGTTCAATGAATGATGAAGCTGAGTTTGCCTTTCTGCCCAAAATATAATTTAACGTGCTCCAAAGCCTTTTACTATCATTCTTTCTATCATTTATCTTTGTTTCATAGCATAGTTTCTTCTTGTTTCAATTCAGCTTAGTCACATGATTTCTCATTGTGCAGTACTTTTGCCAATCGGTTGTGCTGCCAGACTTATTTGCCATTCCTTTTTCCTCATCCCTCTCAACCATACCATTTTTCAATTCCTCATCAATCCGAGGGGATTAAACTGTTTTTACAGTCATTTTCTTAATGGGTGCATGATTATTAGTAACTGGAATAAGCTATTTCATAAGTGCAGCATCTGGCTGCTCCTCATTACACACCACAGAACAGAAAATATTATTTACATTATCAACATAAGAATCACTTCTTGTATGACCTCTTATACACTATATTAGGCCCAGCCTTTGGAACTTTGGTTTTCCTAGATATGGTTGTTATATTGTGATCACTACATTTGATGGATCTGGATACTGCTTTAAAGCACATTTCTGCAGCATTAGTAAAGATGTGATCAGTACAGGTTGATGATTTCCTTCCTGGGCTGTTTGTAACTACCCTGGTAGGTTGACTGATAACCTGAACCAGGTTCCAGGCACTGGTTACAGTTTGAAGCTTTTTCTTGAGTGGGCAGCTTGATGAAAGCCAGTCAATATTGACATCACCCAGAAAATATACCTCTGTCGATATCACATGCATTATCAAACATTTCACACACATTATACAGTTACTGACTGTTAGCACTTGGTGGTCTATTGCAACTTCCCGCAATAATGGGATTTAGGTGAGGCAGATGAACCTGTAGCCATATTACTTCAACAGTGTTTAACATGAGATCCTCTCAGGAATGTGGTTCTTAACATGAGATCCTCTCAGGAATGTGGTTCTTAACATGAGATCCTCTCAGGAATGTGGTTCTTAATATAGACCGAACACCGCTCCCACTGGAATTGTCATTTTTGTAAATGTTATAACCATGTATTGCTCCCACGGTATCATCAACGGTATTATCTAAGTGAGTTTCTGAGATAATCAGAATATGAATGTCATCTCTTACTAGCAAGTTATTGACTTCATGAACCTTGTTTCTTAGGCTACACATGTTAACATTGGCTATTTTTAGCACTTTTCTGGGATGCTTGATTGTTTTCATTGCTTTACTGTGAAGCTTAGCAAAAGTAGACATGCTCATGTTATTTATGTTAGTGCAGGGTGAACTGCACACAGTAGACTTCCTACTAGGGCACACTGCCTCAGTGCTAACAGTATAACTCTGGTTCATAGGCACATGACAACTGCATTAAATAGCTGTGGGATCAGCAGAGGCATTCAGGGCAGTTAGAAGTTAGAGGGACTTAATTAGGTTACTTACATTGTGTTTTCCAACGCCCCTGGGATAATGTACATTTGCTGAAGTATTATGGCAACTCAGCGACACAAGGGTATGGATTAACTGAGCTGGGCTGGGGTCATTGATAAGTAATTGTCTCAACGCAGCCTTATAATGGTGTGAAAGGGTCCAGAAACCCAAATGATTTGGGTGCATCCCATCCTCCTGATAAAACAATCTTTGATTCCAGAAGGTATCAAAATTGTCAATACATTTTTATCACCCACAGAGCTGCAGTTATGGAGGGCTACAAGTCTGAAACGTTCAATGCAATGATTTAGGGAGGGCAGATGGCCAGGTATTATGGGCCCTCATGAATACTAAATTGAATACTAAATCATACTAACTCATGAGATATGAATGGGTAAACACACAACTCATCTTGTTCATAGTAGTAGTACTTGCCTTGTGTCAATTCACATCATGCTTGACAACACAAAGGAAACATGGATTCAACTAAAACCTTACATCATATTATACATAGTTAAAGGGATGCTGCGAGCAATGCTACAGTACCTGTAGACTTCAAGTCACTGCGCTAATGCTAGTTAGCATTGGCTCGTGAAACTACCACTAACTTCCTTCATACAGCACACATAGACATAAAAATGGGATCCACGAGTTCATCTGACTCTGGGTAAGTAAAATCTTGCAGTATCCCTTTAAATGTCCCCCATTCTGAGAGCGCGCGGAACAGCAATGCTCATGCATCTACAATAGAAACTACTTCAGAGTCTGACACAATACAGTAGAGAGAGAACCCTCATCTTTCCCGGTCCGTAAACACAACGAAGCGTCCATCACCTAAATTAAACAGTGAGAGTCTATGGGCGTGCAACAAGTGACACATTCCCAAGAGGACACTGGACATTTAACAGCTTAATTTTGGTTCCCGTCCTCTTGGCTCTGACACACAACTTGGTGTGACACTAAACATTACATTGTCACCAACCTCCATCTCTGTTCCCACGGCTCTACACCTGCTAACTCCATCCCTCACCCTCTCAGGCTTAAAATAAGGGGGTTTAAAGTCTTATCTCCTGCCTCTAATCAAATCCCTGGGGATGATAAATGTTACCTTAGTTAAGAGAAAAGGTTCCCCTGCTGTTTGATAGAGACTAGGATTGCGTCCCAAATGACACCCTATTCCCTATATAGTTCACTACTTTTGACCAGTGCCCATAGTAGTGTACTATGTAGGGAATAGGGTGCCGTTAAGGATGCAGACTAGCTCAGCCTGGGAACCCGTGGCAGGGTAGGGTGGATAGGAGAGGAAAGGAGGAGATAGCAGGGTAATAGACTTAGAACAGGCTTATCTATCTCCGCTAAGTAGTTACTGTATATGCAACTCTAGCGCCGTTAGCTATGTTGGGAATTCCAATGTGTTTTAAAGAATACAACAGGGCTGAATGCTAACGAAGGTAGCATGAATCTGTGATGGGAGCTAGAGATCCTACCGAGACTGCTGGGGGCATCTTTATTATTACTCTGCATGTGGAGGGAAGGGGTGGGTGGCTCTGACTATACTAAAGGGAAATTAGCCTAAATATACCTATGAGACTTTAATGACCTGAACCCTACTTTTTAGAAAATACTTGTTTATTTGAATAATAGAGACCTTTCCATTCAAATTCAGCACTAATACAATTTCAAAGGGGATTGAGAACCACAATTGTTATTACAGCTGAATAGAAACTGGGTTAGGAGCAGTATACTAAGGTAACCTGCCTAAATTACTACCGACCCGTAGCACTCACGTCTGTAGCAATGAAGTGCTTTGAAAGGCTGGTCATGGCTCACATCAACACCATTATCCCAGAAACCCTAGACCCACTCCAATTTACATACCGCCCCAACAGATCCACAGATGATGCAATCTCTATTGCACTCCACACTGCCCTTTCCCACCTGGACAAAAGGAACACCTATGTGAGAATGCTATTCATTGACTACAGTTCAGCGTTCAACACCATAGTGCCCTCAAAAGCTCATCACTAAGCTAAAGACCCTGGGACTAAACACCTCCCTCTGCAACTGGATCCTGGACTTCCTGATGGGCCGCTCCCAGGTGGTAAGCATAGGTAACAACACATCCTTCACGCTGATCCCCGCACGGCAAGCTGTACCGGAGTGCCAAGTCTAGGTCCAAAAGGCTTCTGAACAGCTTCTACCCCCTAGCCATGAGACTCCTAAACAGCTAATCAAGGGGCTACCCAGACTATTTGCATTTCTGCTATACCCGTCGCAAGACCCACTGGTTGATGATTATTTATAAAACCCTCTTAGGCCTCACTCCCCCCTATCTGACATATTTACTGCAGCCCTCATTCTCCACATACAACACCCGTTCTGCCAACACCCGTTCTGCCAGTTGTTAAAGGTCCCCAAAGCACACATCCCTAGGTCGCTCTTCTTTTCAGTTCACTGCATCTAGCAACTGGAACGAGCTGCAACAAACACTCAAACTGGACTGTTTTATCTCAATCTCTTAATTCAAAGACTCTGTCTTTGACACTCATACTGACAGCTGTGGCTGCTTTATATGTATTGTTGTCTCTAGCTTCTTGACCTTTGTGCTGTTGGCCCAATAATGTTTGTACCATGTTTTTGTGCTGCTACCATGTTGTGTTGCTACCATGTTGTTGTCATGTTGTGTTGCTATCATGCTGTGTCATGTTTTTCTGTTATGTTGTTGTCTTAGGTCTCTCTTTATGTAGTGTTGTGTCTCTCGTTGTGATGTGTGTTTTGTCCTATATTTATATTGTATTTTTTAAATATTTTTTTTATCCCAGGCCCCCGTCCCCGCAGGAGGCCTTTTGCCTTTTGATAGGCCATCATTGTAAATAAGAATTTGTTCTTAAATTAACTGGCTTGCCTAGTTAAATAAATGTTAAATAAAAAATAAATACAAAAATAAAATAAAATACTAAAATAAAAAAATTCTGTTTATTATCTTTGCATACATAGTCACTTTAACTCTACCTACATGTACATACAGTATGTGTTATACTGGACAGTATGTATGTGTTATACTGGACAGTATGTCACACCCTGATCTGTTGCACCAGTCTTCGTGCTTGTCTCCAGGTGTCGCCAATCTTCCCCATTATCCCCAGTGTATTTATACCTGTGTTCTCTGTTTGTCTGTTGCCAGTTCGTTTTGTTTCGTGAAACCTACCAGCGGTTTTCCCTTGCTCCTGTCTGTTTTAGTTCCTGTTTTCTAGTTTTTTCCAGGTGTGACCTTTCTGCCTGCCCTGACCCTGAGCCTGCCTGCCATTCTGTACCTTTTGAACCCTATCTGGATTACCGACCTCTGCCTGCCCTTCACCTATTGTTTTTCCTGTGTATTAGAAATACACTTGGGTTACTTCGACACTGTCTGCATCTGGGTCTAACCTGAAACGTGAAACAGTATGTGTGTGTTATACTGAACATTATGTATGTGTTATACTGAACAGTATGTATTTGTTATACTGAACAGTATGTGTGTGTTATACTGAACAGTATGTGTGTGTTATACTGAACAGTATGTGTGTGTTATACTGAACAGTATGTATGTGTTATACTGAACAGTATGTATGTGTTATGCTGAACAGTATGTATGTGTTATTCTGAACAGTATGTATGTGTTATACTGAACAGTATGTATGTGTTATGCTGAACAGTATGTGTGTGTTATACTGAACAGTATGTATGTGTTATACTGAACAGTATGTATGTGTTATACTGAACAGTATGTATGTGTTATACTGAACAGTATGTGTGTGTTATACTGAACAGTATGTGTGTCTTATACTGAACAGTATGTATGTGTTATACTGAACAGTATATGTGTTATACTGAACAGTATGTGTGTGTTATACTGAACAGTATGTATGTGTTATACTGAACAGTATGTGTGTGTTATACTGAACAATATGTATGTGTTATACTGAACAGTATATGTGTTATACTGAACAGTATGTGTGTGTTATACTGAACAGTATGTATGTGTTATACTGAACAGTATGTGTGTGTTATACTGAACAATATGTATGTGTTATACTGAACAGTATGTATGTGTTATACTCAAATCAAATTGTATTGGTCACATACAGTACACATATTTACCAGTTGTTATTGCAGGTTTAGCTAAATGCTTGTGTTCCTAACTCCAACAGTGCAGTAGTATCTAACAATTCACAACAATACACACACATCTAAAAGTAATAGAATGGAATTAAGAAATATATAAATATTAGATTAAGCAATTTCGGAGTGGCATTGACTAAAATACAGTAGAATAGAATACAGTATTAACATATGAGATGAGTAAAGCAGTATGTAAACATTATTAAAGTGACTAGTGTTCCATTATTAAAGAGTCCAGTGATTCCAAGTCTAACTATATAGGGCAGCAGCCTCTCAGGTGCAGGGTTGCGTAACCGGGTGGAAGCCAGCTAGTGATGGCTATTTAACAGTCTGATGTCCTTGAGATATAAGCTGTTTTTCAGTCTCTCAGTTCCAGCTTTGGGGCACCTGTACTGACCTCGCCTTCTGGAGCTCAGGTGGTTGATGTCCTTGATGATCTTTTTGGCCTTCCTGTGACATTGGGGGCTGTAGGTGTCCTGGAGGGCAGGTAGTTTACCCCCGGTGATGCATTGGGCAGATGGCACCACCCTCTGGAGAACCCTGCAGTAGCGGGCGGTGCATTTACCGTACCAGGCGGTGATACAGTCCGACAGCATGCTCTCAATTGTGAATCTGCAAAAGTTTGTGAGCGTTTTCAGGGCCAAGCCAAATGTATACAGCGTCTTGAGGTTGAAGTGGCGCTGTTGCGCCTTCTTCACCACACTGTCCGTGTGGGTGGACCATTTCAGATCGTCAGTGATGTGTACGCTGAGGAACTTGAAGCTTTCCACCTTCTCCACTGCGGTCCCGTCGATGTGGATAGGGGGGTGCTCCCTCTGTTGTTTCCTGAAGTCCACGATCAGCTCCTTTGTTTTGTTGACGTTGAGTCAGAGGTTATTTTCCTGACACCACTCTCCCAGGGCCTTCACCTCCTCCCTGTAGGCTGTCTCGTCATTGTTGGTAACCAGGCCTACTACTGTTGTGTCATCTGCAAACTTGATGATTGAGTTGGAAGCGTGTGTGGCCACGCAGTCATGGGTGAACAGGGAGTTCAGAAGGGGGCTGAGTTGAGGATCAGCAGAATGGAGATGTTGTTTCCTACCATCACCATCTGAGGGCGGCCCATCAGGTAGTCCAGGACCCAGTTGCACAGGGTTGGGTTCAGACCCAGGGCCCTGAGCTTAATGATGAGCTTGGAGGGCACTATGGTGTTGAATGCTGAGTTACAATAAATGAACAGCAATCTTACATAGGTATTCCTTTTGTCCAGATGGGATAGGGCAGTGTGCAGTGCGATGGAGATTGCATTGTCTGTGGATCTATTGGGACGGTAAGCAAATTGAAGTGGGTCTAGGGTGTCAGGTAAGTTAGAGGTGATATGATCCTCAACTAGCCTCTCAAAGCACTTCATGATGAAGTGAGTGTTACGGGTCAATAGTAATTTAGTTCAGTTACCTTTGCTTTCTTGGGTACAGGAACAATGGTGGACATCTTGAAGCAAGTGGGGACAGCAGCCAGCTGGTCTGCGAATGCTCTGAGGACGCGACTAGGGATGCCGTCTGGGCTAGAAGCCTTGCGAGGGTTAACACTCTTAAAATGTCTTACTCACGTTGGCCACGGAGAAGGAGAGGCCACAGTCCTTGATAGCGGGCTGTGTTGGTGGCACTGTGTTATCCTCAAAGCGGGCAAAGAAGAAGCAAGACATCAGTGTCTGTGACGTGGCTGGTTTTCCCTTTGTAGTCTGTGATTGTCTGTAGACCCTGCCACATAAGTCTCGTGTCTGAGCCGTTGAATTTCGACTCCACTTTGTCTCTGTACTGACATTTTGCCTGTTTGATTGCCTTACGGAGGGAATAACTACACTGTTTGTATTCAGCCATATTTCTAGTCACATTGCCATGGTTAAATGCGCTGGTTCGCGCTTTCAGTTTTGCGCGAATTCTGCCATCTATTTCTGATTTGGGTAGGTTTTAATAGTCACAGTGGATACAACATCTCCTATACACTTCCTGATGTACTCAGTCACCGTATCCATGTATTCGTCAATGTTATTCTGAGGCTAAACGGAACATATCCCAATCCGCGTGATCAAAACAATCTTGAAACATGGATTCCGATTGGTCAGTCCAGTGTTGAATAGACCTTAGCACTGGTACTTCCTGTTTGAGTTTCTGCCTATAGGAAGGGAGGAACAAAATGTAGTCATGAACAGATTTGCCGAAGGGAGGGCTGGGGAGGGCCTTGTAGGCGTTTTGAAAAGTTGTTGTTCCAATGATTTTCCAGAGTGAGTACTACAGTCAATGTGAGTACTACAGTCTACCTTTGGTAGTGTTTTCCTCAAATTTGCCTTATTCACATCCACAGCTACAATAAATGCAGCCTCGGGATATGTGGTTTCCAGTTTGCATAAAGTCCAGTGTAGTTCTTGGAGGGCCATCATGGTATCAGCTTGAGGGGGGATAAACACGCTGTGACTATAATCAAAGATAATGATCTTGGGAGGTAATATGGTCGGCATTTGATTGTGAGGTATTCTAGGTCGGGTGAACAAAAGGACTTGAGTTTCTGTATATTATCAAAATCACATCATGAGTAGTTAATCGTGAAACATACACCCCCGCCTTTCTTCTTCCCAGAGAGTACTTTATTCCTGTCTGCGCGATGTACTGAGAACCCAGTTGGATGTAAGGATGGGGGAGAGTATATCCCGAGAGAGCCATTTTTCAGTGAAACAGAGTATGTTACAATCCCTGATGTCTCTCTGGAAGGAGATCCTCTCCCTTAGCTCATCTACTTTATTATCCAGAGACTGAACATTATCGAGTAATATACTCGGAAGGGGTGGATGTTGTGCACTTCTCCTGCGTCGGACTAGAAATCCACTCCGAATACCTCTTTTCTGCCGCCAGTGTTTCGGTGCAGCCTCTGGAATAAGTTCAGTTTCTCTGGGGGGGAACGAACAAAGGATCCAATTCGGGGAAGTCGTATTCCTGATCGTAATGCTGGTGACTTACCACCGCTCTGATATCCAAAAGTTATTTCCGACTGTATGTAACAACACAAAAAATGTTCTGGGCTAATAATGGAAGAAATAACACACACATAAAACAAAATACTGCAAAGTTGCTTAGGAGCTAGAAGCAGAGCTGCCATCTAGGAAATAAGACTATTTACCACGAACCATACGAGTGGGAAAACACTCTCTTACCCTCTGCAGTTTTTCCAAACATATGGAACATAACACTTATTTAGAAATTGTGCTTTATTTAGTTACTTTTAAATAATTAGCTGTTTTTCCAAGCAGAAAAATGTTTAAGTTTGGTCAGTTGGTCAGGATATTTTTTACCAAACGCCCACATCATGCCCTGCAGTGAAAAACGGTTCATATGTACTTCGCCAATTTCCCAATAACAGGAACAAATTGTTCTATGCCTCCAGGCCAGAACAGACAGGCTAACACAGAGAGAGAGGAGGCTGATCACTGCTCTATGCCTGCAGGCCAGAACAGACAGGCTAACACACAGAGAGAGGAGGCTGATCACTGCTCTATGCCTGCAGGCCAGAACAGACAGGCTAACTCACAGAGAGAGGAGGCTGATCACAGCTCAATTCCTACAGGCTAGAACAGACAGGCGCCTTTGAATTGACAATATGTACAGTAGACAATATAGTCGCATTCTACATCAATCAATCAATCGATCAAATGTATTTATAAAGCCCTTTGTACATCAGCAGATATCACAAAGTGCTTATACATAAGCCCAGCCTAAAACCCCAAACAGCAAGCAATGCAGATGTAGAAGCACGGTGGCTAGGAAAAACTCCCTAGAAAGGCAGGAACCTAGGAAGAATCCTAGAGAGTAACCAGGCTCAGCCTTTTCTGGCTGTGCCGGATGGAGATTAGAAGAGTACATGGCCATTTAAGGCCAGTATTGTTCTTCAAGATGTTCATGTCACGCCTGCTTCCGCTCCCCCTCGCTGGTGCTCAAGGGCGCCAGCAAGCCCATTATTACGCACACTTGTCACCATCATTACAAGCATCTGCGCAATATTGGACTCACCTGGACTCTATTACTTTGTTGAGTGCCCCTCTATATCTGTCTGCTCCTCAGTTTGTTCCCTGTGTCAGCAACCTGTTAAGGATATGGCAGACATACGCCCCCTTTGGAGAGATTGGGTACCCCTAGTAAACTGGAAAAAAAATCTGTCAAAAATTGCTAATATATGCAAATAAATTGGATAGAAAACACTCTAAAGATTCTAAAACCGTTGGAATTATGTCTGTAAGTATAGCAGAACTCATTAGGCAGGCATTCTTCCAAACTAGTTTTTGTGGCCATGAAAGTTGGAGCAACTTTGACGTCATGGCCCCCACCCTTCCCAACCAGTTATGATTCTGGGGACACTTTCTATCTCTTCCGCTAGATGTCCTCTTTCAGTAGAGCTTTGAATCATTCAAATCGCGCGAGAATTGACCCTATGGGAGTGAAATTAGTGCGTGCCACGAGAGAATAGGCTGTGCGTATGGGCGCGAATTGGTCCCAGCCATTCCTTTGTTCCAGCACTCAGGAGAAGGGCAGACGATGGCCGATTGAATTGAAGTTTGTTTTGCGTGTCTAAAACATCATAAAGCTTGCTTCTGCACTTAGTTTGACCTGTTTAGTCGACATATAATATGTAATTTTGAAGTTTTGATGCGCAACTTTTCCGGACCAGAGGACGTTTTGGGTGCATTTCAGCTGATGTTATTAGCAGTAGCTAATACAAAGACGCAAGACTTGAAACCAAACGATGTATTGGGTAAGTATGAAGCCTTCCAGAACATTCTGAACGAAGACCATCGAAGGTAAGGGAATATTTATGCTTACATCTGTGTTTCTGTTGACTCTAACATTACGTAGAAATGTAGCTTGGAACTGAGCGCTGTCTCAGCATATGGAATAGTGTGCGATTTCTGTAACGTTAAAAATAAATCTAACACAGCGGTTGCATAAAGAAGCAGTGTATCTTTCTAACTATATGTAGAACATGTATATTTAGTCAAAGTTTATGATGTCTATTTACGTTATCTTGCCGCGCTACATAGATTTCCTGCGGGCATTTTTGAGTAATTTCTGAACGTGAACTCACTGTAAATGGACATTTATGGATATAAATGGCATATTATTGAAAAAAAAAAATATGTACTGTGTAACATGTCATATTACTGTCATCTGATGAAGATTTTCAAAAGGTTAGTGAGCGATTTATTTTTTAATCCTGCGTTTGTTGATTGCATGTTTTGGCTATTCAAATGAGCTGTGTCTGGTGGTGGTTTTACATATATATGTGCTATGTTTTCGCCGTAAAACATTTTAAAAATCTGACTTGCTGGCTAGATGAACAAGGTGTTTATCTTTCATTTGAGCTATTGGACTTGTTAATGTGTGGAGGTTAAATATTTTTAAGAATATTTTTGCGTTCCATGCGCCACCGTTTCAGCTGAACGTGGGAGGGTTGATTCCCAATTGGGAACCAGTATCGTAGACAGGTTAATGTCAATATGTCTTTCATGTCCAGACGATGTCCTGTTTCATGTCTGTTTATTAATTAAAAGTTCACTCCCTGTACTTGCTTCTCGTCTCCGAGCTGCTGTCCTTACAGAATGCTGACACCACAAGTTGAAGCATCAGGGAGTTTTTTAGTTTTTAGTTTTTGTTGGTGCTGTCGGGTCTGGGTGCCCGCTTCCAGGGGAACCAGGGGTGCCTCAGCGGGCTTCCACGCCTTAGCTGGCTCGAGATGTTTCCTTGCCTCGGTTGGCTCGGCAGGCTCCCATCAAACGTCATGCCTCAGCCAGCTCGTCGGGCTCCCCGCCTCAGCCGGCTCATCAGGCTCCCATCCCACTTCATGCCTCAGCTGGCTCGTCGGGGTTCCACGCCTCAGCCGGCTCATCAGGCTCTCATCCCACGTCATGCCTCAGCCGGCTCATCGGGCTTCCACGCGTCAACTGGCTTGTCCGGCCCATCAGGCTCGCTCAGGTGGGACGCCGGGTGGCGGCCCTAGAGGGGGAGGGTACTGTCAGCCTGCTCCCTGTACTTGCTTCTCGTCTCCAAGCGTATGTCCTTACAGTTCATAGATAACCAGCAGGGTAAAATAATAATCAGTGGTTGTAGAGGGTGTAACAGGTCAGTACCTCAAGAGTAAATGTCAGTTGCAGGTGCAGAGAGAGTCAAAAACAGGTAGCACTTCCAGTGAACAGGTCAGGGATCCCTAGCTGCAAGCAGAACAGTTGAAACTGGAGCAGCAGCACGAACAGGTGGACTGGGGACAGCCAGGAGTCATCAGGTCAGGTAGTCCTGAGGCATGATCCTAGGGCTCAGGTCCTCCGGGAGCGGCGGGAGAGAGAGAATTAAAGGGAGCATACTTAAATTCATAAATTCACCAGATAAGACAGGAGAATTACACCAGATATAACAGACTGACCCTATCCCCCCATCACATAGACTATTGCAGCATAGATTCTGGAGAATGAGACAGGGGTGGGTCCGGAGACACTGTGGCCCCGTCTGGCGAAACCCCAGACAGGGACAACCAGGCAGGATATAACCCCACCCACTCTGCCAAAGCACAGCCCCCACACCACTAGAGGGATATCAACAGACAACCAACTTACTACGCTGAAAAAAGGCTGAGTATAGCCCATGAAGACCTCCTCCACCATAGCCCGAGGGGGTGCAAAACCGGACAGGAATATCACGTCTGTGACTCGACCCACTCAAGTGACGCACTCCTCCTAGGGACAGCATGGAAGAGCACTAGTAAACCAGTGACTCAGCACTCGTAATAGGGTCAGAGGCAGAGAATCCCAGTGGAGAGAGGGGAGCCAGCCAGGCAGAGACAGCAATGACGGTTCGTCGCTCCTGGAGGCTGTTTGCTTAGAAATTTTAGGGACAATAAGGAGGCCTGCGTCTTGTGACCCTAGCGTATTTGTAGGTATGTACGACAGGATTAAAACAGATAGATTTGGAGGAGCATGCCCATGTCATGCTTTGTAGGTTAGCAGTAAAACATTGAAATCAGCCCTAGCCTTAACAGGAAGCCAATGTAGAGAGGCTAGCCCTGGAGTAATATGATCACTTTTTTAAGTTCTAGTCCTTTATTCTAGCAGCCGTGTTTAGCACTAACTGAAGTTTATTTAGTGCTTTATCCAGGTTAGTTTTACCTAGAAGTGAAAAAAGCATGGATTAGCTTTTCTGTATAATGTTTTTGCGATTTTTGCAATGTTACGAAGATGAAAAAATGCTGTCCTTGACATATTCTTGATATGTTCGCAAAAAGAGAGCTCAGGGTCCAGAGTAATGCCAAGGTCCTTCACAGTGTTATTTGAGATGACTGTAAAACCATCAAGATTAATTGTCAGATCCAACAGCAGCTATCTTTGTTTCTTGGGACCTAGAACTAACATGTCTGTTTTGTTCGTGTTTAAAATGTAAAAATATCCACTTCCTTATATCTGAAACACAGGCTTCCAGGGTAGGCAATTTTGGGGCTTCACCATGTTTCATTGAAATGTACAGCTGCGTGTCATCCACATAGCAATGAAAGTTGACATTGTGTTTCCGAATGACATCACCAAGAGGTAGAATATATAGTGAAAACAATACTGGTCCTCAAACAGAACCTTGAGGAACACAGAAACGTACAATTGATTTGTCAGTGGACAAACCATCTTTCCGACAGATAAGATCTAAACCAGGCAAGGACTCCAAAATAATGTAGGATTGATGGTGTCAAAAGCAGCACTAAGGTCTAGGAGCATGAGAACAGATGCAGAGCCTTGGTCTGACGCCATTAAAAGGTAGTTTACCACCTTCACGGGTGCAGTCTCAGTGCTATGATGGGGTCTAAAACAAGACTGAAGAGTTTCATATACACTATTTGTCTTCAGGCAGGCAGTGAGTTGCTGCGCAATAGCTTTTTCTAAAACATTTGACTGGAATGGGAGATTCGATATAGGCCGATAGTTTTTTACATTTTCCGGGTTAAGATTTGGCTTTTTCAAGAGAGTCTTTGTTGCTGCCACTTTTAGTGAGTTTGGTACACATCCGGAGGATAGGGAGCCATTTATTATGTTCAACATAGGAGGGCCAAGCACAGGAAATAGCTCTTTAATTAGTTTAGTTGGAATAGGGTCCAGTATGCAGCTTGATGGTTTAGAAGCCATGACTATTTTCATGAATGTGTCAAGAGATACAGCATTTAATAACTTGAGTGCCTCCATTGATCCTAGGTCCTGGCAGTTCTGTGCAGACTCAGGACAACTGAGCTTTGGAGAAATACGCAGATTCAAAGAGGTGTCCGTAATTAGCTTTCTAATGATCATGATCTTTTCATTTAAGAAGTTCATGAATTTATCACTGCTGAAGTGAAAGCTATCGTCTCTTGTTGAATGCTGCTTTTTAGTAAGCTTTGCGACTGCACATTTTTGGGGGGATTGTTCTTATTCTCCTCAATTAGGTTGGAAAAATAGGATGATCGAGCAGCAGTGAGTGCTCTTCGATATTGCACGGCACTGCCTTTCCAAGCTAGTCGGAAGACTTCCAGTTTGGTGGAGCGCCATTTCCGTTTCAATTTCTGGAAGCTTGCTTCAGGGCTCAGGTATTTTCTGTATACCAGGGAGCAAATTTCTTGTGACAAATGTTTTTAGTTTTTAGGGGTGCATCTAGGGTATTATTCAACGTTACATTTAGATCCTCAGTTAGGTGGTTAATATTTTTATACTCTGACGTCCTTTGGTAGGTGAAGGGAGTCTGGAAGGGAATCTAGGAATCTTTGGGCTGTCCGAGAATTTATAGCATGGCTTTTGATGATCCTTGGTTGGGGTCTGAGCAGATTATTTGTTGCAATTGAAAATGTAAGAAGATGGTGGTCCGATAGTCCAGGATTATGAGGAAAAACATTTAGATCCACAATATTTATTTCACAGGACTATCCATGGTATGACAGTGGCAATGAGTAGGTCTGGAGACATGTTGGACAAAACCCACTGAGTCGATGATGGCTCATAAAACCTTTTGGAGTGGGTCTGTGGACTTTTCCATGTGAATATTAAAGTCACCAAAAATGTGAATATGATCTTATTATTACCCTACAAGGTCCGATAGGAATTCCGGGAACTCATTGATGGAAGGCTGTATACGGCCCAGGAGACCTGTAAACAGTCGCTATAAAAAGTGATTGAGTAGGCTGCATAGATTTCATGACTAGAAGCTCAAAAGACAAAGTTTTTTTTTTTTTGTAAATTGAAATTTGCTGTCATAAATGTTGGCAACACCTCTGCCTTTGTGGGATGCGAGGGGATATGGTCACTAGTGTAGCCAGGAGGAGAGGTTTAGTTTAACACAGTAAATTCATCAGGCTTGTGCCATGTTTCAGTCAGGCCAATCACATCAAGGTTATGATCAGTGATTAGTTAATTGACTATGATTGCTTTGAAGTGAGGGATCTAACATTAAGTAACCCTATTTTGAGATGTGAGACATCACAATCTCTTTCAATAATGATAGGAATGGAGGAGGTCTATATTCCAGAGAGATTGCTAAGGGGAACATCACCATGTTTTGTTTTGCTCAACCTAGATCGAGGCACAGACACGGTTTCTTGGGGATAGCTGAGCTGACTACACTGACTGTGCTAGTGGCAGACTCCACTAATCTGGCAGGCTGGCAAACAGCCTGCTGCTTGGCCTGCACCCTATCTCATTGTGGAGCTAGAGTAGAGTAGACAACATGGCTCACATCATTGGCTGTGTGTGTATGTGTGTTATATTACTATACTGTACGTATCAGGGCTCCAAAGGGACAAGGGTATGAGCACAGATAGAACAATGAGACAGATATTTCACTGGAAGTAAAAATGTGAAGCATTCGGTTGGTGTTTCCACTCACTACCAAATACGGTAGTGAGAGGAAGCCTACTGGCGGACAATGGGAGGAGAGGGAATAAGATGGATTTTGTCCGACATTCTGCAATTCTTTCTCATCGATTAAACATTTTTAAATGTTTTTTTTTTTAAACAGTTTTCTGTTCCCAAAACTCAAATCTGTTTTGAACGGAGTGAGCTAAGTTTTGTAGACTTTATATTTTGCAAAAGTTTTTAAAAGCCATGCTGTTTAGGAGTGAAAAGGCGAATTGATTTATTGCACATGCACACTTCACAGAGTAGGCGTTCCCTAACGGAAATATGCAGATGTATACTAGAATGCACCAATAGGATATCGCTAACGCGTACTTGGTTCTGCCCACCTCCTTGCTTGTTCTGCCACTATGACTAATTTGTTCCCATTGGAAATGACAAGCTGTGGTCTATCTTAGTTTAGTTATAAATATATGTGGTATGAATGTGATAGTTAAAGGCCCAGCGCAGTCAAAAACATGATTTCCTGTATTTGATGCATATAATTCCACACTAAGGTTGTAATAAAACTGTGAAATAGTCAAAATTATGATAATACCCTTTTAGTGTAAGAGCTGTTTGAAAAGAACATCTGGAGTTTTTGCCTGTTTTGGTGGGATGAAGTTTTGGCCTGCCTGGTGACATCACCAGGTGGTAATTTATAGACCAATAGACCAATAAGAAAGAGTTTACAACTCTCTCTGCCAATAACAGGTAGTTTTCCGGTTTCCTCTCTCCACTTAGACCGCTCAAGCAAGATTTTTTCCTAGCAAACGTCTTGCTTAAGACATTGCTCTTGCTAAGAAGCTAATTCAGTTTATTTATTATTATTTTTTATTGAAAACAATCACAGTAAGGAACTTAAATGTTACCCAAAAATGATTTGATATTTAGATAAAGGTCGTTTCATCGGGCCTTTAACACTTCCATGCCCTAGGCTCTAGTCTATCACTGTACCAGTTAAACAGCTTGGGAAACATTAGTGTGGATGAGTTGAATAACCTCCTCTTGATATTATTTTTTTTACAAGAGCTTGACAGCAGAACCTGACATCATTCTTTAAATCTTACACAATCTGTTCCTGAATAGAAGTGTTGAACGTTTGCACTCTAGAATGAATGGTGGCCAGTGCTTGAGAGAAAAAATATCTGAGTACAAAAGGTACTCGCACTTAAACCACAGAAAAAAACAAGGAGGTCGAGATGCAAAAATATATTTAATGTAATCCACGCTCTAAAGAATGCAAACGGAGAAAGTGCATAGTGCCAAAAAAAAAAACAGCATACATTTAGGCTTTTACGCCTTCATCAGTGCTGTACAAACTAATTAAGAGGAGACACATACTTAAGACGCACCTGTCACAGGCACAACAGGTGCAGGTAACGAGACACACAGGTGCAGGTTCTTAAGTATGTGTCTCCTCTTAACCTCCTCTTATGTGTCTCCTCTTAATTAGTTTGTACAGCACTGATGAAGGTGTAAAAGCCTAAATGTATGCTGTTTTTTTAGCACTTTTTAGCACTTTGCATTTTAGCCTTTTGTAGTATTTTGAGCATGGATTAAATTAAGTATATTTTTGCATCTCTGCCTCCTTGTTTTTTTCCTCCTACATGGTTTGTAAAGAAGTGTTGAAAGTCATTTAATCCCTACAATCTTCCCTTTTAATTTGGACGTTTTTCAAAGAGGAGTAACTTTCCTCTTCATCTGAGCAATGTAAGCAAAAAAAGCACTTAAACGACTCCTTATAAATGACAACAGAGGTTGAACATACAGTACTGGAGGAGAAATACGGTCTGGCTGTCCATGCTGCTTTTAAATCAAACGGCATCATCAGCCATGAATCAAATCTCTGCATTCCTACCATACTAATTATACAAACTGATGAAGGCTGTACTGTACAGAACAGAAGGCTGTCATCGATAATTAAAAAGAGGGACAGGCCCTATACGTAGTCTGAATTTATAATTAACACCAGAACATGTATGAACAAGTGTACGGAAGAGAGAGAGAGAGCATATAAAGAGGTGATATAGGAGTGTATAATGCAAGGCCCTGTGTCCCAAGTCTTATCATGTTTTGTGAATCTTTAACTAGTGTTCTACAGGAAGTAGTGTGACCTGATGGTGTACAAGTACAGTAATTATATTGTCACATTATAGAAACGTTGGTTCCACTATAGACCATATACTATTGTAATGTGATGGTTATATTCATGTAAGCTGAACACAGGTATAAGAGTACTAGTTAGCTACCGGCAATGTAATTGCACAGTACTTACATGGGTATTACCCTGTAACTACTAGGGTAAAAAGAGTATGTTCAGTACAGTAGTACTGAAGGAGTAAGGAAGGAAGTTGGCCTGTCCAGATAAGAGATGAGATACTCTCCTTCAAAAGTTAGTTACCTTTGTCTCGAAACCTATAATCCAATAACAACCGGCCCTGATTGGTGTATCACTGCCAATAGCGAGTGAGTGCATTGATTATTCCAGTTACTGTACTGTGTTCCTCCTTGGTCCTCCTCACTATGACTCGTCCAGAAGTAAACCTGTTGATACACTAATCCCATCTCTTCCTGCTGTGAGGGCTGTGTTACACAGCTAAATCTGGGCTGTGTTCAATAAGCACAAAACAGAAGGAAACCATTTCCTACCTGCTAGTGTTGAGCGATTAACCAAAATGTTGGTTCTTTTTCATTTTTTAAACAACTAATTGACCAACATCAGTTCAATTATTTTAAATCTATTTCATTTTCTTTTCTTTTTTTGTGAGCTCAATGTGCACATTGCACAGTTTCTCTAGAAATAAATCCGATCCAGCCCGAACTGTGCAATGTAGTAGGGAGTTCTAGTTTCCAACAAGCAAATGTACTACATAGTTAAGCGTATAATTAACTACAATGATCATAATCCATTGAGCATCTATGTGTCTGGTCTGTGTTTCTTTTACGGCTGCTATGGAAGAGATAGAAGAATGCTTGATCATGAGGTGATATAGAAAGCAGTTGTTGCTTCATGAGGTACACTATATATACAAAAGTATGTGGACACCCCTTCAAATTAATGAATTCAGCTATTTCAGCCACACCCATTAATGACAGGTGTATAAACTCGAGCACACAGCCATGCAATCTCCAAAGACAAACATTGCCGGTAGAATGGCCTTACTGAAGAGACTTTAAACGTGGCACCGTCATAGGATGCCACCTTTCTAACAAGTCAGTTCATCAAATGTCTGCCCTCAGCCGCAAAGTGGTAAGCCACACAAGCTCACAGAACGGGACCGCAGAGTGCTGAAGCGCAGCGTGCAAAAATCTGTCTGTCCTCGGTTGCAAAACTCACTACCGAGTTCCAAACTGTAAGCACAAGGGCTTTTGGAAGTAACGTCAGCACAATAACTGATCATCAGGAGCTTCATGAAATGGGTTTCCATGGCCAAGCAGCCACACACGAGCCTAAGACACCATGCGTCAGCTGGAGTTGTCACGTTCTGACCTTAGTTCCTTTGTTGTGTCTTTGTTTTAGTTTGGTCAGGGCGTGAGTTGGGGTAGTCTATGTTCTTTTTTCTATGTTGTGTTTATGTGTTTGGCCTGGTATGATTCTCAATCAGAGGCAGGTGTTGTTCGTTGTCTCTGATTGAGAATCATACTTAGGTAGCCTTTTCCCACCTGTGTTTTGTGGGTGATTATTTTTCCGTGTTTGTTCCACACGGGACTGTGTCGGTTTTAATTTATTTCTCTTGTTCCTTTAGTTTTCTGTGTCCAGTGATATTTCATTAAAATATATCATGAACACATACCACGCTGTGCTTTGGTCCTCCTCTCCTTCCACTGAAGACAACCGTTACAGATTCACCCACCAACCAAAGACCAAGCAGTGTGGTGTCGGGCAGCAGTGATCTCCGGACTCATGGACATGGGATTCGATTTTGGGCGGAAAAGGACCCTGGGCACAGGCTGGGGAATATCGCCGCCCCAAGGCAGAGCTGGAGGCAGCGAAAGCTGAGCGGCGATATGAGGAGGCAGCACGGCAGCGCGACAGGCACGAGAGGGGGGTGTGGCAGAATCAGGTTGGAGACCTGAGCCCAGTCCTTGTGCTTACCGTAAGAAGCACAGTACTGGTCAGGCACCGTCTTATGCGGTCAAGCACACGGTGTCGCCAGTACACGCTCATAGCCCGGTGGGCTTTAGGCCAGCCCCCCGCAAGTGCCAAGCAAGAGTGGGCATCCAGCCAGGGCGTGTTGTGCCAGCTCAGCGTGTTTGGTCTCCGATACGCCGTTTTGGCCCAGGGTATCCTGCACCGGCTCTGCGTGCTGTGTCTCCGAGGCGCTGGGAGGGTGCAGTGCGTTCTATGCCTGCGCTCCGCCCGTGCCGGGTGAATGTGGGTATTGAGCCTAAAGGAGAGGTGCGAGTGGTATGCACCAGATCTCCAGTGCTCACCCACAGCCCGGTTCAACCTGTGCCTGCACTCTGGATGGTCTGGGCTAAAATGGTGATCCAGCTGGTAGGAGTGGTGCCAAGGCTGCGCACCAGGGCTCCAGTGCTCCCCCACAGCCCAGTCCATCCGGTGCCTCTTCCAAGCACCAGGCCTCCTGTAGGTCTCCCCAGCCTGGTGGGTCCTGTGGCAGCCCCACGCACCAGGCTGTCTCTCCGTCTCCTCCCTCCAGGTCCGCCTGTCTGTCCCGAGCTGCCAGAGCCACCCGTCTGTCCTGAGCTGCCAGAGCCGCCGTCTGGGGTACTGTCACGTTCTGACCTTAGTTCCTTTGCTATGTCTTTGTTTTAGTTTGGTCAGGGCGTGAGTTGGGATGGGTAGTCTATGTTCTTTTTTCTATGTTGTGTTTATGTGTTTGGCCTGGTATGGTTCTCAATCAGAGGCAGGTGTCGTTCGTTGTCTATGATTGAGAATCATACTTAGGTAGCTTTTTCCCACCTGTGTTTTGTGGGTGATTATTTTTCCGGGTCAGTGTTTGTTCCACACGGGACTGTGTCGGTTTTAATTTATTTCTCTTGTTCCTTTTGTTTTCTGTGTCCAGTGATATTTCATTAAAATATATCATGAACACTTACCACGCTGCGCTTTGGTCCTCCTCTCCTTCCACCGAAGACAACCGTTACAGGAGTGGTGTAAAGCTCACCGCCATTGGACTCTGGAGCAGTGGAAACGCATTCTCTGGAGTGATGAATCACGACCTCTACCCCATCGAACACTTTTGGGATGAATACCGATCATTGCCCGACCTCAGTAATGATCTTGTGGCTGAATGTAGCAAGTCCCAACAGCAATGTTCTAACATCTAGTGGAAAGCCTTACCAGACATCAATACATGAAGTGAAAATATGTTTTTAGTGGAAGTAAGGATTCTCTCCTAAATGAAGTTTAAATCAAGTTAAATTACTCAAATTAAAGGCTTGTTTGCGAGTGATCCCAAGCCCCTGGGAGGCCTTCTGCAGCTGGCCCTCTAACCAGGCCTCCTGGATGTCTCTCCGGTGGGTTGGGATTACAGTACAGCTGGGTTGGGATTACAGTACAGGTTAATGTTATTTAGATAATGTCGTCATCAAGCTTTATGTATACAGAACATTTCAGACATGGAATGCAGAGCAATGTGCTTCACAGAAAAAAAAACGAATAAAAAACATTGAAACTTTTACTACAAAACAAACATAAGAGGATGAAAAAAAATAAAGAATAACAATAAAAACTGAACGACTAAAAAGCACACTAAGATTTCCACAGTTTTGGCCCCTTTAGGTTCTCTGGCAGGCTATTCCAGAGGCTGGGGGCATAGTAACTAAAGGCTGCCTCTCCATGCCCCTTGGTCCCAGGCTTTGGGATTGTTAAAAGGCCAGTGCAAGGGAACCTGAGGGACCTACTGGGTACATAACTTAAAAGTATGTTTGACATGTATTGGGGTGCACAATTGTGGATTGATTTAAAAACCAACCGAAGAATCTTAAAATGAATTCTAAAACTCATAGGCAGCCAGTGTTGTGTGCTCTCCCACTGGTCTTGGTCACTACCCATGCTGCAGCACTCTGTATATTCTGCAGTTGACCAATGGCTTTCCAATGGCTTTTTGTTACTTGTCATGTTTTGTGTTATTTGTGGACCCCAGGAAGTGTAGCTGCTGCTTCTGCAAAAGCTAATGGGGATCCAAATAAACAAACAAAACAGTAGTATCCTAATTCATATTGGATTAAAGTGTTAGCTAAGGGGTGGCACTCTGCCCCTGCCATTCATGCAATTGTTTCTATCTGGGTCAAAATTACCAGTGTTTATATAAGGGACTGTAAGGGTTTTGTATAATCTCCTTCTACAGTATGTTTTCATCTCACTCTAGCCACCCACCAAGAAGCTGAAGTAGTCGTCTCCCCAGGCGTTGCAGAACTGGGCTACAGTCTCCAGGGTGGGTGTGTTACCCAGGTCATGGTTCTCACTGACAAAAACCAGAGGGATGGAGGTGTCTGTACCCCTCAGAGCCACCTTCAAGTCCCGTGCCTGTCCCTCCCGGAACGGGGTGCCTGCATGGTGGAGAGAGGACACACTCACTGTTAGGGGTCGGCAAGTGGCGACCTGTGGGCTAGAAATAGCCCAAGCCTGTCTTTTATCCGGCTTGAAATTGGTGGTATTATTTCTAACTTCCAAGGTAGTTTTTTTTCTCCATTTAATGTTTCGATGGATATTATGCCCCCCTGCCTGTTCACAACATTCATGACCATCCACATATTAAAAACTGAGAAATTGAACAAAGTGAATATATCTGCTCTGTGAATAAAGTATGGAGAAAGAGTAAAATAAGTATATTTATAATTTACAATCAAACAAAAAAAAAAATAGGATAGCTCCTTCTGTCATTTAAATCTGGTGCTTGTATTCCCCATTCAAGCAGCTGTGGTGTCTGTACTGTATCAATCCCTGCATGCATTGACTTTATTAACATTTAGGGATCCTCGTGGGGTGGGGAGCCAATCAGCCCATATGTCCTGCAGAAAGGAATGGACGAGCATCTAATTATCTGATGACTGATGTGGAGACCGGAGAGACTTAACCAAATCAGAGAGCCATCTGGACTAATAGTTACAATACACTAACATGATTTAGACGAGAGGAACATTTATCGTATAGAGCAACAAAATCAGTCAAGTAAGAAAGAATAACAATCAAATGAGGTACAACGACTGCCAACTGACTGCTGATTGCTGCTGTGAACAAAGGGACAATACAGGGAGTCTGGTCTGAGGCTTTCAACAATATGTGTCATTATGTTAAATACAACTGGTAAATAAATGCTCCTGTCCTCTTAAATACATTTTCAAAACAATAATACAATTATAAAAAAGGAGCCCTCACATACAGACACAGATAGATATACAGGCTACTGTTGTTAGATCCACCACACTACACCATTCAAGGCTACTGTTGTTAGATCCACCACACTACACCATACAGGCTACTGTTGTTAGATCCACCACACTACACCATACAAGGCTACTGTTGTTAGATCCACCACACTACACCATACAAGGCTACTGTTGTTAGATCCACCACACTACACCATACAAGGCTTCTGTTGTTAGATCCATCACACTACACCATACAAGGCTACTGTTGTTAGATCCACCACACTACACCATACAAGGCTACTGTTGTTAGATTTGCATCCTTTAGTACAAACTCAAAAAAGTTCTGGGACACTGTAAAGTCCATGGAGAATAAGAGCACCTCCTCCCAGCTGCCCACTGCACTGAGGCTAGGAAAGACTTTCACTACCGGTAAATCCAAAATAATTGAGAATTTCAATAAGCATTTTTCTACGGCTGGCCATGCTTTCCACCTGGCTACCCCTACCCCGGCCAACAGCCCTGCGCTCCCCACAGCAACTCATCCAAACCTCCTCCACTTCTCCTTCATCCAAATCCAGATAGCTGATGTTCTGAAAGGGCTGCAAAATCTGGACCCCTACAAATCAGCCGGGCTAGACAATCTGGACCTTCTCTTTCTAAAATTATCTGCCAAAATTGTTGCAACCCCTATTAGTAGCCTGTTCAACCTCTCTTTCGTATCGTCTGAGATTCCCATAGATTGGAAAGCTGCAGCGGTCATCCCCCTCTTCAAAGGGGGAGACACTCTAGACCCAAACTGCTACAGACCTATATCTACTCTAGCCGGCCTTTGTAAGGTCTTTGAAAGCCAAGTTAACAAACAGATTACTGACCATTTCAAATCTCACCGTACCTTCTCCGCTATGCAATCTGGTTTCAGTGCTGGTCATGGGTGCACCTCAGCCACGCTCAAGGTCCTAAACGATATCATAACCGCCGTCGATAAGAGACATTACTGTGTAGCTGTATTCATCAACCTGGCTAAGGCTTTCGGCTCTGTCAATCACAACATTCTTATTGGCAGACTCAACAGCCTTGTTTTCTCAAATGATTGCCTCGCTTGGTTCACCAACTACTTCTCAGATAGAGTTCAGTATGTCAAATTGGAGGGCCTGTTGTCTGGACCTCTGGCAGTCTCTATGGGGGTGCCACAGGGTTCAATTCTCGGGCCGACTCTCTTCTCTGTATACATCAATGATGTCGCTCTTGCTGCTGGTGATTCTCTGATCCACCTCTACGCAGACGACACCATTCTGTATACTTCTGGCCCTCTTTGGACACTGTGTTAACTAACCTCCAGATGTGCTTCAATGCCATACAACTCTCCTTCCATGGCCTCCAACTGCTCTTAAATGCAAGTAAAACTAAATGCTCTTCAACCGATCACTGCCCGCACTTGCCCGCCCTTCCAGCAATACTACTCTGGACGGTTCTGACTTAGAATATGTGGACAACTACAAATACCTAGGTGTCTGGTTAGACTGTAAACTCTCCTTCCAGACTCACATTAAGCATCTCCAATCCAAAATTAAATCTAGAATCGGCTTCCTATTTCGCAACAAAGCATCATTCACACATGCTGCCAAACATACTCTCGTAAAACTGAAGATCCTACCGATCCTCGACTTTGGTGATGTCATTTACAAAATAGCCTCCAACACTCTACTCAACAAATTGGATGCAGTCTATCACAGTGCCATCTGTTTTGTCACCAAAGCCCCATATACTACCCACCACTGCGACCTGTATGCTCTCGTTGGCTGGCCCTCGCTTCATACTCGTCGCCAAACCCACTGTCTCCAGGTCATCTATAAGTCTCTGCTAGGTAAAGCCCCCCCTTCTCTCAGCTCACTGGTCACCATAGCAGCACCCACCTGTAGCATGCGCTCCAGCAGGTACAGTATATCTCACTGGTCACCCCCAAAGCCAATTCTTCCTTTGGCCGCCTCTCCTTCCAGTTCTCTGCTGCCAATGACCGAAATGAACTGCAAAAATCTCTGAAGCTGAGACTCTTACCTCCCTCACTAGCTTTAAGCACCAGCTGTCAGAGCAGCTCACAGATCACTGCACCTGTGCATAGCTGATCTGTAAATAGCCCATCCAATCTACCTCATCTCCATACTGTATTTATTTATTTATTTATCTTGCTCCTTTGCACCCCAGTATCTCTACTTGCACATTCATCTTCTGCACATCCTACCATTCCACCATTTAATATCTATATTGTAATTACTTCGCCACCATGGCCTATTTATTGCCTTACTTCTCTTATCCTACCTCATTTGCACATGCTGTATATAGATTTTTCTACTGTATTACTGATTGTATGTTTGTTTATTCCATGTGTAACTCTGTGTTGTTGTATGTGTCGAACTGCTTTGCTTTATCTTGGCCAGTTGCAAATGAGACATTTTTCTCAACTAGCCTACCTTGTTAAATAAACGTGAAATAACATTTTTAAAGATTCTCCACACTACACCATACTGCTGTTAGATCCACCACACTACACCATACAAGGCTACTGTTGTTAGATTCTCCACACTACACCATACTGCTGTTAGATCCACCACACTACACCATACAAGGCTACTGCTGTTAGATCCACCACACTACACCATACTGCTGTTAGATCCATCACACTACACCATACAAGGCTACTGCTGTTAGATCCACCACACTACACCATACAAGCATTAGCTGCTATGACACGTCCATGGATCAGCAGCCCCAAACCTGCTCAGCTACAGGTCCTGACAGAGATCATTGCGGCGAGGTCAGCATTTTTCATGCAGCAGTTAGGAACGGGCGGTCAGACGGACAATTTTGGGATTCAAATATTTTTGTCGTCCCGCAGAATATTTGGAAACAGTCGACTTTCTGATTGGAATGCGTTAGCCTAGGCCTACTTATTGTATTGAAAGCACATCTTTTAAATAGTTTTTTTTTTTACCCCTTTTTCTCCCCAATTTCGTGGTATCCAATTGTTGTAGTAGCTACTATCTTGTCTCATCGCTACAACTCCCGTACGGGCTCGGGAGAGATGAAGGTTGAAAACTTGCGTCCTCCGATACACAACCCAACCAAGCCGCACTGCTTCTTAACACAGTGCGCATCCAACCCGGAAGCCAATGTGTCAGAGCAAACACTGTGCACCTGGCCACCTTGGTTAGCGCACACTGCGCCCAGCCCGCCACAGGTGTCGCTGGTGCACGATGAGACAAGGACACCCCTACCGACCAAGCCCTCCCTAACCCGGGCGACGCTAGGCCAATTGTGCGTTGCCCCACGGACCTCCCGGTCGCGGCCGGTTACAACAGAGCCTGGGCACGAACCCAGGGACTCTGATGGCACAGCTGGCGCTGCAGTACAGCGCCCTTAACCACTGCGCCACCCGGGAGGCCCTGAAAGCACATCTTTGTCACATTATACACACGCTGCGTCAAGTTAAGTAGCTTACCTCTACTCTCCTAGTTGTGTGTGCAAGATCAGGTAAACCCAGTATATGTGTGGTCTAAATGAAATAGAATAGGCTGCCTATGCATGGGTGGAGAATGTCATGGCAGTTATCTTTCCAAGGAAATGTAATTAAATATGATGAGTCTATAGTTTACTACAGTGTCTATAACTAAATCGTGTTAATGGACAGAAGTGGAGGGCGCTCAACCAACGTGAGTTGAGGTGCAATCCATTTTTTAAATCATAGTTTAAAAGGAAAAGGTGCAACGCCAGCACAGGGAGATCGTTCAAGACTGACATTGACATTGAGGACGTTGGGAAATGCCCAACCATAGGGGCAACAGTGAGCGCTATTGCATAAAGCAGGCTTGAGTTTTGCTAGGGCATTGTGGAGGTGGGTGTTGGAGGGGCTGGCGGTTGAGCATAATTCCATGACTCTGGATCAAAAGCGTGTGTGTTCAATCCCATGTGTGAATGGGGATAATTCCATGACTCTGGATCAAAAGCGTGTGTGTTCAATCCCATGTGTGAATGGGGATAATTCCATGATGCTGGATCAACAATGATTGTGTTCAATCCCATGTGTGAATGGGGATAATTCCATGATGCTGGATCAACAATGATTGTGTTCAATCCCATGTGTGAATGGGGATAATTCCATGATGCTGGATCAACAATGATTGTGTTCAATCCCATGTGTGAATGGGGATAATTCCATGATGCTGGATCAACAATGATTGTGTTCAATCCCATGTGTGAATGGGGATAATTCCATGATGCTGGATCAACAATGATTGTGTTCAATCCCATGTGTGAATGGGGATAATTCCATGATGCTGGATCAACAATGATTGTGTTCACCATTCAGAATGAGTGCCTAAATTTAACCCTTAAGTTCTAAATTTGACGTTTGGAGAAATGGAACGATACAGAGCAGGAGCAACAGGAACACTTCAATTTGACCTTTGGAGAACGTGGATGAACGTCTAACTGCAGGGAGACTGTGAGAACTTGTTAGCGTGTGGTCTCAATTAAATAGAGTAGTCTAGCCTATGCATGAGCGGACAAGCACCTGGCAGTTAAGCACCTGACCAAGGAGCTATTGAAGTGTCATGTAATAAGGTGTGAGATGAAAATGGACAAACTAAAGGGTGTGCAACATAGAAGTGTAGTCAGTGGTCATTCTGAACGTCAGTAGGTCACATGACCAAAGAGCTATTGAAATTAGAAACATTGAAAAACATAGAAAATTCATGTAAAAACATGTGAGATGAAAATGGACAAACTAAAGGGTGTGCAACATAGAAGTGCCACGGATCTTGTACATATAGGGAGAAACATAATGCTGTACCACTAGAGAAAGATATACTTAGAGTGCATTTGCCATTCTGGTAAAATGCATTGTCTATTGTATAGGACAGGAAACCAAAGTAAGGCCATGAGAGCATAGGACAGCTGGACATACCAAGGTCAGAGGGACACACAAAGGAGGGGGTCAGCCAAATGACCAACGGATGGACTATAGACATAGGGCATATATTTTTAGGACATGAACAGAAGAGACACATAGTCTACCAGTCCTAATAAGGAGGAGGATAAGAGGATAAGAGGATAAGATGGGATAAGATGGGCATGTATTATTTTTGGGACATGAAGAAGTCCTGTCACCATTATAACTTGACTAAAAGCAGATATGGGCGTTATTGGGCGTGAACAAGCAGGATGCACAGATTGGGATATAATGGTGGCAGATGGACTGAGGGAAATAACTTCATTTGCATGTGGGATGGACTCATATGTTGTATGTGTATAAATCAGAGCCAGAGCTCTGGGAAAGTGTGTGTTCCGCGGACCATCTAGGCTTCTGATATGTTTGTATTAAAAGCCTACATTGAATTCACAAGTTCTTGTAAGTGTTATATTTTGTAACGATCCTCCACGACAATCCCTCTGGAACTTTCATTGCGCACACCTGGCCCCTATTCCCACTGATTGCATTTGTATATATGTGCCCTTTGTTCACCATGGTGCTGTCGATTATTGTTACTATGTCCGTTGGTGTGTGTGAGTACCTGTGCTGTGTGTTTTGGGCTTTCGTACCCTTAGGGATTGCGCAGATGATTACGGGTCTCGTCCCGTGTGCTAATCATCGTGCGTGTGTGTATTTATTCAAGGTACTTCTCGCTCTTTTGTTTGGGTGTCAACCCTGTGTTTCTGTTACGTGTTTGTTTGGGTTTCAACCCTGTGTTTCTGTTACGTGTTTGTTTGGGTTTCAACCCTGTGTTTCTGTTACGTGTTTGTTTGGGTTTCAACCCTGTGTTTCTGTTACGTGTTTGTTTGGGTTTCAACCCTGTGTTTCTGTTACGTGTTTGTTTGGGTTTCAACCCTGTGTTTCTGTTACGTGTTTGTTTGGGTTTCAACCCTGTGTTTCTGTTACGTGTTTGTTTGGGTTTCAACCCTGTGTTTCTGTTACGTGTTTGTTTGGGTTTCAACCCTGTGTTTCTGTTACGTGTTTGTTTGGTCTTCGTCCCCGTGCCTTTACGCGGCACTCCGTAATTGGGTGGAATAAAAAAAACTATTACGCATTCTTGCGCCTGTCTCTCGAATAATTCATGCCAACGTGACAAGAAGGATAGTCAGTGGACATTCTGAACTTTGTTGGAGGTCAGTATGTCACATGACCAAGGAGCTATTGAGGTTTGAAAAATGTTTGTAAAAATGTGTGAGATGAAAATGGACAATCTAAAGCGGGTGCGATGTGTAGGGCCACTGACTGTACATTCTGAACCTTGTTTGAAATCAGCAGGTCACATGACCAAGGAGCTATTGAAATACAAAAATGTAAATAAATAACTTAACATAGTGTGAGATGTAAATCGACAAAAAAAAAGGTGTGTGCAATGCTTTGCTATGCCGTCGGGTTAGCTATAACCAGTTTGGAATGTTTTAGGAGTAATGGTTAAAGAGCTATTGAAATTTGAAAAATTTGATTTGTCACTATGTTGACGGTCCCTAACTGCTGTTGGTAGACATAAGGGAAACTACAGGTGAATATCCAACCTGAATCTGTCTTTACCTCGGTGGTGGGCGTCAGACAGAAATCCAGAGGGTGTGGGCAGGTGCCATATGAAAAGTTGCGTGCTGGAGCAGGATGAATAAATCGGTTCTGTGCAGCTGTAGCTCCAGTCCTGCTACAGTTATACCTCATCAATCTGCATTTGGGACAAGTCAATACCACAGTATCGGTGAGTGATGATGAGACTAAGATTTTTCACATTAGGGTACTTGGGGGTAACTAGCTGCCCCTAACAACAATGTCTAATTGCTGGCACAAAAAAAGCAATGTTTAGGAAAATAAAGTGTATCTGGATGAAGGTCATGCTTTGGTGAATAAACTATAAAGGGACATAAATGGCTATTAAATCCATTTAATCAGTGTTATTTACAAATTCTTAAGTAAGTAATACTTAAAATCTAAGTCTAGTTGTCATATTTTAATTATTGAAATCAAATTTGGGGGATAAATGGTGTTTCACATGTCACTATTAATATCTGCACTATGAGGAGATTTGATGTCAAGTCCCTCTTTTTAACTCACAGGCACATTAATTTTCTTTGTTCTTTCTTTGTTGTTCCTTTTCCTTACAATCCATTATGTACAATTGCACTAAATATCTATTTGAATAATGCAAGATTTTAAATCCCAGCAGCCTTCAAAATGACAATCAGGAGCAAAAGGTTTTCAATAGTTGTTTTTAATTCATAAAAAAATATATTCATTGCAATATGATATTGGAATGGAATATAACTAATAGCATTAAATAACATTGGAATATAACATTTAATAACAAAAAAACATAACTAATTCAGTGTAACATTGATGTTGCATCTCTTATGCTCTGCTATTGCACAATTCTAATTTGTACCTAGGTCACACATTAAGCTATCCCCAGTACAATTGGAGCACAACTCATGAGACCACCTCCTGCACTGCTGACATCTAATCCAGTCCCGTGACTGAAAACAGCTCCTCACAGAAAATACATCCCGCATCCCTTTCTTTGGTGGCTGATGTGGCTTGTTGTGCTGCAACAACCTTCTTTGGTGGCTGATGTGGCTTGTTGTGCTGCAACAACCTTCTTTGGTGGCTGATGTGGCTTGTTGTGCTGCAACAACCTTCTTTGGTGGCTGATGTGGCTTGTTGTGCTGCAACAACCTTCTTTGGTGGCTGATGTGGCTTGTTGTGCTGCAACAACCTTCTTTGGTGGCTGATGTGGCTTGTTGTGCTGCAACAACCTTCTTTGGTGGCTGATGTGGCTTGTTGTGCTGCAACAACCTTCTTTGGTGGCTGATGTGGCTTGTTGTGCTGCAACAACCTTCTTTGGTGGCTGATGTGGCTTGTTGTGCTGCAACAACCTTCTTTGGTGGCTGATGTGGCTTGTTGTGCTGCAACAACCTTCTTTGGTGGCTGATGTGGCTTGTTGTGCTGCAACAACCTTCTTTGGTGGCTGATGTGGCTTGTTGTGCTGCAACAACCTTCTTTGGTGGCTGATGTGGCTTGTTGTGCTGCAACAACCTTCTTTGGTGGCTGATGTGGCTTGTTGTGCTGCAACAACCTTCTTTGGTGGCTGATGTGGCTTGTTGTGCTGCAACAACCTTCTTTGGTGGCTGATGTGGCTTGTTGTGCTGCAACAACCTTCTTTGGTGGCTGATGTGGCTTGTTGTGCTGCAACAACCTTCTTTGGTGGCTGATGTGGCTTGTTGTGCTGCAACAACCTTCTTTGGTGGCTGATGTGGCTTGTTGTGCTGCAACAACCTTCTTTGGTGGCTGATGTGGCTTGTTGTGCTGCAACAACCTTCTTTGGTGGCTGATGTGGCTTGTTGTGCTGCAACAACCTACTTTGGTGGCTGATGTGGCTTGTTGTGCTGCAACAACCTTCTTTGAGACAACTTTTATTTGAAGAACCTGCACCATTTTCTTTCTCTCTCTCTCTTCTTGTTGATGTTTCTGTCGAGCCTTTTCCTCCAGCAACCTTTTGTAAGGTGAGGCTGTCAGTACAGCTGCAGACTCTGCCTTCCTCTTCCTCGGCCTCGACTCCTGGAGCCTCGACCTCAGGGACAGCTCCAATAGAACTGCTGCAGCTGTTGGTTGTTGGTTTAAGCAAAAACAAACAAACAACAAGAACACATGAGTATTGGTACAATAAACACTTCTAACAGACTTTTTCATTTTCTTACCAACATTTGGACACGGGTATGCTGCAGGGTGGAGGTTGTGGCGGAGATAAATGTGGTCGAGGTAGAGGTTTTGGCATTAGAGCTAGTGGAGGTAGAGCTAGTGATGGTGCCGGTAGAGGTGGCGGCGGTAGAGCTGGTGGCCGTATCGGTAGAGGTGGCAGTAGAGCACTGTGGATGAATGAATTCGTTGCATTGAAAATAAACAACGGGGATCACGTGACCCTTGAACGAGATGGCCGCATGAACTAAGAGCTGCGCACAAATAGTTTCCAATTCCTAATCTTACCTCCACTTCAAGTTTAAACTCTTTTAGCTTTAGTTAAAAAGTCATGGCGGCGACAAAAGGCGACATTACAGTTAACATTTTTACCCGGACTCGGGCATTAGCGACTGAAAAGGCCTCCAAGAAGCAGCTAGCTTCAGAAAAAGCTAGCGCCATTAGCAAAGAGCAAGAGGACCCGTTCCCCCCCGAGGCCCAACGAATGCCAACCCCACACTCTGTCGAAGACATTCTTTCTGAGTTGAGATCCCAACGTACAGAACTCAGCATTAAATTAGATGCCATTAACTCTCAGCTCAGTGCGATAGGGGGCAAGGTGACAATCCTGGAAAATGCTTTGTCTGACATCAACAACAAGATAACCATAAACGCGGGGCACCTGGACGAGGCAGAGGGGCGAATCCTATTCATGGAAAACTTATTGACAGACGCCATGGAAACAATAGCATATGCTAAAAAGAAAATAGAGCATCTGGAAGAGAAAACATAGGACCTGGAAAACAGGGGGTGAAGGAATAATTGTGTTCTATTAAATCTGGGCGAAAAAAAAAAAAGGGAAACATGCCACTGATCCGCTACCTGCAAGACAAACTTCCCGAGTGGCTCCACCTGTCCACCGACAGGCCCATAGAACTCGAGAGAGCTCACCGAGCACTGAGGCCCCCACCAGCAGCCAGACAACCACCGCGCCCAATCACCATACGTTTCCTGAGATTCACCGACAAGGAACGAGTCCTACAGGCAGCGAAAATCAACACCGTTAGTGGGAAATGCCAAACTCACTTTACACCAGGACCTGTCAGCTGGAATACGGCGAAAGCGCCAAGAGTTTGACGAAGTGAAGAAATACTCCATTGACCGAGGCATCTTTAGGGGATTTAAATACCCAAACGAGCTCAGGATTCTTCACCAAGGAGCCCTGCGACACTTCAAAACTCCCAAAGAGGCAAATAGTTTTTTGAAAGACAATCCTGGTCAATGGGAAATGGACCAATGACTAAATACGACTACTGTTATTACTAGAGGTAAGACAACATATAGCCGATATCCAAAGACCCACCCGCCCCGCTAAATGTCATTATAGCCGTCTAATCTATATTTATTTTCCTTTAGCTGAGAGGGATAGGCTCTATAGCCTAACCTCGGCCTACTAATGTTTCAGCCTACTTTTATTTCCCTTTTTTTCCGTTGCTATTATTACTTGTGGTTCCCTATGTCCTTTGGGGGAGGTATATGTAGGCTGGGCTATTGATTTTATTTTCTCCCTCTTTTAATGTGGTCTGGACGGGGGCTGCGTTGTCACTTACTCAATGCGGAGCGGAGAGGATGAGGCATTTCTTTGGTGGGGAGGGGGAGACGTTGTGCGTTACTAACTGTTCCCGTTTTTTGGGGGGGTAGGGTTCGGAACACAGAATTGAGACTGAGCGGGGGGGTATTAGATCCAACGGGATATGTCGAGTTGTTTGGGAACTCGGCTGGGGTGTTCAGAGATTGTTATTTTATGTACACCATTTATTTCCCTTTTATGTGAACGCAGATATAACTATTATCCACCTTTACCCAGAGATGACTTGCACTAAAGTTCAATTACTGTTCGATGACGATGACTAGTACCTTAAATCTATTGACATGGAACTGCCATGGTCTAGGGCATGCAATAAAACGGAAAAAGATACTATGTGCTCTAAAAAAGGAAAAAGCAGACATTGCGCTATTACAAGAGACACGCCTCTGTGATGCTGAACATGCCAAACTCTGCAGAGCTTGGGTGGGACAGGTGTATTTCTCATCTTTCAAATCAAACCGTAGAGGTACAGCCATACTTATCCATACGAATGTTCCATTCATAATTGACAAATACATATCTGATCCGGAGGGGAGATTTATTTTGATAACTGGGTCACTGTGTGGACAACCAATTACTATCTTAAACATATACGCCCCTAACACAGATACTCCTGCTTTCATGTCAAAAATGATAACCCTGTTCAATGATCATTGTGTTTCCTTCGGCGTGGTGGCCGGAGATTTTAATTGTACCCTTAACCCAACACTAGACAAATCATCTCAAATCCCCACCACAAATCCTAGATCTGCAAAGATGTTGAACTCTCTTACTAAAGAGATGGGACTGATAGATATCTGGAGAGAGACTAATAGCTCATCTGTGGACTATACATACTACTCTAATGTCCATAACACCTACTCCCGTATAGATTACATTTTTATCCCAAAGAGTTTCATAAATTCAGCCACGTGTACAATCGGACCCATAGCACTTTCAGATCACGCCTTTGTCCACCTCCGCTTTGACCTCTGCAAAAACATCCCGAGGTCAAAGAGCTGGAAATTCAACACCTCCATGTTATCAAACGAAGCGTTCCATACATTGGTAACTACATAGATAGACAACTACACACAAGACAACAAAGATTCTCCTGTTTCTCCGGCCACAATGTGGGATGCTGCCAATGCCACACTAAGAGGTAATCTAATTGTATATGCTTCCTCTAAGAAAAAAGCAATGGAAGCACACAGGCTAGATCTTGAGAGGGAGCTAGAAAGCTGTGAAAGAGTACATAAACAATCCCCAGACAGCACCTCCTGGAGTCAACTTAAAGCAGCCAAAGTCAAACTGAATTTGGACTACACTCGGGAGATAAAAAAAAAAAGTTTTCTTTACTAAACAGAAATACCATGAGTATAGCAATAGGCCCAGTAGATTGCTTGCTTACCAATTAAAAAAAGAGCAGTCAGAGCGTACAATCATGGCTATCCGAACAGCAGAGGACGAGGTCACATATGACCCCAAAAAGGTCAATTTAACTTTTCATGATTTTTACTGCAAACTATATACAGTACCTTCTGAGAGAAAACACACGGAGGCAGAACTCCACTCCTTCCTAGAGGGAATCTCCCTACCTAAACTATCAGATACTGACCAAGAAGATCTCAACTCCCCCTTCACTCCTGAGGAGATCCTGGAGGCAATTACCTCCATGCCACCTAACAAGTCCCCAGGCCCAGATGGATTCCCCAGAGAGTGCTACAAAGCTTTTTGGCCCCAGCTTAGCCCTATTTTCATGCTAATGCTGGATGATTTTTGCAAAAACAGAGTTCTCCCAGGCTCAATGCACACAGCTCACATTAGTGTTGCTAAAAAAAGACAAGGACCCTCTATCCTGCTCGTCCTTCCGGCCCATAAGCTTGTTGGATTACGACTACAAAATAATGACCAAATTGCTCGCCAAAAGACTAAACACTCTTCTTCCCAAAATAATAAAAGCAGACCAAACTGGATTTATTAGAGACATATACTCTTCTGATAACATTCACCGTCTTTTTGATATTATTGATCAAGTAAACGCACAGAAGACCCCTGTCCTGCTGGCTTCACTGGATGCTGAGAAGGTGTTCGACAGGATGGAGTGGAGCTTTCTGTTCTCAGTCTTAGAAAAGTTAAATATGGGCCTAAACTATATTAAATTGACCAAATCACTATACTCTCATCCAAATGCCATGGTGACTACAAACAGACTGAATCCTGACAGATTCGCTTTGGGACGGGGCACAAGACAAGGGTGCTCGCTGTCCCCCCTGCTCTACTTGTTGGGGACGGAGCCGCTGGCAGAGTTGATAAGGAGCAATCCAAGTATTACGGGTGTTTCTGCAGGCGGCCTGCAGCACAAGATTTCGCTTTACGCGGATGATGTCTTGCTCTACATATCCAACCCTGAGAAATCCCTCCCTCCCATTTGAGACACAATTGCTCAGTATGGCAAATTTTCAGGTTATAAGATACATTTTAACAAATCCACTGTCCTCTCAATCTTACACTCACCAGCTCTATGAAGACATTCCAATGGAAGACACAGGTCTGAATAGCCTTTTCAAGGAAAACTATCTTTCCCTCCTGGATCGAATCAAGAACGATCTCCAAACCTGGATCTCCCTCCCAATTAGCTTAGTAGGAAGAATTCATGTCATTCGAATGAACATCCTCCCTAGACTGAACTATTTATTTCAGATGCTCCCATGCATCTCCCAGTTTCCTTTTTCAAAACAACTAACCAAAGCATCACCAAATTTATATGGGGCAATAAAAAACCTAGGATCAGGGTCTCCACTCTATCGAAACCTGAATCTAAGGGTGGTCTTGCCCTTCCCTCCCTTCAATTGTACTACTGGTCTGCCCAAATCCGCAACATGCTAACATGGATCACAAACAGACAAGAGTCAACATCGATTCAGATCGAAGCCTAATCCTGTGGTTCATTGCCACTAAGCTAAATTATATTCATTAATAACTTTAGTGAAGTGGGCAACATAGCCAAAACCTTTGTGATTTACAGCACCCTACTAGCGTGGAGGGACTGTAAGAAATACCTGGGCATTTCCTCCCAAATATGTTCTCACTCGCCCATAGTAGGCAACCTAGACTTGCCAAAAGTCCTGAAGGATGCCAACTTTAATCTTTGGCATACTCTAGGAATCAGCACCTTTTCAGACCTATTTCATCAGAAAACCACTACACTGAAATCCTATCAAGAGCTCTGCAGTGAATTCAATGTGCCAAGATCCCATTTTTTTTTTTTTTTTAATATCTTCAAATTAGACATGTCATTTCTTAATTTACTTCCAAGAGGAGGTTTAGAACTCAGTTGAATGAAGTTGAAACCCTTCTTGTCACAATCCATTAAAGGCAAAATATATTATATCTATAGACTCCTTTCTGATAAAGGAGGCTCCTCCTTTACTCCTTTGAAAATAATCTGGGAAAAGGACCTTGGTCTGACTATCAGTGATGAGTTATGGGCGGAGGTTTGCGACAGGGTATACTGCTCCTCTACTAATGTAAAAATGAAAGAATCTAATTACAATTTTTTTTACAAATTATATTACACTCCTTTGAGACTCCATAGAATGAAAACGGACATCTCTCCTAACTGTAAAATATGTACCTCTGAAAGTGGAACCTATAAGCATGTATTTTGGAACTGTAGAAAGATTGCCAGATTTTGGCAATCTATACATACTGCTGCACAGAAAATACTAGAGGTACAGTTTGATATGACCCCGTTTATCTATCTTCTTAATGCCCAGCAGGACTTTGTTCTTGATCCTGACAGAGAACATTTCCTTATGACTATTACATACTTTGCTAAGAAATGTATTATTCTATTGTGGGCCTCTAATACCCCTCCTACATTTAAAATGTGGATTGACCAGATTGTTGACTTTCTCCCTCTTGAAAAGCTCACTTATGACCTCCGCAAGAGACAGCCCAAGTTTGATAGACTCTGGTCTCCACTACTCAACTATATTTCAAATTGGACAGAGTGAATGGGGTGATTAGGGAAATGAGCAGATACATGTTGTGTAAGGTGCTGTAAAATCTAAAAACTACTTATTTGCTCGTCGTCTCAGCGAAGGCTGGAAATAGCTAATAAGAACCTTGATATTGCTGCTGCAAGTTTTATATATATATTTCTTTTAAATATATAATTATATATTTAAAAATAAAAATGTATTATTATTATTATTTTATATATATTATTATTTTGTATTTCTGTCTTTTAAAAGTCTATCACATCTGTGAATGTGGAATGTGTTTTGTTGGTTGATTGAAAAACAAGAAAACTTAACTTAATTTAATAAAACTTTAAATTGAAAAAAATAAAATAAACAACAAAAATAATACATTGGTGTTAGTACAATAAACACTTTCTACCAAGTACATGCTGCTTCTGCAACGTTTCGTTAATTTTGATTACTTTTTCTTACCGGCAATGGGCCACTCTATAACCTCAGCGGACACGAAGTCTGCTTCTGTGAAGATGTCCTTCTCCAAAGGCTACAGCCCACTGGCCCGGAAGCCCCCCACTCCTCTCTCCACACTGGCCAACTTGTTATTGGCCTTTGCGAAGAGGCCAGACATTTGGTATATACCTATCGTTTTCCCAGGATGGGTCGTCATACACTGCTGCCCTGTTGTAAAAGGCCTTCAGACCCTTGAAGACGTTACGGTCTAATGGCTGCATCTTGTGGCTGCAGTGGGGTGGCAGAGTGATGAGAATCACACCCTGGCTTCTTGCCGTCAGAATAGCCTCCAGGGTCTAATGGGAGGGGTGCCCATCGGGGTTCCTCAGGGATGCAACCAAAACTATGGGTGAAGTGGTGGAGCCAGACGACAAAGATGGTCCTGTCGACCCAGCCTGAGTCCCTCACCCTTCCAATGGACCCTGGACGTGCTCCAACCAGCAGCTGTTCTTTCATCCTCTTCCGGGGGAAGATGAAGAGGGGCGGTACGTACTGCCCCGCTGCACTGATAGCACAAATTACTGTGACTGTGAAGCCCCTCTCTGTGCTGGTCATCCGTGCAACCTGGTTCTCCCTGGGTGGCCACCACAGGCAACGGTTTCTGGACACTTTGTATTCACATCTCATCCATGTTCCCAATCCTCATTGGCGAAATGTCCCTGACGCTGTTTAAAATGTCCTCATAGGCCGGAAAAAACTGGTCATCCTTAAGCTCATTAAAGCCCACGGCCCTCAGAAGACCGGTTGCTTACAGTACTCGAACTGATAGTTGAGAGTTGCGCTTCATGAAGCCACTGCACCAATCAAGCCCTGCATACCCCGTTCCTTTGCTGAACCTGTGCTTGATTCCCAACCTCTCTGTCAGATGGAAGGCGAGTCTTCTCACGTCCCATGATGTTAGGCCAAATAGGGCTCTTTCCATTTGTTGAATGTGGTTGACAAGGTCACTTTCATGCGTGGAAGAGAAGGCTGGCACCCCACCCATTTGCCTGAAGCCTGGGTTTTTCTCCTCCTTTCCTCTGTGGTGCTGTAGGGTTCTTGGTGGAATGTTGAGCACCCTGGCAGCCCCCTTTAAGGTCTGCCAATTTTCTACTGCCTTCAGGGCATGTTGTATCACCTCAGAGCCATAGCTTCCACAGTCTGTTTTCTTCTTGTAAATTCTCATCTGCAAATAAATATTTTAGGAACTGTAAGGAACTGACGCCTAATCTAACAGATGGCCCCTAACCCTAACTACCCCACACAGCACCCAAGGGGCCAGTTACCCCCTAGTAGAGGGGGGCGAGTTGCTCCCAACACACTCATCCAACATATTACTACTTCACTCAAAAATGATCTAAATTTTTCTGGCTAAACAAGTTGATTATTAATCTTAAGGCTTCCCTAATTGTATAGTTTACAATTGGCTCATTCATCCCCCTCCTCTCCCCTGTAACTATTCCCCAGGTCGTTGCTGCAAATGAGAACGTGTTCTCAGTCAACTTACATGGTAAAATAACAAATAAAATAAATAATACAAATATATACAGTTGAAGTAGGAAGTTTACATACACCTTAGCCAAATACATTTAAACTCCGTTTTTCACAATTCCTGATTTAATCCGAGTAAACATTCCCTGTCTTAGGTCAGTTAGGGTCACCACTTTATTTTAAGAATGTGAAATGTCAGAATAATAGTAGAGAGAATGATTTGTTTCAGCTTCACATTCCCAGGGGGTCAGAAGTTTACATACACTCAATTAGTATTTGGTAGAACTGCATTTAAATTGTTTAACTTGGGCCAAACGTTTCAGGTAGCCTTCCACAAGCTTCCCACAATAAGTTGGGTGAATTTTGGCCCTTTCCTCCTGACAGAGCTGGTGTACCTGACTCAGGTTTGTAGGCCTCGTTTTTTTTCAGTTCTGCCCACAAATTTTCTATATGATTGAGGTCAGGGTATGTGATGGCCACGCCAATACCTCAACTTTGTTGTCCTTAAGCCATTTTGCCACAACTTTGGAAGTATTGTTTGGGGTCATTGTCCATTTGGAAGACCCATTTGCGACCAAGCTTTAACTTCCTGACTGATGTCTTGAGATGTTGCTTCAATATATCCAGGTTATTTTCCTCCCTCATAAGCCATCTATTTTGTGAAGTGCAAACCCTCCGGCAGCAATCCATCCCCACAACATGATGCTGCCACACCTATGCTTCACGGTTGGGATGGTGTTCTTCAGCTTGCAAGCCTCCCCCTTTTTCCTCCAAACATAATGATGGTCATTATGGCCAAACTGTTCTATTTTTGTTTCATAAGACCAGAGGACATTGCTCCCAAAATTACAATCTTTGTCCCCATGTGCAGTTGCAAATGGTAGTCTGGCTTTTTTCTGGCGATTTTGGAGCAGTGGCTTCATCCTTGCTGAGCGGCCTTTCAGGTTATGTCGATATAGGACTCGTTTTACTGTGGATATAGATACCTGTTGTACCTGTTTCCTCCATCATCTTCACAAGGTCCTTTGCTGTTGTTCGGGGATTGATTTGCACTTTTCGCACCACAGTACCTTCATCTCTTGGAGACAGAACGGGTCTCCTTCCTGAGCGGTATGACGGCTGCGTGGTCCCATGGTGTTTATACTTGCATACTGTTCTTTGTACAGATGAACGTGGTACCTTCAGGAGTTTGGAAATTGCTCCTTCAGGAGTTTGGAAATGTCAAGCAAAGAGGCACTGAGTGTAAAGGTAGGCCTTGAAATACATCCACAGGTACACCTCCAATTGACTCAGATGATGTCAATTAGCCTTTCAGAAGCTTCTAAAGCCATGACATAATTTTCTGGAATTTTCCAAGCTGTTTAAAGGCACAGTCAACTTAGTGTATGTTAACTTCTGACCCACTGGAATTGTGATAAGTGAAATAATCTGTCTGTAAACAATTGTTGGAAAAATGATTTGTGTCATGCACAAAGTAGATGTCCTAACCAACTTGCCAAAACTATAGTTTGTTTACAAGAAATTTGTGGAGTGGTTGAAAAACGAGTTAAGGACTTCAACCTAAGTGTATGTAAACTTCCGACTTCAACTGTATATATACAGTATATTTATATATATATTTTTTAAATATAAAAAATTATATGAAAAATTTATCAACTTACCACAAAATTATTTTGTAGAAATATATCCAAAAGTTGTGATGACACAGATTACATTTTTGGTTGAGCAAGAGCAGTGGCAGCCAGGTAAAGTGTTGGGGAAATAATTTGGTGGCATCTTGTGGTCTTAATGTGAATTACAGGAGGGGGGGGCAGCTACCCCAGGGGGCTAGTTACCCCCCTAGTACCCGAAAATGTGAAATGATTACAAAGTTAAAGAAACCACACAACTCTATGAACAATGACTATTTTTTTCAATTTCCATGGCAAATTTTACAAAAACATATTTAGGTTCACTTGAAGAACAGTGCAGATGCAAAGATGGGTAACAGGATGACACTTTGTTGTTTTAGTGCCATCATTCTGTTACCAAACTTTGCATCTGCACTGTTCTAAAAAAAATGAATGTGTAATACATTTTAAAGTGAAATATCGGAGTCTCAGCATTATTACCATGAAATTGCCCAACACGTCAATTGAGATTCATGAACCATGGCGAGCTGTGATTTCTGTAGAACACAACCCCATTACGGCATTGACAGCAACTGTAACCTAGAACCACATCTCTAGCTGTGATGCTGATTTTCATTCACCCATTGATTTCTGATATTAAAGTTATGATGTATGTGGACAAAAGGAAGAGTAGCTGCTGCTTTTGCCGCGACTAATGCGGATCCTAATAAATACCCCTAAATACCAAATATTGCAACGCTAGCTTCTATGAGGCCACTAGCTCCTATGATGGTATCATTTTATTTAGACAGCGAAAGGCACACTTTAATAGGCTGAGCTGAGCTCAGAGAATATCTGAGAAAGAAAGGATTTTGACAGGTCTGGATAAACACATTCCGATGGGACTCTGCTGAGAAAACAAGAGTCCTGTACTGTATACCACATTGTTGGCTCAAGCATTTAGGAGATTGAAGGGTTCTCCAGCTGCTAGTCCTTCAGTCAAGCCAAATACTGTATATAACCCATGTATCCATATTCATCAGACTGCATACTGTGCTTAACTTCATGTGCGTACAACCTTGTCCTTGAGAAAAAGTACAAAAATATGCATCACAATTAGTCTAAAAGATAAAAACTATATAAAAATGAATACATAATAGGTAATTCACAAGAGCTATAACAAAACAAGGGCACAGGCAGTATTACAAAGTATTGTATTGACTTCACTATTAATCAACTGAGCCAGCCAGTACATTCTGACACAGATGTACCAGAGACAGTTAGTTCTAACTCTTCTCTGTAGGGGTCCCCCCCTACATAGTCTCCTCTCTCCTCCTCTCCTTTCCTTTCCTCTCCACTGTCCCCAAACCCCTCATAAACCCATTAGAAGCTCTTCCCATTGGACGTCCCCATCAGCAAAACACACACACACACACACACACACACACACACACACACACACACACACACACACACACAGAGCCTGATTTCCCCACTCTCTCTCCTGTCCAAATTATGCGCTGCTGCTGCTCAATTCCACAGAGTCCCACTTTATCTGCCTTCAACTACAATTAGAAGGCTTCCGCATGGGTGGAGGGGGACTGTATGGCTCAGTTGGTATAGCGTGGTGCTTGCATCACCAGGATTGTGGGTTCAATTCCCGGGGCCACCCATACGTAAAATGTATGCACACGTGACTGGATAAATGCATCTGCTATATGGCATTCAGCATATTATTATATTCTATACTACTGGGAGTCAGAGTCTAACCTCACTCTTACCTTCCCCCATTCATGTGCTCTTCTGTCGTCCCCTAACCAACCGCTGAAGTCCTTTGTAGTGCTCATTAGGAGTATGTTTAGTCCAGCATGTTGCTTTAATCTAATCATCCTTCCTTCTCTGAACGTTTCACGGCTCTTCATTCTCTGTGAGAGTCCTTGATGGGTCTCTCCCTCAGTCTCTCCTGGGATGGGATTACATTTTACTCATTTAGCAGACACTCTTATCCAGAGCGATTTAGAGGAGCAATTATGGTTAAGTGCCTTGCTCAAGGGCACATCAAGGGATTTAAAAGAGCAACCTTTTGGTTACCGGCCCAATGCTCTTAACCACGAGGCTACCTGCCGCCATGGGATCACAGCGAGATTTGTCAATAATAGCAGCACGGAATGGGATGGTGACAGGGTATATGTTTCCTCTGACAGCTGCTAGTTAGGGAAGGAGACCTGCGGATTTCTGGAGTAGGGGGTCAGGGATGGGCATTTTCCTTGGGCCCAGCATGGAGCCTTGTGGCACACCACAGGTAGTTAACAAAGGTGATGGATGATCAAACTGTCAGTCGCTGAGTCCTTCAAGGCCCTGTGTTTTCCTGATCACTACAGTGATAATGTACGTTGTTGAAGGATACAAGTAGAGAATTTAACTAATTATATAGCCTTTCTCCCTTCGTGGTGACTGAAGAATGGTGAAATATGAGATATTTTCACACAATAAAGTGAGGTATGCAAACAAGTTGGGGAGGGAGATGTTTACTCAAAGACACACCCAGCCAGGAGACATTTGGGGCCAATTTCCTGTCTTTCCCTGACAGCACTGTTTGTGGACAGGCAACCTCCCCTGGCCAGCAAAATAGTTTTTTTTCTGTTTGTAAATAAACACAAACAGCTTTTTGGGGATTTCAAATGTCATTTGGGGAGTGTTGCCTGGCGATTACCCCCCTCCCCCCCGGCAGTGGGAGCCGTGGAAACGGCTGTGCGTGTGACGGGCATAGCTTGTAATGCACCTGGCACACACAACCTGCTCAGGCTGCCTGACGGTAACTAAGAGAGACGGCAGGCCATTTAAAATGTCCCCAAACCCTGGGCGGTTAGACTATCACTATGCATTTGGTCGGGACATGTGAAATCACAGTGACCTATAAATGCAACTGATCAGGGAGGGATGGAGGGATAAAGGGGAATGAGAGGAAATCGTGCCCTACTTATCAAAATCAAATCAAAGTTTATTTGTCACGTGCGCCGAATACAAGTGAAATGTGCACCTTACAGTGAAATGCTTACTTACAGGCTCTAACCAATAGTGCGAAAGAAAAAGGTGTGTGTGTGTGTGTGTGTGTGTGTGTGTAAGTAAAGAAATAAAACAACAGTAAAAAGACATTTGAAAATAACAGTAGCAAGGCTTTATACAGACACCGGTTAGTCAGGCTTATTGAGGTAGTATGTACATGTGGGTATGGTTAAAATGGATGCAATCAAGGTAACGGAATGATATGACAACAGCCAGTGAAAGTGCAGGGCGCCAAATTCAAAGCAACAGAAATCTGTTGAAATTAAAATTCCTCAAACATACAGTACATGTCTCTTATACCGTTTTAAAGGTAATCTTGTTGTTAATCCTACCACAGTGTCCGGTTTCAAATATGCTTTACAGCGAAAGCACCACAAACGATTATGTTAGGTCACCACCAAGCCACAGCCATTTTTCCAGCCAAAGAAAAGGTCACAAAAAGCACAAATGGAGATAAGATTAATCACTAACCTTTGATGATGTTCATCAAATGACACTCATATGACTTCATGTTACACAATACATGTATGTTTTGTTTGACAAAGTTCATATTTATATAAAAAAATCTGAGTTTACATTGGCGCGTTACATTCACCAGTTCCAAAAACATCCAGTGATTTTGCATAGCCACATGGATTCAACAGAAATGCTCATCATAAATGTAGATGATAATACAAGTTATACACATGGAATTATAGATATACCTCTCCTTAATGCAACCGCTGTGTCAGATTTCAAAAACTTTACAGAAAAAGCAAACCATGCAATAATCTGAGATGGCGCTCAGAAAAATAATCAAATTAGCCGCAATGTTGGAGTCAACAGAAACCAGAAATTACATGATAAATATTCCCTTACCTTTGATGAACTTCATCAGAATGCACTCCCAGGAATCCTAGTTCCACAATAAATGCTTGATTTGTTCGATAATGTCCGTTATTTATGTCCAAGTAGCTACTTTTGTTAGCGCGTTAGGTATACAAATCCAAATGCTCGTGCAGGTCGAGCATTACTTCGGACAAAAACTTCAAAAAGTTATATTACAGGTCGAAGAAACATTTCAAACTAAGTATAGAATCAATCATTAGGATGTTTTAATCATAAATCTTCAATAAAGTTCCAACCGGAGAATTCCTTTGTGTCTAGAGGAGCATCATGTGGAATGCGCATGACCAGGAAATGGCTCTCTGCCAGTAACCTGACTCATTCAGCTCTTATTCAGGCCCACAACACAGTAGAAGCCTCATTCAAGTTTCTAAAGACGGTTGACATCTAGTGGAAGCCCTAGGAAGTGCAGCTTCATTCATATCCCAATGTGAATTCAATAGGGCCTGGGTTGAAAATCGACCAACCTCAGATTTCTCACTTCCTGTTTCTTTTCAGGTTTTTGCCTGCCATATGAGTTCTGTTATACTCACAGACATCATTCAAACAGTTTTAGAAACTTCAGAGTGTTTTCTTTCCAATACTAATAATGATATGCATATATTATATATATATTATATATATTATATATATATATATGCATATATATGCAACTGAGACTGAAGGGCAGGCCGTTTACTCTGGACACCTTTCATCCAAGCTACTCAATACTGCCCCTGCAGCCATAAGAAGTTAAAGTGACTATGCATATATGATGAACAGAGAGTAGCAGTAGCGTAAAAGAGGGGTTGGTGGGTGGTGGGTGGTGGGACACAATGCAGATAGCTCGGTTAGACAATGTGCGGGAACACTGGTTGGTCGGGCCAATTGAGGTAGTATGTTCATGAATGCATAGTTAAAGTGACTAAAAGTATAAGATAAACAGAGAGTAGCAGCAGCGTAAAAGAGGGGTTGGGGGGAACACAATGCAAATAACCATTTGGTTACCTGTTCAGGAGTCTTATGGTTTGGGGATAAAAACTGTTGAGAAGCCTTTTTGTCACGACTCCAACACGACTCCAAGACTTGGCACTCCGATACCGCTTGCCATGCGGTAGTAGAGAGAACAGTCTATGACTGGGTGGCTGGGGACAATTTTCAGGGCCTTCCTCTGACACCGCCTGGTGTAGAGGTCCTAGATGGCAGGCAGCTTTGCCCCAGTGATGTACTTGGCCTTACGCACTACCCTCTGAAGTGCCTTGCGGTCAGAGGCTGAGCAATTGCTGTACCAGGCAGTGATGCAACCGGTCAGGATGCTCTCGATGTTGCAGCTGTAGAACCTTTGGAGGATCTCAGGACCCATGCCAAATCTTTTTAGTTTCCTTAGGGGGAATAGGCTTTGTCGTGCCCTCTTCATGACTGTCTTGGTGTGTTTGGACCATTCTAGTTTGTTGGTGATGTGGACACCAAGGAATTTGAAGCTCTCAACCTGCTCCACTACAGCCCCGTCGATGAGAATGGGGATGTGCTCGGTGCTCCTTTTCCTGTAGTCCACAATCATCTCCTTAGTCTTGGTTACGTTGAGGGATAGGTTGTTATTCTGGCATCACCCGGCCAGGTCTCTGACCTCCTCCCTATAGGCTGTCTCGTCGTTGTCGGTGATCAGGCCTACCACTGTTGTGTCGTCAGTAAACTTAATGATGGTGTTGGAGTCGTGCCTGGCCATGCAGTCGTGGGTGAACAGGGAGTACAGGAGGGGACTGAGCACGCAACCCTGGGGTGCTCCAGTGTTGAGGTTCAGCGTGGCAGATGTGTTGCTACCTACCCTGACCACCAGGGTGCGGCCAGTCAGGAAGTCCAAGATCCAGTTGCAGAGGGAGGTGTTTAGTCCCAGGTTCCTTAGCTTAGTGATGAGCTTTGAGGGTACTATGGTGTTGAACGCTGAGCTGTAGTCAATGAATAGCATTCTCACATAGGTGTTCCTTTTGCCCAGATGGGAAAGGGCAGTGTGGAGTGCAATAGAGATTGCATCATCTGTGGATCTGTTTGGGCGGTATGCAAATTGGAGTGGGTCTAGAGTTTCTGGGATAATGGTGTTGATGTGAGCCATGACCAGCCTTTCAAAGCACCTCATGGTTACAGACGTGAGTGCTACGGGTCTGTTGTCATTTAGGCAGGTTGCCTTTGTGTTCTTGGGCACAGGGACTATGGTGGTCTGCTTGAAGCATATTGGTATTACAGACTCAATCAGGAACATGTTGAAAATGTCAGTGAAGACACCTGCCTGTTGGTCAGCACATGCCCGGAGCACACGTCCTGGTAATCCATCTGGCCCCGCAGCCTTGTGAATGTTGACCTGTTTAAAGGTCTTACTCACGTCGGCTACGGAGAGTGTGATCACACAATCGTCCGGAACAGCTGATGCTCTCATGCATGCCTCAGTGTTGCTTGCCTCGAAGCGAGCATAGAAGTGATTTAGCTCGTCTGGTAGTCACTGGGCAGCTCGCGGCTGTGCTTCCCTTTGTAGTCTGTAATAGTTTGCAAGCACTGCCACATCCGACGAGCGTCGAAACCGTTTCAATCTTAGCCCTGTATTGACGCTTTGCCTATTTGATGGTTTGTCGCAGGGCATAGGGGATTTCTTGTAAGATTTGAAAGCGGCAGCTCTACCCTTTAGCTCAGTGCAAATGTTGCCTGTAATTCATGGCTTCTGGTTGGGGAATGTACGTACAGTCACTGTGGGCACGACGTCCTCAATGCACTTAATGATAAAGCCAGTGACTGATCTGGTGTATTCCTCAATGTCATCGGAAGAAGCCCGGAACATGTTCCAGTCTGTGATAGCAATCCTGTAGTTTAGCATCTGCTTCATCTGACCACTTTTTTGTAGACTGAGTCACTGGTGCTTCCTGCTTTAATTTTTGCTTGTAAGCAGGAATCAGGAGGATAGAGTTGTGGTCGGATTTACCATTTGGAGGGAGAGTTTTGTACGCGTCTCTGTGTGTGGAGTACAGGTGATCTAGAATTTTTTCCCTCTGGTTGCACATTTAACATGTTGATAGAGATTTGGTAGAACTGATTTAAGTTTCCCTGCATTAAACTGTACAGTCATGGAAAATATGAGTTACTTACCGAGCACTCAGAGGATTGTGCAGGAGTGGAATGTGTTTAATGTATAAATGTATTCACATTATAGTGTTTGTCAGCAAAACGTACAGTACAAGGCAAATTGGAGGTCATTATTACTAAGCATGGACAAAAGGAGAGGAAGAGGGTAGCTCTGGGGTCATCTGTATGCACAGCATTTCTTATGTAAGCAGAAGTAAGATTTTTCCCTTGTCATTTAGCTAAATGTGCATTCTGCAAAATGTGAACAAACACTACAGAAAAATGCTACCTTTTTATATAGTCAGGATAAAATCATGTTCATGAGAACTATATTGGACACATATAGTATACATCCCAGAGAAGACAGACAGACAAGCCTGGTGACTTCTGCAGATGCACATCAGAGCCAAATATTCCACAGATCCACCCTTGGAAGGCAAAGCACCCCACAGTCCCTAATTGTCAGGCAAAGGTAGTAGGAAAGCAGCACGTTGGCGTGCAACAATATTATCTCTGCAGTGGGTCTAGCCTTCCGATTCCTCTTACCCTGTTATCAAGCTGGACATCAAACACTCACCAAGCTATAGCCGCTCACTTAATTACATTCACCACCAGCACCTGTTTCCCCGCTAATGCCTCTCAGGCATACAGAGAACACAGAGAACACCACTCAAACTTGTTCTCCTCTTTAAAACCACACAGGGAAGGATTGGGTTTTTCTGCATTTTTTCTTACATTGACAAATGGGAGTTTAGTTTTCCTTAAGGCCCTCTTGCTTTCTCCCAAGCCAGACTCAGATCTATTTGAGTAGATAAAACTCATCATTTTTCCAAGATCTACCATTTGTGAAAGATTTCCTAGAGGCAAATACTTCCCTCATATATTTTTGATAAAACATCACACAGATACAGTAGTGGGAGGGAGTCTACTGTTAAGTCCGCCGGTATCAAGATGCGGCTCATTCTTCTGCCTCTCATAGAGAACATTCTGTAATGATTCCAAACACTCCTCCAAACACTCTAACGTTCTCAAGAGTGCATGCATTTAATCAGAACAATCTCAGTGGGGAAGGGGAATCCATTAATCATTATATAACAGCCATATTCCATTCCCTTTATAGACCCATATAATATCAGAGACTTTCAAACTGATTTATCAGAATGTCAGTGCATCTGCATAGCTGCTGGGCATAAAACTGTTGTGGTCACACAACTGCAATGAAAACTATACTCGTCCACTCCCAGTTGTTGTTATGAATACAAACGATGGCATCATGTAGGGGACAGTGACACAAAAAGGATCCCATCATTGTCAAAGCATGACTGGACTGCTCTCTTCTATACAGTATGTCTACCATATGAATACAGGAAATATTCTCATGTTCACACCTGTTAAGGCTCAGGTGTCTTTCCTTTGAACTTTGTCTTACCTTGCATGGACCATGTCCCCACACAGCACCATGAACTTGGGCCTGCGGCACAGCTTGTTGACGGCCTCCACAGCCTGCTGGGTCAGTTGGACCTCTTCGGCCCACTCGTCCCCTCCCCTGTCACAGTCCCCCTCCCTCCTTTGCAGACCCAGCTGGAGGTCTGCAAAGGATGAAGCAGGATGGACCTCTCCATTCCTTCTGCTCTTCTGGGAAGGTAGGAGAACAGGGGAGAGTCATGCCAGAGTCGTTGAATAAAAGATACACTCAACATACGTTTTTTGACACCCAGTCTCTCCTCTGTTCGTGAAAGTAATGCCGGAGTTATAGTCCTAACAGCAGTATTCTTACAAAATGGTCCTGTAGACCCACAGGGGATTTTGTTCTAGCCCTTACTAATCAATTAATCATCAAGCCCTTGAATCGTTTAGTCTGGTAGGTTACTACTGTCTGTAACAAAAAGCCTACAACCCCTGTGGGTCCAGGGCCAGGAGTAGAGAACAACACTGATGTAACAGTTATTGCCATAGTCGTGTTTCCCCTCTCAATAAAGAAAAAGTTTAAATAATTGGGCCTAACAGAACTATGGATATTGATGTGTGCATGGCAAAGTGTTTTAAATAATCTGGACATTACACAACGTGCCCATAACCTACAATAATCTCACTCAAATATTAATTTAAAAAGGCATTTGTTTTCACAGAGATAGGCAGGCATGCTGCGCCGCTAGTGAGTAGCAGTCGGGAGGACCTAAGATGGATCTAACATTGTTTTTAATGGATTGCCCTTGTTGCATAAAAATGGCCAGCAGAAACAGACATCCGCTGTTTGTACAATGTGTTAAGAGGAAGGACAAACAAACTCTCTCTAGTCTGGTCTGCATCCCTCATTCTGTTCTAGAAGCTCAAAAAGCTACACGCTGTGTATACACACACACACACACACACACACACACACACACACACACACACACACACACACACACACACACACACACACACACACAATACAGTACAGCATACACTCTCTCTCTCACACATAGACACACACACACACATGGCCGTACACAGCAGGACTTCCTTTCTCATCAGAATCTTCAATGTTTAACAAGCAGCAAATGAGTGATGGTGAATCACAGTACTTGGAACAACAAGTCTTTGTATCTTCGTTTAGGAAATAATGGGTAACATTCCCTGCTTCTATGGTTAACAGTAAGGGCAATTCTGCTACATTTTGACCTCATATTCACTATCTCCAGCACCATACCAGTGTTTACATAATGTGACAATGGCACGTTTCTATGATCTGTTGTAAAAACAATAAGAAGAAAGGTCCTAAAAAATGCTTCTCTGTGACTTCACAGGGTAGAATTAAAAGTAAGGAAAACTGTGATTTTTAAAACGTGCAACAAGCTTCTAGCCAGAGGGGGGTCTTTTCTTGCTCCCCAAGTCACCACGAATGTCATACTTTGAAAATTACTGTTTTTAAAATATTGTATATTTTGATGATGTCAGCAGGTAAAACTTTTTTAATGTATATTCTTTCTACAAAAAGTATAAATATACCATTTTCATATATGTAGACACTGGTATTGTGCTGAAGATAATGAAAATGAAGTTGAAAAGAGTTGGAATTGCCTTAACATCAGATCTATTAAACACAACACCAATTACATGTCTTACTTGCAGGGTGTTTGGAGGGATCAAGGTTAAGGCAATGTAATGCCTGCTTCCAACTCCCACCCTCAAACACGTAGATCCCCTGAACGCAGCTCACATTCCAGACCACTTTCCGGCCCACACTCTCAAACACCTAGATACCCTGAACGCAGCTCCCTCTCCAGATCCCAATCACCTGAATTCTGATCACCTGTTCACACACCTGTATGTCATTATCACACACTATTTATTTCAGTTCTTTGCACCCCATCACTGTGAGGTATTGTTTGTTTTGTGACACATTGTGTTTGGAGTGATGAGTTTCCTGTGAGTTACTCTTCCTGTGTATGGTAGTTTTTGCCTGCCTCACTAACGACGCCTATTCCCTGCCTGTTCTTTAGCATATTGGATTTCCTGTTATCTACCTATTGCCTGATCTCCCAGACTACGTTACTAGCCTTTTCTGTTTTGGACCCCCTGTGCATGACCTTCTGCCTGCCCCTGGACCCAGCTACCTGCCTCCTCCTGTGGTCCTTTGCAATAAACACCTGCTGTGCCCTGCACTTGAAACCAGCTCTCGGTCTCCCTCGTGTTCATTACTGGCAAATACTAACTAATTTTGACATTACAATTTTCAGTCAAAGTTTATATCATTTTCACTGAAGACAGAATGTTGCTTGGGTACTTTTCATAGGTTGAAAACTTCCCTGAACTTCTACAATTCAGCAAAATCCTTATGCTGTAAAGGTTTATGCTGCAATATAATGGAATATCCTGCATCAGCATATGGGCCTTGGTTCACTGATCTCTCCAGCACCAATTGGATATATGTGTTTCATCCCAACCCTAGATATGTAACAGGCTAAGCCCTCTCTTTTTTACTGCCTCATATGAGACAGACGCATGATATGTAAAGCTTTCATACTAGCCTTTAATCTCTCATTCTAGCCAAGCTTGGTACCTTTTAACATGAAACAAACTTTACAGTAGTGTGCGTCTCAGGAATCGCTGCTGTGTGAACTATTTTAGAGGCAACTTAAAATAAAATAAAAAGCAGAAATCGTTTTTTACACAAGGAGCCAAAGCTCCCACGACCACTGATAAGTACACGCAACTTTGTGCGGATGCACTGAGCGAGCACCACTTCAGACATAAGGTGGTAGATGGTATGTTCAAACAATGTTAATTATAATTCAACCTGAAGCATTGAGGGCCTTTTTAATAAAAAATAAAATGAATGGAATGTGGAACTTATGTGGAATTTTCAGTGAAGAGAAAAACCTATTAATTCCACCATCAGTTTGAGGTGCTGAAAAACTAACAAGGTGTGTAGAGATGTGATGGTGCAATCAGCAAAGCTGTCAGAGGAAGAGATTAGTCTGCGAATCTGATTAGTTTGAACACTCAAATGCCTCGGCCTGTAAGCTTGGCCAGAAATGGGACTATTCAGCCCAGTCCATTCACTGGTCAAAGGTCAAATGTCTAAGGTAGATAGGGTCTTCACTAGTTACCAAAACTACAAATTCATTATTAAGGCTAAACCTAACTTTAACCACACTTCTAACCTTATGCCTAACCTTAAATTAATGCCAAAAAGCAATTATTTGTTTTCATACATTTTTATGATATAGCCGATATACACCGAACAAAAATATAAACACAACATGTAAAGTGTTGGTCCCATGTTCCATGAGCTGAAAAAAAAGATCCCAGAAATGTTTCATATGCACAAAAAGCTTATTTCTCTCAAATAAAATGCTCAAATTTGTTTACATCCCTGTTAGGGTTGGCATATCAGAAGCTGATTAAACAGCATGATCATTACACAGGTGCACCTTGTGCTGGGGACAATAAAAGGCCACTCTAATGTGCAGTTTTGTCACACAATGCCACAGAGTTCTCAAATTTCGAGTGAGTGTGCAATTGGAAAGCTGACTGCAAGAATGTCCACCAGAGCTGTTGCCAGAGAAATTAATGTTAATAGACCGCAGACCACGTGTATGGTGTTTTGAGGGCGAGCGGTTTTCTGATGTCAACGTTGTGAACAGAGTGCCCCATGGTGGCGGTGGGGTTAAGGTATGGGCAGGCATAAGCTACGGGCAATGAATGCAATTGCATTTTATTGATGGCAATTTGAATGCACATGAGATACCGTGATGAGATCCTGAGGCCCATTGTCTTGCCATTCATCCGCCGCCATCCCCTCATGTTTGAGAATGATATTGCACGGCTCCCTTTTGCAAGGATCTGTACACATTTCCTGGAAGCTGATAATGTCCCAGATCTTCCATGGCCTGCATACCCACCAGACATGTCACCCATTGAGCAGGTTTGGGATGATCTGGGTCAACCTGTTTCGACAGCGTATTCCAGTTCCCGCCAATATCGAGCAACTTTGCACAGCCATTGAAGAGGACTGGGAAATATTCCACAAACCACAATAAACCGCCTGATAAACTCTATGTGAAAGAGATGTGTCGTGCTGCATGAGACAAATGGTGGTCACACCAGAAACTGACTGTTTTTCTGATCTGCACCCCTACCTTTCTTTTAAGATATCTGTGACCAACAGATGCATATCTTTATTCCCAGTCATGTGAAATCCATAGATTAGGGCCTAATGAATTTATTTCAATTGACTGATTTCCTTACATAAAAGCTTTGAAATTGTTGCACGTTGCATTTCTATTTTTGTTCAGTATATATTTTTACTTTGTGTCTGTGGCAACTAGTGAGAACCGATAGACAGTGAGCGGGTTCGATTAATCTCGCCCGTGTAGCCATGTTTTGCATCGGCTGAAAGTTGATTTTGGAACCGGGCTGCTTCCCGGGCGTGAGCCAGGTGCCCCGCTTTGTCCGACGGCGACGTCTGCTCAAAACAAAAGTCACGTAATTAAGCACGTGTTGTAATTAGTAGGATTCTGTGTTTTTACATGAAAAAGTGATTGCTTTTGATTAAAACTCTTTATCTGCCTTCCCAATGAAAAATAGTTTGAAAATCCTGAACGTATTTGATAGAAAAGAGTAGATGTATGTTTAAGCAATAATGCCAGAGGCTATATGGCCAATATACCACGGCTAAGGGCTGTTCTTAGCCGTGGTATATTGGACACATATCACAAACCCCACAAGTGCCTTATTTATATTATAAACTGGTGACTAACGTAATAAGAGCAGTAAAAATAAATGTTTTATCATACCCATGGTATACTGTCTGATATACCATGGTTGTTAGCCAATCAGCATTCAGTGCTCAAACCAGACAGTTTATAATTCTGGACAATGCACCATGTTGCCTTGTTGACAACATGACCGAGCGGTGCAGATTACTGTTCGACTTGAGACGGGCAGTCCTCCTTCCCCACTTTCGCCCAATGATGTGACAAGCCATTGCCCGGTTCAGCCCGGGCCAGCAGAAAATAACTCCCACTGACTTCCTATCACACCATGACTAACCAATCCTAACATAGGCCTATGTAAAGTTAAAATCCTAAGTTGCTACAGCCATTTTTGGACTTATAAATTAATGATATATACCCATTGAATCTTGAAGAATGTAACTTATAAATGCCTCATAAAATTAGTTAAACTGTCATACCCCATCAGAACCCCAAATATAAGCTTATTTTTCTTTAATGTTTCTAAACAATGTAAATTTAAACTAACACTGCATAGCCTCAAAACATGTTTAAAACTAGCTTATACATTTGATATCATAGAAGGTCAGTACTTGCATCCATAGCTCTGTCTAAGAATTTGAGAGTGGTCACATTTTCTCCAGCCCTTCCCTTAGCTTTTTAACAAAACAGGGGTGGGGATGTTTTCTTATGATTTCAATTAGGGATTCTAGCTTAAAAAATATGATTTGAAGGTATTCCTAATGTGTTAATAAGTCTTCCATACAACACCACATGTAGTATGCCATTGGTTTTGGGCAGAGACCCATTTTGGGGTTATGATAAGGTAGCTAAACGGCAATAATGCAACTCACATTTACAGCCATAGGCATTTGTAAATCATAACCTCTTGAAACTAGGGGGCACTATTACAGCCATAGGCATTTGTAAATCATAATCTTCAAAATCAAGGGGTATAATTCAGCAAAACAAAATTGCAAAACAAATGGATGTTAGCTAGCCTACTATATGGGTGGCTAGTTAGTTAGCTTGCTAGCTAGTTGGCTAGATTTAGGTAGCTACCTTCAGTCAGTCTTGATGTTGTTCTTTATTTGTTAATGTACAGTGAGGTATTTGTGAATCCCAAACAAGGTGAAAGTCACTATCTGGCCAAGTAGAATAACAACAATGTCCAAACCCCTGCCTAGTTCTACAATTTCTACAACAACCCCCGGCCTTGTTGCTGACAAAACTCAGAGGGAGACTTCCAGAGAGTGACAATACACTCGTGAATTTAATTATATCATTCATATGAATTAATAAAACGAGCATGAAATTCATATTTGTGATTCAGCCATAGACTCGTCGCTCGTGTTGAATCGACTACATGATCTATCTATTAACTTTGCTTGGCTGCATAACTTTTCTGTAGCAGCCTGTGTGACTGACTGACCGCATCTGGGAGCTGTACCTTGACTTTCTCTCTCTCTCTCTCTCTCTATATATATATATATATATATATATAACTCAGCAAAAAAAGAAACGTCCCTTTTTCAGAAGCCTGTCTTTCAAAGGTAATTCGTAAAAATCCAAATAACTTCACAGATCTTCATTGTGAAGGGTTTAAACACAGTTTCCCATGCTTGTTCAATGAACCATAAACAATTCATGAACATGCACCTGTGGAACGGTCGTTAAGACACTAACAGCTTACAGACGTTAGGTAATTAAGGTCACAGTTATGAAAACTTAGGACACTAAAGAGGCCTTTCTACAGACTCTGAAAAACACCAAAAGAAAGATGCCCAGGGTCCCTGCTCATCTGTGTGAACGTACCTTAGGCATGCTGCAAGGAGGCATAAATCCGAACATCACACCTGCGGGACAGGTACAGGAGTGCAACAACTGCCCGAGTTAAACCAGGAACGCACAATCCTTCCATCAGTGCTCAGACTGTCCGCAATAGGCTGAGAGAAGCTGGACTGAGGGCTTGTAGGCCTGTTGTAAGGCAGGTCCTCACCTTACCTGCAACAATGTCACCTATGGACACAAACCCACCATCGCTGGACCAGACAGGACTGGCAAAAAGTGTTCTTCACTGACCAGTCTCACCAGGGGTGATGGTCGGATTTGCGTTTATCATCAAAGGAATGAGCGTTACACCGAGGCCTGTACTCTGGAGCGGGATTGATTTGGAGGTGGAGGGTCTGTCATGGTCTGGGGCAGTGTGTCATAGCATCATTGGACTGAGCTTGTTGTCATTGCAGGCAATCTCAATGCTGTGTGTTACAGGGAAGACATCCTCCTCCCTCGTGTGGTAACCTTCCTGAAGGCTCATCCTGACATGACCCTTCAGCATGACAATGCCACCAGCCATACTGCTCGTTCTGTGCGTGATTTCCTGCAAGACAGGAATGTCAGTGTTCTGCCATGGCCAGCGAAGAGCCCAGATCTCAATCCCATTGAGCACATATGGGACCTGTTGGATTGGAGGGTGAGGGCTATGGCCATTCACCTCAGAAAGGTCCGGGAACTTGCAGGTGCTTTGGTGGAAGGGTGGGGTAACATCTCACAGCAAGAACTAAAGCACCTTATACCACCCACCACTGCGACCTGTATGCTCTAGTCGGCTGGCCCTCCCTACATATTCGTCGCCAGTCCCACTGGCTCCAGGTCATCTACAACTCCATGCTAGGTAAATCTCCGCCTTATCTCAGTTCACTGGTCACGATGGCAACACCCACCCGTAGCACGCGCTCCAGCATGTGTATCTCACTGATCATCCCTAAAGCCAACACCTCATTTGGCCGCCTTTCCTTCCAGTTCTCTGCTGCCTGTGACTGGAACGAATTGCAAAAATCGTTGAAGTTGGAGACTTTTTTCTCCCTCACCAACTTTAAACATCTGCTATCTGAGCAGCTAACCGATCGCTGCAGCTGTACATAGTCAATCGGTAAATAGCCCACCCAATTTACCTACCTCAATACCCATACTGTTTTTATTTATTTACTTTTCTGGTCTTTTGCACACCAGTATCTCTACCTGCACATGACCATCTGATAATTTATCACTCCAGTGTTAATCTGCTAAATTGTAATTATTCGCCTACCTCCTCATGCCTTTTGCACACAATGTATATAGACTCTTTTTTTATGTAAAAAAAATGTATACTGTGTTATTGACTTGTTTATTGTTTACTCCATGTGTAACTCTGTGTTGTTGTCTGTTCACACTGCTATGTTTTATCTTGGCCAGGTCGCAGTTGTAAATGAGAACTTGTTCTCAACTTGCCTACCTGGTTAAATAAAGGTGAAATAAAAATAAAATAAAATAAAAAAGAACTGGCAAATCTGGTGCAGCCCATGAGGAGGAGATATACTGCAGTACTTAATGCAGATACACCAGATACTGACTGTTACTTTGATTTTAACCCCCCCCCCCCCCCCCCCCCCCTTTGTTCAGGAACACATTATTCAATTTCTGTTTGTCACATGTTTGTTCAGTTTATGTCTCAGTTGTTGAATGTTGTTATGTTCATACAAATATTTACACATGTTAAGTTTGCTGAAAATAAACGCAGTTGACAGTTGAGTTTATATACACACTACCATTCAAAAGTTTGGGGTCACTTAGAAATGTCCTTGTTTTCCATAAAAACATACTTGAAATGAGTTGTAAATATAGTCAAGACATTGACAAGGTTATAATGATTTTAATATAAATAATAATTGTATCCAAACTTTGCGCTTGTCAAAGAATCCTCCATTTGCAGCAACTACAGCCTTGCAGACCTTTGGCATTCTAGTTGTCAATTTGTTGAGGTAATCTGAAGAGATTTCATCCCATGCTTCCTGAAGCACCTCCCACAAGTGTAGACATTGTTAATGTTGTAAATGACTATTGAACCTGGAAATGGCAGATTTTTTAATGGAATATCTACATAGGTGTACAGAGGCCCATTATCAGCAACCATCACTCCTGTGTTCCAATGGCACGTTGTGTTAGCTAATCCAAGTTTATCATTTTAAAAGGTTAATTGATCATTAGAAAACCCTTTTGCAATTATGTTAGCACAGTATCTGGAGCATCAGCATTTGTGGGTTCAATTACAGGCTCAAAATGGCCAGAAACAAATAACTTTCTTTGGAAACTCGTCAGTCTATTCTTGTTCTGAGAAATGAAGGCTATTCCATGTGAGAAATTGCCAAGAAACTGAAGATCTCGTACAATGCTGTGTACTACTCATTACAGTGCAAACTGGCCCTAGCCAGAATAGAAAGAGGAGTGGGAGGCCCCGGTGCACAACTGAGCAAGAGGACAAGTATATTAGTGTCTAGTTTGAGAAACAGACTCCTCACAAGCCCTCAACTGGCAGCTTCATTAAATAGTACCCACAAAACACCAGTCTCAACATCAACAGTGAAGAGGCGACTCCTGTATGCTGGCCTTCTAGGCAGAGTTCCTCTGTCCAGTGTTTGTGATCTTTTGCCTATCTTGATCTTTCTTTTTATTGGCCAGTCTGAGAGATGGCTTTTTCTTTGCAACTCTACCTAGAAGACCAGCATCCCAGAGTACGCACTTCACTGTCACTGTTGATGTTGAGACTGGTGTTTTGCAGGTACAGACATGGTTTTGCACAGTATTTTGATGAGTTGAGCTTTTTGAACAGGTGAAAGGCAGCGAGTAGAATATGATATAATATGGGAAATATGAATTGTATATGGGAAATCATTCCTAAAGGAAATCAATCCACAGAACTCTATAATCCAACGTTTGTGAGGCATAACAAATATAATTTTGTGATGAATAGAGAAACGTCTCTGTGTATGATGTCACTGTGCATGGAAAGAGACGAGTGTTTGTGTGGACTCTTAGTCAGGCCAGTGTATAAAAGCATTAGTCTTCGAGCGTAAAAAATAAATACATACGTGTAGCCTATGCAACTCAGGTTGGCAAAACAACCCCTCTATAACCCTCTCTCTAATCTCATTTGGAAGTTACCATAACGGAAATGTCTGCATCCCGTGACCATGTTTTGTCTGTGCGCAAATTATAAGAAGGAAAAAACTGAATTGCTAGGCAGCACAACTCGATCCACAAATCGTAATGCGCGTTTTGGGCTGTCACAGACTCACAGATATGTTTAACAATACAGTAATCTCTCTTTCTTCTTCGGAATTCCTCCTTACATTCTCTCCTCCTATCATTTTGCGCACCATGCTCTCCCACCTCAGCTCTTATTCGCTCACTCCAGCTCAAAACATTTGTGCAGTTAGTTCTAGCTCCATTGACTCCTATGTGTGAGAGCGTGCTGATGGATGTGAGAAGTGAAGTAGCCTAGATTTGATAACATCATGGAATTATTTTTCTAAGAACACCTGTAGAAAGATTGTGCACTGGGGAACTATTCTAAGAAGGACAATAACCATATAAATGCAACGTTTTATTTGGGAAAAAATAACAACAAATGGTTATCTTTACCTTCATGGATGTCGAGGACATTAGTGAAAACGCTCACCAACACTGATGGCAGTGTTCTGCAATTTGCATCTATGTTTTTGGACTTTTCATAATACCAAGACCGTAAGCTCTTCTTCTTCTTCTTCTTCTTCGGGTGTCTACTGAAATGCGCTAGAGGAGCTGAAAGGAAGGGGGAGAAGGACAACACAATGAGGGGGAAATACTTTCTGCTCGGTTACTTGTTGGTCAAAGTTATAGCGCTGGTCTGCAAGGCGGACGGAGAACCAGGACAACTGGATGGCTTTGTCATGATGACGACCTCCAACGGATCCAGGGAGGACGAGGGCGCAGGCTTCTCAGAGCCCCCACACACGGAGGACCGGTGCCGGGGGTACTATGATGTGATGGGCCAGTGGGACCCGCCGTTCGTTTGCAAAACGGGCGATTATCTGTATTGCTGCGGCACCTGTGGCTTTCGGTTCTGCTGCTCCTACAAGACCTCGCGGCTGGATCAGAGCACCTGTAAAAACTACGACACTCCGGTGTGGATGATGACAGGTCAAACCCCGTTTAAGAAAAATGACCTCCGGCACGACCCCACCAAAGATAAAACTAATTTAATCGTGTATATAATCTGTGGAGTAGTCGCTATCATGGCACTTGTTGGGATATTCACCAAACTCGGCCTGGAAAAGGCGCACCGACCCCAGAGAGAGAATATGGCTAGGTGGGTTTCTGGGGTTCTGCTGCTGTTGAGCGCGCCGCGAGCTCCTTTCATGCGCTTGTTTTCAAGGAGCTCGCTTGGTGCGCACGTGTAGGCTAGAGCGCGCGCAACAATAATTTTTAAAGCTTGAGTTCTAGACTCGTGCTTGCCAGTTTTATATTGGTAAACGACTCTATTATAATTACCTTGTCACTGATAGTAGGAAGGATCCAATCTAAATGTGGCTCTTGTTTAAAATTATAATAAGAAATCCCCCGTATAAATTACTTTTACGCGCACAATAAGACCTCTTCGATGGACAGAAAGTAGCTGTCATCGACAGTTTATCAATTGGACTAGATTGCATAATGTCATCAGACACTTGGCTCACCTGTGTGGGTTGCTTGCCTGCTTCACTCGCAGAGAGCACGGGGGCGTGTGTCTCTTACAGTTGTGAGCGAGGCCACAATGCCCTCCACAACATGCGCATGCAATGCCTTTATTTGGAGATCTTTCTCTAACAATGGACCAATTCTGTCCTATTTGTTTTCATCATCACGTCTTATTTATTCTTAGAATTTAATATTTTCGAATTAATGTGGAACCCATTCAATTGACTAGTCAAATTAACTTATTCATTTGAAAATGTTAAATTTTGCTTTCTCTTGAACTCCCTGCCCTGTGCCTGGTCTCATAGACTAGACATATCATAGTAAATGTAAATCTGAGACACTAAAATTAGCATGATATGTTATGTTTGGTATGGTTACATAAGACAGATTGTTACTGGTTGGTCAGGGTAGTCTAGCCACTGAAAGGTTACGATTTCGAATCTCATCATGGACAACTTTATAATTTTAGCTATTTAGCAAATTTTCAATGACTTACTTATTTTTTCCTAATTTGCAACTACTTAGCATGTTAGCTAAACATTCCACTAACCCTAACCCTTTTAGCTAACCCTTCCCCTAACCCTAACCTTAACCCTTTTAGCTAACCCTTTAACCTAACTCCTAAATTTAACCCTAACCCTAATCCCTAGCCTAGCCACCTAACCACCTTGCTAATTCATAACATATAATACGAATTGTAATTCGTAACATATACAAAATGGATGATGGACATCCACAAATGAATACATACTATACGAAACATAGCATATTTCTCAGATTTCCTTACAGAATAATACAAAATGCTCTGAGACCAGGTTGCAGCGCAGCGGTGTTCAGCATGTGTTCAGCATGAAATCAAGCATTAGGCACAATTCTTCATTCTCTCTCTCTCTCTCTCTCTCTCTCTCTCTCTCTCTCTCTCTCTCTCTCTCTCTCTCTCTCACACACACACAGGGCTGTCCAAAGCGTGTTACAGGTCGGCTGTCCAGGTGAGCAGTTCCAGGGGGAGGACACCCTTGGCATGCAGGCACAGCACTATGACACAAGGGCCAACAACCTCCGTAAGTTTCACTGTTTTGGCCCCTATAAGCAGAGGTTTTTGGTGGTGATGGTTGTGGACAGCTGTGTGTGGATGTATCTGCAACTTCAGAGAAATTTGAGACTGGGAGGGTTGGCCATGAGGGCCCTAAACAGATAATCGCAAACGTAATGTGGGCAGGTTGCATTGTTGCATATTGTACACTGACTCTCAATTAAGCATTTGGTCTCTGTAAGGGTATGGGTATTATGCTTGTATCATAGCCAGATGTATTTCGTTTCAAGTGTGGCATTAATTTTATAATCTTAGATGGAGTCATGTGGAGGGAAACAAACTGCCTTATGCTTTAGAAATCCAGTGGTAATTCACAGTTTTATGTTGTCCCATGCCTACATGATTCAATGATTCAAAATGTGTAGGAGAGGGGTAGAGAGAGAGAGAGAGAGAGAGAGAGAGAGAGATAGAGAGAGAGAGAGAGAGATAGAGAGAGGGAGAGAGAGAGAGAGAAATAGAGAGAGAGAGAGAGAGAGACAGAGAGAGGGAGAGAGAGAGAGAGAGAGAGATAGAGAGAGAGAGAGAGAGAGAGAGAGAGATAGAGAGACAGAGACAGAGAGACAGAGAGAGAGACAGAGAGACAGAGGGAGAGAGAGAGAGAGAGAGAGACAGAGAGAGGGAGAGAGAGAGAGAAATAGAGAGAGAGAGAGAGAGAGACAGAGAGAGGGAGAGAGAGAGAGAGAGAGAGAGAAAGAGAGAGAGAGAGAGACAGAGAGAGGGAGAAAGAAAGAGAGAGAGAGAAAGAGAGAGAGAGAGAGAGACAGAGAGAGGGAGAAAGAAAGAGAGAGAGAGAGAGAGAGAGAGAGAAAGAGAGAGAGAGAGACAGAGAGAGGGAGAGGGAGAGATAGAGAGAGAAAGAGAGAGAGAGAGAGAGATAGAGAGAGAAATAGAGAGAGAGAAATAGAGAGAGAGAGAGAGAAATAGAGAGAGAGAGAGAGAGAGAGAGAGAGAGAGCGGAGTGAATGGCATCTATTTCTGTTGCATCATGTGGGCAGCACAGTTATGGGCTTTGTGTAAACAACTCAGAAACACAGGAGAGGCTTAATCTGGAGTATTTCATACACATTCCATACCGCTGTACCAAGTGATTCTGATTCCAGTATGATTACATCACCACCTTTTGTGGCTGGATGTGTTTCATCCTAAAAATTGAAAAATTATTAAAACACAAAGCAAGCGGCACATCTAAGCCCCCTTCTACTTGAAAGGATGTATTTTGAGACGTGCAGACTGGAACAGAGAGTGTAGCTGACAGTGTTGTTGTCACTGGGATTTGTCCTATTTTCTTGATACTATCAAACACAATCTGACTGACACACCTTATGATCCGGTGTGACTGTACTGGGCTCCTAACAGCTCTCCCTCGAATCATTTTAAAGTAGTGTCCTTTGTCTCTAATGTCTTCTGGGGTGCTGGTGTCTTCTGTCATCAATATCTATAAATAACTGCCACTGATGTTTCGAAGAGGCAGATGCACCAGGTCTACCTCAAAATAAATAAAGGTTAAATATATATAGATAGAAGTACCAAACATGGGGAGACGTGTGGAAATCTTAAACAAGTCTCTAGTCTAAAGCCAGGCTCTCTGAAGTATGCGTAGTAATATATGGCTTCTGCTGCTGTGAGGGAACACAGAAATAGGATATTATCACCTGGGAGGCCTGGCTGGTGAAATAGTGATTATTATTGATGTGGAACCCTGCTCCACTCTTTAGTCTGGGGTCTTGTGGGTAATCATGTGGAGTGTTATTAACCCCTATGATCTGATTAGATCTCCAGAGAGGCTTCATATGGGTTTAGAGGTCTCGACCAGCCGGGAGACGGATTTATCATAGAGAGGGGGATGGATGAACGGAGTCCAGCTGTGTACGTCTCTTGTTGATCACATTCTATTTTTAGAGTAGACCATCTATTGATTATAGCTTATGGCCAGATTACCCTATTACTGACATTATCAGTAGATCCCCATCTTAGCTGTCCTCACCCAGCTTTGGAGAAGAATGACGAGGGCAGTTTGTATGGCTGATAGCCATAACAACGCCTCTTTCAGCATGGCAATGGTGGATAACAGCTTGGGATGAGCTACTTTCTCCCCCAAGCATTGTCTTCAAGCACCTCTGAGTATTAGCTAAGGACAAGACTAGAGCAAGCGTTTTGTTCCTTACGTGGCTTTGTTTTGACATCATATGGGATGTAATGCGTAAAAACCCTTTATCATGTATCGCACATGTGAGACATGTCTCACACACCACAGCAATGAGTAATACGTCAGATCTCTCCATGTTATGTTAGAACCCATGAGAACTGGGGCCTCTGCTCTGTACCCCTCTACATATGAAAAATTAACAGTTTAATCTTGATGGCTCCACGGCCATGAACCAAGCAGCCCTCCCAAGCCCTGCTGGGCTGGTGATAACACTTTCATGTCATCTCAAAACGGGACACTTTTTAGAAATTCTTAAAGAGCTCAAAATCCCATGTCTCCGAGCCTTCAGCATCAAAGCACAAAGTGAGAAATGGAGTGAGAGACGGAGACAGAAATAAAGAGGCAGCGAGACACAGAGAAGGAGAAGGGGAAATGGGGAGAGAGAATGAAAGAGAAGGAGAGAGAGAGAAAAGGAGAGAGGACAACATGTCAAGACTGTCGGAGAGGATCAGTGCAATGTCAACAGTCAAATATCTTTAGAGTGACAAAGTTGACAAACTGCAGGCAGAATGTAACCTCGTTTACATCTGTGAAGGGAAAAGTGTCATACAAACGATATAAAGTCACTGCTGCTTCTGGTAGATTTGTCCCACCTCAACCTAAACTCATGAGGTGGGACATTGAGAAAAATAGAAGATAGAAATGGTACTCTGAAAAAAATGAAATATTATTACATGAGAGCCCCAGGAAGAGAGCAGGGTAGGCTTTCCATCCGTGAGCTGACTGAGAGTGATCTGTATTTACAACTCACGGTCACAAAGGTAATTACCTGCCCAGCAGTTCTAATCTTCCCTTAAACATCTCCAGATATGAAGTATGAAATTGCTAATAAGTAATTGCTTGGAGATTACAAAGCATAAAGAAAGGCTCTGTCTCCAAAACACTCTCCTCTCTTGATTTCTCTAACCTCATCTACTGTTTATTAATTATGCTGAAATGTATCACCTGCAGCTATAGTGTGTGTGTGTGTGTGTGTGTGTGTGTGTGTGTGTGTGTGTGTGTGTGTGTGTGTGTGTGTGTGTCTGTCTGTCTGTCTGTCTGTCTGTCTGTCTGTCTGTCTGTCTGTCTGTCTGTCTGTCTGTCTGTCTGTCTGTCTGTCTGTCTGTCTGTCTGTCTAAAAAAATCAGATCACACAGTTCTGTTGAGAGATACAACTTTACCCTGACCTCTAAGTCACCCATCACCTAAGACTCCACACTCTTTCATCCTGAATCCTACACAGTCAGGTATCCAGGGAAGCAGCTACAGACAGGCACAAAGCAAAGGAAAATAAAGAAAATTGTCATTTTCCAATCAAGGTGCAGGAACAGGAGCAAGCTAAAAAAATATATATAAAATATTCAGCAACTCTAGGGAGGACAATAAGAGTTCCAATCAAAAATAGTTCTTTATTATTGGCAAAAAACAACAATAAAGAAAAAGTGTGACCCACCACCTGGATTCGATCCTATGTAGCAAAATTTGAAATCGTTTTTTACATTGGATAAAAGTACAGAATCCGAGCTAGAAAATGGTATATCATATTCTGCAGTTGAGGAACAATGAGAAAGTAATTCTGTTTCGAAAGTTGACCAACTTGTAGCCCGGTTTTGAGAAAATGGCCTGTGAATAGGTTGGTACACCTACTGGAGAAGCTCTTCTTTGTCTACACCCATTCAGCAACATTCACACCCATCTCTTTAAGGATTCATAGTGTAGTAAACAACCAAACATTTCAACTAGTGAAAGTAGTAGCAAAAAGTAGCAGTAAAAATAAACTTTATCTAGTCCTTGGCCTATATTCTAATCTGACTTTGGTGCAGGTCATGATGTTCTTCACGTTACCATCGCTGGTAAACACACACTATATCAAATCAAATCAAAGTTTATTTGTCACATGCACAGGATACAGAAGGTGTAAACGCTACAGTGAAATGGTTACTTGCATAACGGAGTCTTTTTGGCTAGCTAGCTGTAACGTTCGTCGTCCTCGTCTGAGGAGGAGTAGGAGAGATCGGACCAATATGCAGCGTGGTACGTGTCCATGTTCATATTTATTAAACAGAGAACACTAAACAAAATAACAACGGCGAATGAAACGAAACAGTTCTGTAAGGGGACATACACTAAACAGAAAACAACTACCCACAAATCAAGTGGAAAAAGCAGGCTACCTAAATATGGTTCTCAATCAGAGACAACGATTGACAGCCTCCTCTGACCAGGCCAAACACGTAGAAAACCAAAACTAGAACAACACATAGAATGCAGACCCCAACTCACGCCCTGACCAACCTAAACAAGAAACATAACAAAAGAACTAAGGTCAGGACGTGACACTAGCTAAACAGTGAACCATAATCTCAACTCTAATGCCGCATTCAAAACAACTGGGAAGTCAGAAGAAAAAAACTTTACCTGGGAAAAATCTATTTGAACGGTCATCCAACTCAGAATTCCAACTCAGGAACTCGGGCCTCTTTCTAGAGCTCCTACACAGATCATACACGTAACTTTAACTAGCGAGCCAGCCAGCTAACATTAGCTAGCTAGCTAACAGCACGCTTTAACTTGCAATGAAAATGACTTTCTGACCAAATTTTAAATGTATAATATCTGAAAATGTAGCGACTTACCCCTCCCAATACATGGATGGACGCTTCTCCCTCTGTCATGGATGCCATGGTTGCCCTTAGTTTGAAGATGTAATCTGGAGACAGGTGTTTTATACAACAGCCTTCTTTCTATGTTCTCTTTTTGGACTCTCTCCGCATTTGGCAATCATCTCTCTGCTTCACTGGGCATTCCACTGATTTCAAAACTCGGTTAAAGTATTCCCTGACAACGACACCGTTTAGTCCCCAGCATTGTCATCAACTATACAATGTCTGGTTCAATGAAAATGCTTTTACCTAAATCAGGGATTTCCACATTCTCTGATTCATTTTCAGTCAGGTGAGAGTCAGCATGACACGATCATCGTCCAGAAAGTAAAGTAAAGTCATCGTCCATCACAAAGTTTTCCCACTGATCTGTCAATAGCGCTATTAACTTCGGGGCAGCAATGTTGAGAGCAATAGCAAAACTTTTTCAGTTCTTCATAATATTAAAAAAAAAAAAGCTGCTGTAGACAGGATTATCCACACATACTTAGCAGCTCATGTTAAAGACAGACCAATCCGAACTCATCTCTTGGCATGCCCAGCCCATCCATTATCTCAGCCAATCATGGCTAGCGGGAAGGTGCCTGTATTTTTCCTTGGCTAAACCAACTATGCTCACCATTTAACAATTAGATTCGTATTTACAGATGGCATACAAGTTTGTTATAAAGGCACATGAAAGTTTGCATGTTCCAGAAGGCATTTCTGCCCACCCCCCCCCCCCCCCCCGAAAAAACGTTCAAATGCTTCTCCTGTGAAGTAGTAATGAGAGACATACGCCTAGTTTCTTGGAACAGGTCACAAGTGTATACTGTGAACTTCCATTGTGTTTTTTTAATCCATTGTCCTCCTAAAAGTTACAGAATGTTTTTTAATCTACAGACAGACCCAGGTCCAGACGTGCTCCTCCCGAGCCTCGTTCCCGTGCCCTTGCTAAGGCTAATTACACTAATATGGGTCCCCTCAGCAGCATCGGAGATCCATTAGGCTGTGTTCATTAGGGCTGTGGGCCTCCCAGCCTCCTCAGACGGCTCTGATCGACCAGACACAGTAATCAGAGTCATACACATGGGGAAGCTGGGACTCACTGCTCTTTGGAAGAAGTAGAGTAGAAAACATAGAAAAAGGAAGTGAGCTAAACTTGAACAAGGGAAGTAGAATAGCCACACTCTGTTTAAATTATTTTAGGGATTATTTAATCATCTAAGGATGTTTTCCATGGAGGGAAGTTCCCCTGTATGTCCTAATTGTCCTCTATCTGACTGATTACTGATTAACGTATGACTCTGTTCCTATGTACTGTATAATCTGCCCTCTTGTTGTCATGGTGTAACAACAAAAGAAGCTCTAAGGAGGCTGAATATCTCAGGGTGTAATCAGCAGACTGCCCTCTGTCCTTGTACGACCCTGGGGAATATTAATCAGTTCATTTACAGCCAGAGACTCAAATCAAATTTTTGACAGATAATTACGTGTGTGTTTGGCTTCTGCATGTGTGCGTGTTTGGCTTGTGCGTGCGTGCGTGCGTGAGTGGGTGTGTGCGTGCATGTGTATCTGCTCGTGTGTGTGTGGATTGGGTCTGAGGAGGGCAAGTGAATAAGAGTCTGTCATGTCTTCGAGAGAGCGACTCATCAGACATTTGTATTACTACACCCATCTACATCAATATCAATAAAACGATGAGCATTCCTCCTTTGTATGTTTGAACAGTGGGGAATCCTTTGGATTGTGATTAAATGCTACAGTGAGTAGATCTTATTACACAGTTTAATTCATTCGAATTAAGATCTTCACAAATATTAGGATTATGTGTTTAATCTGCAAAAGGAAATGATTTTTTCCAGATGTCCTCTGATTTGAAATGTCTTAAGTTTTAATGTAATGTAATGTAATACCCCAAGGAAATTAGGGTGGAAAATTGTTATTGATTGAGGCTCAGATTATGATGCATATGGAATACATCAATGTAGCTCCTACTGGAAGAAAAAAAAGATGCTCAAATGTCTGTTTTGATCCTCTGGGGTCCAAACAATTGGGGATCCTGATAAAATACAAATAGTGAAGGGAGGCAAATCTGAGAGAGACATTCTAGCGCTATTTAGCTTCTGTATGTAGCTACACAGTAGTATTTAGCTTGCCGAACATGTGGCTGAGTTAGTATTAGTCCCCCTAGCATGTGGCTGTGCTACACAGTGAGAAATCCCCTTAATGTCTTGCATCAAAATTCCATTTGAATTTCCATTCATTACATTTACATTATGTTGATGAACGCCTCTGTATGTAGGTTTGCATTGCAAAATTGTATCGTGCAGAAAGATTATACAGAGTTTTCATGTTGGTTCTAAGCTCTGACGCTACAGAACATACTGGCACTTCTGGTTCAATCTCTGTCCATGGACTGAGACGTTTGGCTCACTTGCCCACTCAATCAATCACACACACACACACACACTCACTCACTCTCTCACTAGCTCACATACACTCAAACTCTCCCTCCCTCAGGATTTGCCCTGGGGGCAGGCAGCAGATTCTTTTGGCTAACTGACTAACGCCACCAGCGATGTCATATTATTGGCAGGGGGACCACCCACTGAGGGCAAATTTTGTGATGCACCACCACCTCCCTCTCTCTTAGGGCACGGCTCTATGGAGAGTTGGCCCCTTCTCCCCCGCCTAGAGATTCTCTGGCAGCAGCTCTCTGTATGCCTCCTGGGCTCTGGCCCAGCCCGGGAAACAGGGACATGTGGTGGCAGTGAGAAGTGCGTCACGGAGCTGGGCACATTCACAGGTCTACTGCTGATCTTATCTATTTAGGATTGGTGGTTACACACACTGAATCCTGCTGCTTTCTGGGTTTTTGGTTTTGACAGACTTTGATCTGTAATTAGCTTGCAATTGATTTGGGAAGCATTATCAGGTATCAAATCAAACTTTATTTGTTACATGCGCCGAATACAACAAGTGTAGGCTTTAACGTGAAATGCGTACTTACAAGCCCTTAACCAACTGTGCAGTTCAAGAAGAGTTAAGAAGATATTTACCAAGTAGACAAAAATAAAAAGTAATAATAATAAAGTAACAATAAGAAGAACAATATTGAGGTTATATACAGGGGGCACCAGTACCGAGTCAGTGTGCAGGGTTACAGGCTAGTTGAGGTAATCTGTACATGTAGATGGGGGTGAAGTGACTATGCATAGATAATAAACAGCGAGTAGCAGCAGTGTACAAAAGGGGGGGTAGAAGCTGTTGAGGAGCCACTTGGTCCTAGACTTGGCGCTCCGGTACCTGCTTGCTGTGTGGTAGCAGAGAAAACGGTCTATAACTTGGGTGACTGGAGTCTCTGACAATTTTATGGTCTTTCCTCTGACACCGCCTATTATATAGGTTATATAGGTCCTGGATGGCAGGAAGCTTGGCCCCAGTGATGTACTGGGCCGTTCGCACTACCCTCTGTAGCGCCTTACGGTCAGATGCCGAGCAGTTGCCATACCAGGCGGTGATGCAACCGGTCAGGATGCTCTCGATGGTGCAGCTGTAGAACTTGGGGCCCATGCCAAGTCTTTTCAGTCTCCTGAAGGGGAAAAGGTTTTGTCATGCCCTGTTCACGACTGTCTTGGTATGTTTAGACCATTATATTTTGTTGGTGATCCCCAGGTATGTAGGGAGGTTTGTAGGAAGGTTCCATAAAGCATGTGTAAGTTATGCTGTACTTTGTTTGAAGTGTGACCTTTTTGATTGATGTTTTTAATAAACTAGTAGTTTCTTTCATCAGTCGTGTATGACGATAATACCTGCCACCCATGGCTAATCTATCAATCAAAGGTATTTATAAAGCCCTTTTTACATCAGCAGATGTCACAGTGTGCTATACAGAAACCCAGCCTAAATTCCCCAAACAGCAAGCAATGCAGATGTAAAAGCACGGTGGCAGCTGTGTTTAGCACTAACTGACGTTTATTTAGTGCTTTATCTGGGTAAGCGGAGAGTAGAACATTGCAGTAGTCTAATCTAGATGTGACAAAATCATGGATTAGCTTTTCTGTATAATTCTTGGACAAAAAAGTTTCCGATTTTTGCAATGTTATGAAGATGTAAAAAAAAAAGCTATCCTTGATATATTCTTGATATGTTCATCAAAAGAGAGATCAGGGTCCAGAGTAACGCCGAGGTCATTCAGAGTTTTATTTGAGATGACTGTACAACCATCAAGATTAATTGTCAGATCCAATAGAACATGTCTTTGTTTATTGGGACCTAGAACTAGCATCTCTGTTTTGTCTGAGTTTAAAATTAAAACATTTGCCACCATCCACTTCCTTATGTTTGAAACACAGGCTTCCAGGGTAGGCAATTTTGGGGCTTCACCATGTTTTATCGAAATGTACAGCTGTGTGTTGTGAGCATAGCACATAAAGTTGGCATTGTGTTTCCCAATTATTATTTTTTGTATTTTTTTTAACCTTTATTTAACTAGGCAAGTCAGTTAAGAACAAATTCTTATTTTCAATGACGGCCTAGGAACAGTGGGTTAACAGTGGGTTAAATTACATCACCAAGAGGTAGAATATATAGTGAAAACAATAGTAGTCCTAAAACAGAACCTTGAGGAACGCTGATTTGTCAGAGGAAACCATCCACAGAGACGGACAAATATCTTTCCGAGAGATAAGATCTAAACCAGGCAAGAACTTGTCTATGTAGACCAATTTGGTGTTCTTATCTCTCCAAAATAATGTGGTGATCGATGATGTGAAAAGCAGCACTAAGGTCTAAGAGCACAAGGACAGATGCAGAGCCTTGGTCTGACGCGATTAAAAAGCAATTTACCACCGTCACGAGTGCAGTCTCAGTGCTATGAGGGGTCTAAAACCAGACAGAAGCTTTTTATATGCATTATTTGTCTTCAGGAAAGCAGTGAGTTGCTGCTCAACAGCTTTTTCTAAACATTTTTGAGAGGAATGGGAGATTCGATAAAGGCCAATAGTTTTTTTTACATTTTCCGGGTCAAGGTTTGGCTTTTTCAAGAGATGCTTTATTACTGCCACTTTTAGTGAGTTTGGTACACATCCAGTGGATCGGGAGACATTTATTACATTCAACATAGGAGGGCCAAGCACAGGAATTAGCTCTTTCAGTAGTTTAGTTGGAATAGGGTCCAGTATGCAGCTTGAGGGTTTAGAGGCCATGACTATTTTCATGAATGTGTCAAGAGATGCAGGATTAAAAAACGTGAGTGTCTCCATTGATCCTAGGTCCTGGCAGTTCTGTGCAGACTCAGGACAACTGAGCTTTGGAGAAATACTCAGGTTCAAAGAGGAATCCGTAATTTGCTTTCTAATGATCATGATCTTTTCATTGAAGAGGTTCATGAATTCATCACTGCTGAAGTGAAAGCTATCGTCTCCTGTTGAATGCTGCTTTTTAGTTAGCTTTGCAACAGTATCAAAAATACATTTTGGATTGTTCTTATTCTCCTCAGTTAGGTTGGAAAAATAGGATGATTGAACAACAGTGAGGGCTCTTCGATATTGCATGGTACTGTCTTTCCAAGATAGTCGGGAAGACTTCCAGTTTGATGGAGAGCCATTCCAATTTTCTGGAAGCTTGCTTCAGGGCTCAGGTATTTTCTGTATACCAGGGAGCAAATTTCTTGTGACAAATGTTTTTAGTTTTTAGCGGTGTGACTGCATCTAGGGTATTACGCAAGTTTACATTTAGATCCTCAGTTAGGTGGTTTACCGTTTTTTATACTCTGACGTCCTTTGGTAGGTGGAGGGAGTCTGGAAGGGCATCTAGGAATCTTTGGGCTGTCCGAGAATTTATAGCACGACTTTTGATGATCCTTTGTTGGTGTCTGTGTAGATTATTTGTTTGCGATTGCAAATGTAATAAAATGATGGTCCGATAGTCCAGGATTATGTGGAAAAACATTTAGATCCACAATATTTATCCCACGGGACAAAACGTCCTCTCACTGTCAACTGCGTTTATTTTAAGCAAACTTAACATATAACAAATATTTGTATAAACATAATAAGATTCAACAACTGAGACATAAACTGAACAAGTTCCACAGACATGTGACTAACAGAAATTGAATAATGTGTTCCTGAACAAAGGGGGGGGGGGGGGGGGGTAAAATCAAAAGTAACAGTCAGTATCTGGTGTGGCCACCAGCTGCATTAAGTACTGCAGTGCATCTCCTCCTCATGGGCTGTATCAGGTTTGCCAGTTCTTGCTGTGAGATGTTACCGCACTCTTCCACCAAAGCACCTGCAAGTTCCCGGACCTTTCTGAGGTGAATGGCCCTAGCCCTTACCCTCCAATCCAAGAGGTCCCATACGTGCTCAATGGGATTGAGATCTGGGCTCTTCGCTGGCCATGGCAGAACACTGACATTCCTGTCTTGCAGGAAATCACGCACAGAACGAGCAGTATGGCTGGTGGCATTGTCATGCTGGAGGGTCATGTCAGGATGAGCCTGCAGGAAGGGTACCACATGAGGGAGGAGGATGTCTTCCCTGTAACGCACAGCGTTGAGATTGCCTGCAATGACAACAAGCTCAGTCCGATGATGCTGTGACACACCGCCCCAGACCATGACGGACCCTCCACCTCCAAATCGATTTCGCTCCAGAGTACAGGCCTTTTTACCAGTCCTGTCTGGTCCAGCGACGGTGGGTTTGTACCCATAGGTGACGTTGTTGCCGGTGATGTCTGGTGAGGACCAGCCTTACAACAGGAGGCCTGTAAACAATAGCTATACAAAGTGATTGAGTAGGCTTCATAGATTTCATGACATGTTTTTTTCTAAATCTAAATTTGCTGTTGTAAATGTTAGCAAAACCTTTGCGGGATGCGACGGGAATATGGTCACCAGTGTAACTGGGAGGAGAGGCCTCATTTAGCAAAGTAAATTCATCAGGCTTGAGCCATGTTTCAGTCAGGCCAATCACATCAAGAATATGATCAGTGATTCGTTCATTGAGTATGACTGCCTTGGAAGTGAGGGATCTAACATTAAGTTGTCCTATTTTGAGATGTGAGATATCACAATCTCTTTCAATAATGACAGGAAGGGAGGAGGTCTTTATTCCAGTGAGATTGCTAAAGTGAACACCACCATGTTTAGTTTTACTCAACCTAGATTGAGGCACAAACTCGTTCTCAATGGGGATAGCTGAGCTGACTACACTGACTGTGCTAGTGGCAGACTCCACTAATCCTGCCTGTGGAGCTAGAGGAGTTAGAGCCCCGTCTATGTTGATAGATAAGATGAGAGCACCCCTCCAGCTAGGATGGAGTCCGTCACTCCTCAGCAGGCCTGGCTTGGTCCTGTTTGTGGGTGAGTCCCAGAAAGTGGGCCAATTATCTACATATTCTATCTTTTGGGAGGGGCAGAATACAGTTTTCAACCAGAGATTGAGTTGTGAGACTGCTGTTGAGCTCATCACTCCCACTTACTGGGAGGGGGCCAGAGACTCTGCTGTAGAGCTCTTCACTCCCCCTAACTGGGAGGGGGCCAGAGACTCTGCTGTAGAGCTAATCACTCCCCCTAACTGGGAGGGGGCCAGAGACAATTACTTGATGCCGACACATCTTTCTAGCTAATTTATACGCTGAAGCTATGTTACTCTTGGTGACCTCTGACTATTTCATCCTAACATCATTGGTGCCGACGTGGATAACAATATCCCTATACTCTCTACTATACTCTACTGTACTCTCTAGCCAGCACTATCTTCAGATGAGCCTTTATGTCAGTAGCTCTGCTCCCTGGTAAACAGTGTATGGTCGCTGGATGATTATTTCCTTTTAATTGCAGGGAATGGAATCGCCAATGACTAGGGTTTTCAATTTGTCAGAGCTAATGGTGGGCCACTTCGGAGGCTCAGACCCCGTAACGGGTGGAGGAGAGACCTGAGAAGGCTCGACCTCTGACTCCGACTCGTTGCTTAATGGTACAAATGATATTATTACAGGTTGAAAGTTCCTGTCGACTGAATGAGCGACACTGGTTGAGCCTCACCATAAGGTGATAGTTCTCTTGTATATTATGAGTCCAGCAACTGCAATTGGATGGCATAGTGTTAATGTTACTACTCAGCTTTTTCAGAGGGTGGAGGTCCTGTAGAAACATATATAGCGTCCGGGGTGAAAACATTTAATGAAAAAAGTTGAGCGAGTAAAAAAACTAAATGTTTGGCAGATAGATAGTCAAGTAGCAACAAATAGCACAGCAGCATGGTAACAAGTCCGGAAGTTTGTTAGGACTGTCTGGGAATGTTCAAAAATCAAGATAGCAGCTGTACAGAACTCATCCAAAGTGCTAAGTAGCTAGTAAACATGTTTTACAATTAACAGAGACATACAGAGACATATACTGTATTTTACATTTTTATAGTGGCCTTTAAAGTAATAATATTTCTTCATACTGTCAGGTCGTAACAGTGTCTAATTTAAAGCCAGATCTTCTCAGGATGAAAAAAGTGTTTTGTTTGACAGGTAATACTTCTATCAAAGGTCAGGACTGTCCTTCGGAAACTTTGATACCTGCCTCCTTGAATCTTCGACGATCACTCACAGAGATGCAGTATCAAAGAGATTGGTCAATGTTTTTAATGCTACCCTTCCTGATTGCATGTATAACATCAAAGACATTCATACGACCTTGCCTTCAAAAGAAATCCAGGGATAAAATCTGTTTGAATAGATGAGATCAAATAATACCATCTCCACCCATCATCATCTCTACATAGCTTGATCTATTATCATGTACAGTATATCATCCACTTCACTCTTCTAATATATTTCTGAGTGTGTGTTTGTGAATCTGGTGACTGTTCTGGAAATGCTGGCAGTTTCTCTGCCTTTTTGTCACCCACTGTATTTCGTCTCATGCATATATGCAAATGATACTTCATGATACACCAATGTTCCCTATACCCATCATGAGTATGCTACAACCTAGCCTATGAATAAATGTTTACAATGTAGGTGCACACAGGTCGAGAGAAAATTTGATTTGACAGACAGTGACACATGGACAGACAGTGACACATTCAATACCGCTTGCACACTCTTTTCTGCATCTAGTTGATCTAGGGTGTAATCATTAGTCGAACAGTTGCGAACGAAAATGTTTCTATTGGACAAATTCAGGTAAGTTTATCCTCATTTTGTTCTGTTTGCGTCCGTTAAAGATTTGTTTTTAAACAGAATCGGAGGAATGAATACACCCCTGATCACGGGTAAACACAGTTCACTTTCATAGCAGCCACGTTGTATTCCTTCTCGCATCTATGCGCTCTCCTCCTCTTACCTTTTCCATTTGCTTGTGGACTTCAATGCACAACACATCAGCTGTGCAAAATCAACTTTCCATGCCAAACCATATCATAACCGCTACAGACAGCCTACATTACTAAAATTACTAAATTAACGTCAGTCAGCATAGCTAATAGAGCTAACGAGTTAGTAAACCCACTACAATCATGCAGTAACATTACAGTGTACCGTCAGTAAGCAATATAGAACTTACACCGGCGGCCCCGGTGGCAATGTTTTTGAAAAACCAAAAGCTTGCCTTGACTTGGAAGACTTCCAGTGTTGTGTTGGATAGTCATAGACAGCTAGCTAACATAGCATCTCTCTGTTTGAGCAGGGTGTTTGAGTGGGCTAAACTAGCTCTCTGCATTTGTTAGCTAAGTAAGTGAAACTGAAAGTTTAAAAAAAATGGCCGTCTATATCTCTCTCTTGCTTGTCCTTTATTTTAGAAGAAATTAATTTGTTCAAAACTGTTCAACTATTGTCTTTCTCTCTCTTTGAGTCAACTACTCACCACATTTTATTCACTGCAGTGCTAGCTAGCTGTAGCTAATGCTTATGCTTTCAGCTTTCAATTCATTTTCTGATCCTTTGATGGTGCACCATGGTGCTACCCTGCAGAGTGCTGTTGAGGCTACTGTATAGTTTTATCTAAAAATGATTTTTTTAAATTATGTTTTGCAATTAAAAAAAAAATAGTCCTCCCCTTCCTCCTCTAAGGAGCCTCCACTGGTACAATTTTATATTATTGCAGGTTGATTAATTACTTTATCTAGCACTGTCACATCGTACTGTATCCAGCACTGTGACATATTGACACGTTTTGACTCTGACATTTTTTCTGTCTTGTCAGTAGTATGTTTCTCTCTGCGACTTGACAGCGAATTTCCCCTTGGGGATCAATAACATCTGAATCTGCCTATCTATCTGTCAGTATGGCACACTGCAGAATACTCCAACCCTACTTTTAGGATTTCTACCCTTTCCTCAAAGTGAAACATGCCCATTGTCTGAACATGCACAGGCTAAACTCAAGCAGGCAGTAAGTATACCACTCCCACAGTCACACAACATATAATCAAACATCTAGACATCTTGAAATCATAGAACAGAGAGTGACTGAAAAGGTATAAGTACTCTGTACAGTTGAAATTCAAACAGGGCTTGGGGAGAAAGAGCTCCAAAGGGAGAAGAATACCTTGGATGTCACTGTCATTCTCTCTAGAAATTATATCGAGTTTGCCCCTAGGATTCCTGGAAAATAAAAGAACACAGGACTTGAAAGGATCTTTTTCCCCGATATGGTTTGCAGCCCGAAGGGGAGTAAGACGTGTCACACACCCTCAGGAGCACCTCTCTTCGGAATATTGATCTGGGAGCCGTGCTTTGCAGAGTGCCTGACAGCTCAGGAGATAATTCTCCCAGTCGGTCACCTGGTGCTGGATTCTGACACAATGGGTGTTGTTTTGGTGACGGCTTCGACTGTCCTTACGTTAAAAAATGTGATCACGTGATCTCATGTGAAGTTAATGTGATAACATGTGACAACATGTAACACAACATGTGAAAACATGTGATCACATGAGAAGTGTTCCAAAAACACGTTTTCACATGAAATTTCACATGAAATCAAATGATTTTCCATATGTGAAATCATGTGTTTTTTCTGTAAGGGTTTATAATTAGTCAATGATTCTCAGTAGGTAAAGAACTGCCCGAGCCCAATAGGAAATCCCTATTATGTCAAGTGTAAACACATTTGACAGGTAGATTTGACTGGCTGCGTCAGTCTAGTAGAATTTCATTTGAAAAGATAGCAGCCAGTTGTATGACTGATTCCTTCAAGGCCTGCTGGGCAGTGTGTGTGTCTGTGGACGTCGTTAACTATTCGTGTGGGGTCCCCACATGAATATTGAACAAACAACAATTTTACCAACTGGGGACGTTTTGTTGGTCCCCACAAGGTCAAGTGCTGTTTCTAGGGGGTTTAGGGTTAAGGTTAAAATTAAAATTAAGTTTAGGGTTAGGAGCTAGGGTTAGTTTTGGTGTTAGGGTCAGGAGTCAGGATTAAGTTTAGGGTTAGGGTTAGGGTGAAGGTTAGGCTTTTTGGTTATGGTTATGGTTAGGGTTAGGTTTAGGGTTAGGGGCTAGTGAAAATAGGATTTTGAATGGGACTGAATTGTGTGTCATCACAAGGTTAGCTGTACAAGTCTGTGTGTGTGTGTGTCGGTGTGTGTGTGTCGGTGTGTCAGTGTGCTCATGTGTGCAATTTGTTTGTGTGTGTCGGTGTGCTCACATTTGCAATTATTTTAGTATTATATAGAATTGCATCTATCCTGACCTCAGTCACTTAGCAGGTGTATGTGTGTATTGATTTTAATCTGTACCTGCGGCTCTTCCAGCCCCCCCCCCCCCCCCGCCCCCCTTCCACACACACACACACACACACACACATATCTCGAGTAAATGACTGATTATGTGCCAGGATCAGCAGTCCTCATAAAAACGTAAATCATGTATAATTCATAGCATGTACTGTATGTCTGGTTTCTGTTTTTGACCTAGAATATTTATCTTGTGGAGACTCTCTAGATTTTAATGCATTACTCACTTTTCTTGGGTAAAGTAAGAGAAACGGGAATATTATTTTACATGTTGTCATAGGAATTCTGCACTTGCTCTGGTTTTCTGTATCTCATCAACACTATAGCACAGTACTGCAGTACTTCCCGTGTACCCCTCAGTTTGGTAATCATGCAAATATGATTAACTAACCAATGTTTCTCAATTATATACAAAATTGGCAGCATGTATGTTTATGTACCCAATTATAATTCATTACATACAGTATCATAACTTACATTGACATATCGTCCCGATAAAAAACAAGGACGTTGCATGTCTCTATTCTTCTGTCTCTCGTCTCCTGGACCACAACAGACAGCTGAGTGTTTGTTTATTTGTTAGTTTATTATCTAAAATTATTTACTAGCAGCAGGAGAAGGCCACAGGTTGTGAATGGTAATGAGTAGAGTCTGAAGTTCTACCGTTGTGGCAGCGTGTAATTTTCTCCTGAGGCAGTGATTGGCATTAATTACCTAACAGGTGTTAACTGGGATGAATCTCATAATTAACTATTTTAGAATTTTAGTTCACTCGGAGTGTGTATTTTTATGTGAGTGCGTGCATGTGTGCACTTGTGCGTGCGTACACTCATGTTTGTGTGCATGAAAGCATGCACAGTTCCTTGCTGAAGGCGCTGAGTTAGTTCTGCAGCCCTGAAGGCAGTGGGGTTGAGCCGAACGGCCCAGGGATCCATATGGGGTTTCCTAGCGACCCACTTCTTCCTCCATAAAAAAAGTAGTCCCTCCCTGGCGCTGCTTCATATTAGGAAGAAGGAGATCCTTTGTCTTGGACCAATATATTTTTCTCACCATTTCCAAGATGCCGCACTGGCAAAGCACACCCAAAACTACTGCTCATTCTGCTTGTGCCCTCACCAACAGAGCCACACGCTGTGTTCAGTAACCTAGTTTTCTCTCTGCTAAATGTGCCTGCTTGTATTTTTCTCCAAGGGAGTATAGTTGTCTTCTTTGAATTGATTTTCATCTCTCAGATCGCCACTAGGATACATGTTCAGTTTTAGCAAATAATAAAAATAATGTGCATCCATCTAGAATGTAGATGGATAGGCTTGTCCAATGCAGGGTGGACATCACTGGTGAGCTAATATGCCCTTCTCATTGCTGCATTCCTTTGGGATGCTTCTGCTCCTCCTGAAAGATATGCCTCTGCATCTTTTATGAGCTATAGGAGAGGAAAGGTATCTACTGCTGGAGTGTTTAACCTAGTCTCTCTGTGTCAACAGACTTTGCAGCAACCTTCAACACACAGTGGCCCGTCACTGCTTTCCAAACAGAGAGAGAAATGAGAGCAAAGCGAACAGATGGACAAGTAGACACCCATGGACAGACTGACAGACATATACGTGAACACACACACACACACACACACACACACACACACACACACACACACACACACACACACACACACACACACATCCAGCTCCCTATGCCCTTAAAACACAGTCCTGAGGTTTTAGTGTCTCTTATTATGATGTTTTTTAATAATAGCATTTTCTCTCAGGAATGGAAAGTGAACCTGTAAAAAGAGCAGCTTAATCATGTTCAATTTCAGCTAATTATAGTTTCACTGCTGCATTTCACAAACGCTAATCCCCATGCTGGGTAAAACCTCTCCAGAAGATTCCTACCCAACTACCCTGTCTGGGCTGATTTAGAAAAACATCAGAACACAGATTAAAAGCATGAAGTAGCCTGAGGGCCCGAACAGGAAGAGATTGACAGTGCCGTTTAAAGAACAGGGGGGACAGACGTACAGTATTATCTAAGTCAGATCTCACGGTTTTACCAATTTGATTCTGACGTTTATCCACGTTTCTCCAAGCGTCAAATTTCAAAGTTAAGGGTTGAGGTTTTTTATAGGGTTAAAACATTACGTTTAGGCATTCATTCAGAGTGGTTAAGTTTAGGGTTAAGGTTTGGGATAGGGTTAAAACAAATGTGTGTGTATCACTGGGATCAAACACGCAGCCTTTCAGATCTGGAGTCATGGATTTACGCCTAACCACCCGAGCAAAATCCAAACCTTCTTGATGTAATAGCACTCACCGTTGCCCATAGTGGTCGGTTTTGAAGACATTTCCTGACTTCCTCAGGACACGGACAGGGGTCCAATTTTAAAGTCAATCTTGAGCGATCTGCCTGGTACTGAAAGGCAAGCGGATGTTTTTGACTCACTTGTTTGGGATTTCACTCTGTTTTTTTTAACCAGAGACAAAATATATGTATTTATTCAGGTTTTTCCCAGTTTTCATATTTCATATTTCAATTGATTACACATTTCAGGATTTACAATTTCAGAGGACTTCTTCCAGAGACATACTGTACATTTAGATGGGTCAGGTCTATTCAAGGTCATGGACACTTTAAAAGGCAGTGAGAGTATTACCAGAGATGATTTGATGTGAGTTTGAGTGCTAGGGTTTTGATGCTACCACCACACATTTCTAAACAGCCCCCCCCCCCCCTTTATGATCCCTATGTAGATTCACTGGTGCATTTATTGATGAGCAGATTATGATACTTCAATGGACCGTAGGCTATCTCCAGCCTATCACCTCAAACTGTGCAATAAGAAGCAAGTTTGTAGAATCAATAGTTTTTTGTAAAACATTACAGAGGTTTTTTTTTGGACCTGGTGAAAGATTAGTTTGCAGTGTTGCCGTGTAAATAGAGGGCCCGTTTATTGATTATTCCTGTTTGTCCCGTAAACCCACGTATAATCACTTGCCTCTCTCATCCAGCTTCTGTTGCTGAGGGATTTTTTAAAATAGTTTTATTTTATTTAACTAGGCACGTCAGTTAAGAACATTAAGAACAAATTCTTATTTACAATCAATCAATCAAATGTATTTATAAAGCCCTTTTTACATCAGCTGATGTCACAAAGTGCTATAAAGAAGTCTAAAACCCCAAACAACAAGCAATGCAGATGTAAAAGCACAGTGGCTAGGAAAAACTCCCTAGAAAGGCAGGAACCTAGGAAGAAATAAGGCTGTGAGGGGTGGCAAGTCCGCTTCTGGCTGTGCCGGGATGAGATTATAACAGTACATGGCCAAGATTTTCAAATGTTCATAGATGACCAGCAGGGTCAAATAATAATCAATGACGGCCTACCCCTGCCAAACTCTTAACCCGGACAACTCTGGGACAATTGTGCGCCGCCCTATGGGACTCCCAATCACAGCCAGTTGTGATACAGCCTGGAATTGAACCAGGGTCTGTAGTGATGCCTTTAGCACTGAGATGCAGTACCTCAGACCGCTGCGCTACTCAGGAGCCCAGCTTGGGATGAACTGCAGAACTGCTGGCAATCGAACCATTCTGCTCTGTCTTCTCTTCTCAGGGCCAAGAAACTCCCTCAGAGAACGGGCTTTGCCTGGCACTCTCTCACACCTGCCAAGGCCTACAACACAAGGCCATGCAGGATGAGGCTGTCGGTATTAGTAATTCAACGCACAGTCGTTTCACAGGAGCCAGACTGTTACACTCTTGGTCAGGGATGGGCAACTTTGATAGGGATGGGGTCCAAAGAAAACCAGAGCTCATATCTCTCTGAGGATATTTACATCACATCTCATCCCTGTCTGTCTGTCTAAGGATGTTTTTGTCACATCACATCCATGCCTGTCTGTCTCGCTGAGGATGTTTCCGTCACATCACTTCCCTATCTGTCTCTCTGAGGATGTTTTCATCACATCTCATCCCTGCCTGTCTGTCTCTCTCCGAGACCTGTAGGATGTTTTTATCAGCTGTTATTACGAAGGGTTGCTGGCTGCTGACTCATACAGCTGTCCAGGGACTGTGAGCAGGCAGGGAACATAACTCACCCTGACGGTGGCAAAGAGCTACTCAGAAGGCCAAAACAAAATGCTCTCAGCAGACCACTCAGGGAAACCAAAGATGAAAAACTAAACAGGGGTGACTGTCAGCCAGGCTGGCCCCCTTTAAACTCACAGAAACAACCATGGACCTTTTCTACGCATGTAGGGCCTGGAGAGAACACCTTGAACAATACGAACTGGACAGTTGTTGCTCCGGTCTCTGTGGTGCTGTGGTGGTCCATCACTATGATGAACGAGCTGCTCTTTGTCAATCCTATTGTTTAGTGGACCATTGTTTATCTATCTGTCTGACTGATGAGGCTGTCAAGGAGGAGACACAAAGGCTAGTCATAGGGGAAACAAGAGGGGGGGTTCCTGTTCAGTGTCCTACCTGCCCGGAAACCAGAACATGACCTGAGACAGAAAGCAAACTTGTCACCACCTAGCATGACAGAAACTGGATGTGTACATTTCATAACAAAATGTCTGTTGGAATTCATAAACCATCCTTTTTGAGAGATAACATTTCTTTCCCTCATATTTAGGTTAGGTCCCTCATTATCCAATTCCTTATTCACCAGACAAGACAATGGTGGAGAAGGCTGCTTGTTTGTGAATCCATCTGGGAAGACGATATTCAATTGTGAGTGAGTAGAACAATGGAGATAAATATGTGGTCTACAGAATAGGGGTGGAATATTATGACAGGAGCCAAGTGGAATTCATAGCGCGATCCAACACGTTGTATCATAGCATAAAAGACACAGACAACTAATCATAGCATGAAAGGTGTGGGCAGGACAATGAAAGCAACAGCAGCCAGTGCTTTATCTGTGATCATCTCACTCTAAGCAAATATATGAAACCTTGCACATTTTGTATGCTCCTGTAACAGTATTGCTTCCGTCCCTCTCCTTGCCCCAACCTGGGCTCGAAGCAGGGGCCATCTAACCACATCGACAAGTCAACCTTGAAGCATCATTACCTACCACTCCACAAAAGCTGGATTATTTTTTATTACTAGCTAAAACTGAACATGTGTGGCGATCTGAGAGATGAAAATAATTTCAAAGAAGACAGGACCCTATGGGCCTTGGTCAAAAGTTGTGCACTATATAGTGAATAGGGTGCAATTTAAAACACAGTCAGGTTCTGTATCTTGTTCCCCTCTGAGTCTCCTTTAACTGTATTCTCATTCATGAATACATCCTGTCCTGCTAATGACAGATGATGAAGAGATGTACATATGGTGATGATAATGAGCACCACAATGTTTAGAAAACAAGCCATGTATTGTACAGCACCGTACTGTGGATCTCACACATTGTCTTCGCCAACGTACAGTATGACTACTGCAGAACCTATGAATGTAAGCTATACAGCACCTATGCAGACTCCTGATCAGTTGGCACTTACTGGATAAGTGTACACTTGGAATAAGTGCAGAGACAGGTATCTGCATAGTCCGGTTAAGTGCACTCTTGAACAACACTCCAAATGATTGCATACAGAATATCAGGAGGAGGCTACTGTAAATTACAGATTCAGCGTCAAATGCGCAAAAACAATGTACGGCCACCTTTATGTGAGAAATAGAACACAGAGTAATACCACAATCTGTACAATCACACATTTACGGATACAGATGTAGGATCTTAATTTGATCACTCTTTTGTTGCTGAGAATTTTCCTGCACAGAAGAAAATCCAAACTTGTAGTGTATTCAAGGTTTAAAAATGCTTCTAAAGTTTGTAATTTCCACTTAAAAATGTCGGACTTGATTTTCCTAAGACAAAAAGTGTATCAACCCCTACAAAATATGTAAATGATTTATAATCCACATTATAATTCACATTTCCTGATGCTGTAGGGTTATTTACCTGCTGTATCAAACTGGCTCAAATTAAGATACGGCATCTGAAATGCCGAACACACACACATAAAGTATACATACACTCACACTCTTACAGATAGAGAAAACACACATAAATCCACATACAAAAACACACACATGCTCACACTGACCTCACACTTCTCAGAGCAGATAAACCGGCTTAGAGGACAAGTTTTAGTATACATATACAGTGCATTTGTAAAGTATTCAGACCCCTTGACGTTTTCCACATTTTGTTGGATTGGATTAACTTGCATTCCCCCCTCATCAATCTACACACAATACCCCATAATGACAAATCAAAAACAGGATTAGAGATTTGTTTTGCAAAAATAAAATAAAATACAAAAAATAAGAAATCTCACATTTACATGAGTATTCAGATCCTTTATTCAGTACTTTGTTGAAGCACCTTTGGCAGCGATTACAGCGTTGAGTCTTATTGGGTATGACGCTATAAGCTTTGCACACCTGTATTTGGGGAGTTTCTCCCATTCTTCTCTGCAGATCCTCTCAAGCTCTGTCAGGTTGGATGGGGAGCATCACTGCACAGCTATGTTCAGGTCTCTCCAGAGATGTTCGATCGGGTACAAGTCCGGGCTCTGGCTGGGGCACTTAAGGACATTCAGAGACTTGTCCCAAAGTCACTCCTGCGTTGTCTTGACTGTGTCCTCCTTGTCCCATCGCACTCTAGTGACTCCTGTTGCATGCTGACTTCGGTCGGCAGTTGTACGGTGTTTCCTCCGACATATTGGTGCGGCTGGCTTCTGAGTTAAGCGAGCAGTGTGTCAAGACGCAGTGTGGCTTGGCAGGGTCATGGCTCTCGACCTTTGCCTCTCACGAGTCCGTATGGAAGTTGCAGCAATGGGACGAGACTGTAACTACCAATTGGATATCATCAAAAAGGGGTAAAAAATTGAAATGAAAGAAAACCCTCTGTGTTCAGTTGTTGGTACCAGGTGGCTTGTCCTTATTTATCTGAATCCAAGATGGCGCAGCAGTCAGGCGTCTTTGTCTTCATCTTGTCGTCTCCCGTGTATATATCTTTTACTTCGCATATATTTCGTATATATTTTTTATTTATTTCTTAACCTCAACTTCAACATATTCTCCTGCAACCCGCCTCACCCAATGTGGTATGGATCTGCTATTTTCTGTACTTTAGAACCGGAACACCCAACAGAAGCTAGCCAGCTAACTAGCTACTTGCTAGTAGTCAGCTAGCCACTGCTAGCAGTCATCAGCTAACCTTTAAACCGGACAACTCCTGCCAGTCTGCACAGCGCGATTCAATCCAGAGCATACATTAGTTATTTTTCTCCACATCTTCGGATTCCTACCGTGAGCTCTGAACCTTTTCACCTGGATCATCGCATCTAGCTAGCTGCTATCCGAGTGGCTACTCCTGGCCAACGTCTCTGTCCCAAAGCAAGCACCCATTATCCTGGAGCTAGCCTATGCTAGACCCATCTCCCGGCTAGCTGAAGAGGTCCATCAGCCACTCCTTGGGCTACAATGCCTATTTTGCCGATTGGCTTGGACCACTTTTACTGCCAACACGGGCCCCCACCGATCCATCACGACTGGACTACCGACGCAATCCACCCGAGGGGGTTTTCAACAGGCTCCTCCGTCGTGACATCCCCCCAACTGCTAGCCTGCTAGCCGCAGCTGTCTAGAGCATATCGGACTGTCAGTTGAAGAGGTCCATCAGCCAATTTCTTTGGCTACAATAACTATTTTGCCAATTGGACTGGACCCTTTTACTACACGGAGCCCTGCCAATCCATCACGACTGGTCTGCAGATGTAACCGAAGGAGGGGGCTACAACAGATTTTTCTGTCACGACGTCCCACTAAGGCCCTTCTGCTAGCCTGCTAGCCCCGGCCCGCTAGCTGTCTGAATCACCGTGTCTCCAGCTCGCCTAGCTACTCACTAGACCCCATGATCACTCGGCTACGCATGCCTCTCCCTAATGTCAATATGCCTTGTCCATTGCTGTTCTGGTTAGTGATTATTGTCTTATTTCACTGTAGAGCCTCCAGCCCTGCTCAATATGCCTTAGCTAATCCTTTTGTTCCACCTCCCACACATGCGGTGACCTCACCTGGTTTAAATGGTGTCTCTAGAGACAATACCTCTCTCATTGTCACTCAATGCCTAGGTTTACCTCCACTGTATTCACATCCTACCATACCTTTGCCTGTACATTATGCCTTGAATCTATTCTACCGCGCCCAGAAACCTACTCCTTTTACTCTCTGTTCCGAATATACTAGGCGACCAGTTCTTATAGCCTTTAGCCGTACCCTTATCCTACTCCTCCTCTGTTCCTCTGGTGATGTAGAGGCTAATCCAGGCCCTGCTGTGCCTAGCTCCACTCCCATTCCCCAGGCGCTCTCATTTGTTGACTTCTGTAACCGGAAAAGCCTTGGTTTCATGCATGTTAACATTAGAAGCGTCCTCCCTTTGTTTGTTTTATTCACTGCTTTAGCACACTCTGCCAACCCGGATGTCGTAGCCGTGTCTGAATCCTGGCTTAGGAAGGCCACCAAAAACCCTGACATTTCCATCCCTTACTATCAAATTTTCCGACAAGATAGAGCTGCCAAAGGGGGTGGAGTTGCAATCTACTGCAGAGATAGCCTGCAGAGTTCTGTCTTACTATCCAGATCTGTGGCCAAACAATTTGAGCTTCTACTTTCAAAAATCCACCTTTCCAGAAACAAGTCTCTCACCGTTGCCGCTTGCTATAGAAAAAATTCTGCCCCCAGCTGTGCCCTGGACACCATATGTGAATTGATTGCCCCCATCTATCTTCAGAGCTCGTACTGTTAGGTGACCTAAACTGGTACATGCTTAACATCTCAGCCATCCTACAATCTACCAGGTACATTCCACGACCAACCCTCATCATTGTTAAATGCTCCCTAAAACACTTCAGCGAGCAAGCCTTTCTAATCGACCTGGCTCGAGTATCCTGGAAGGATATTGATCTCATTCTGTCAGTAGAGGATGCCTGGTTATTCTTTAAAAGTGCTTTCCTCACCATCTTAAATAAGCTTGCCCCATTCAAAAAATGTAGAACCAGGAACAGATATAGCCCTTGCTTCTCTCCAGACCTGACTGCCCTTGACCAGCACAAAAACATCCTGTGGTATACTGCATTAGCGTCAAATAGCCCCCGTGATATGCAAAGTTAGGAACCCATATACACAGGCAGTTAGGAAAGCAAAGGCTAGCTTTTTCAAACAGAAATATGCATCCTGTAGCACAAACTCCAAAAGGTTCTGGGACACTGTCAAGTCCATAGAGAATAAGAGCACCTCCTCCCAGCTGCTCACTGCACTGACGCTAGGAAACTTTTTCACCACCAATAAATCCACAATAATTGAGAATTTCAATAAGCATTTTTCTAAGGCTGGCCATGCTTTCCACCTGGCTACCCCTACCCCGGTCAACAGCCCTGCACCCCCCAGAGCAACTTGCCCAAGCCTCCCCCATTTCTCCTTCACCCAAATCCAGATAACTGATGTTCTGAAAGAGCTGCAAAATCTGGATCCCTACAAATCAGCCCGGCTGGACAATCTGGACCTTCTCTTTCTAAAATGATCTGCCAAAAATGGTGCAACCCCTATTACTAGCCTGTTCAACCTCTCTTCAAAGGGGGAGACACTCTAGACCCAAACTGTTACAGACCTATATCTATCTACCCCTGCCTTTCTAAGGTCTTCAATAGCCAAGTTAACAAACAGATCCCCGACCATTTCGAACCCCACCGTACCTTCTCCGCTATGCAATCTGGTTTCCGAGCTGGTCATGGGTGCACCTCAGCCACGCTCAAGGTCCTAAACAATATTATAACTGCCATCAATAAGAGACAATACTGTGCAGCTGTATTCATCGACCTGGCCAAGGCTTTAGACTCTGTCAATCACCACATTCTTATCGGCAGACTCAACAGCCTTGGTTTCTCAAATGACTGCCTCGCCTGGTTCACCAACTACTTCTCAGTCAGAGTTCATTGTGTCAAATTGGAGGGCCTGTTGTCCGGACCTCTGGCAGTCTCTATGGGGGTGCCACAGGGTTCAATTCTCGGGCCGACTTTTTCTCTGTATACATCAATGATGTTGCTCTTGCTGCTAGTGATTCTCTGAACCACCTCTACGCAGACGACACCATTCTGTATACATCTGGCCCTTCTTTGGAAACTGTGTTAACTAACCTACATACGAGCTTCAATGCCATACAACTCTCCTTCCGTGGCCTCCAACTGCTCTTAAATGCAAGTAAAACTAAATGCATGCTCTTCAACTGATCGCTGCCCGCACCTGCCCACCCGTCCAGCATCACTACTCTGGACGCTTCTGACTTAGAATATGTGGAGAACTACAAATACCTAGGTGTCTGGTTAGACTGTAAACTCTCCTACCAGACTCACATTAAGCATCTCCAATCCAAAATTAAATCTAGAATCGGCTTCCTATTTCGCAACAAAAAATCCTTCACTCATGCTGCCAAACATACTCTCGTAAAACTGACTATCCTACCGATCCTCGACTTCGGTGATGTCATTTACAAAATAGCCTCCAACACTCTTCTCAGTAAATTGGAGGCAGTATATCACAGTGCCATCCGTTTCGTCACCAAAGCCCCATATATAACCCAACATTGCGACCTGTATGCTCTGGTTGGCTGGCCCTTGCTTCATATTCATCGCCAAACCCACTGGCTCCAGGTCATCTATAAGTCATTGCTTGGTAAAGCCCTGCCTTGTCTCAGCTCACTGGTCACCATGGCAGCACCCACCCGTAACATGCGCTCCATCAGGTATATTTCACTGGTCACCCCCAAAGACAATTCCTCCTTTGGCCGCCTTTCCTTCCAGTTCTCTGCTGCCATTGACTCGAACGAATTGCAAAAATCGCTGAAGCTGGAGACTCATATCTCCCTCTCTAACTTTAAGCACCAGCTGTCAGAGTAGCTCACAGATCACTGCACCTGTACGTAGCCCATCTGTAAATAGCCCACCCAACTACCTCCCAAATCAAATCAAATCAAAGTTTATTTGTAACGTGCGCCAAATACAACAGGATACAACCGAACACAGCCTTACAGTGAAATGCTTACTTCCAGGCTCTAACCAATAGTGCAAAAAAGGTATTAGGTGAACAATAGGTAAGTAAAGAAATAAAACAACAGTAAAAGGACAATGAATAATAACAGTAGTGAGGCTATAGAAGTAGCGAGGCTACATACAGACACCGGTTAGTCAGGCTGATTGAGGTAGTATGTACATGTAGATATGGTTAAGGTGACTATGTATATATGATGAACAGAGAGTAGCAGTAACGTAAAAGAGGGTTTGGTGGGTGGTGGGTGGCGGGACACAATGCAGATAGCCCGGTTAGCCAATGTGCCGGAGCACTGGTTGGTCGGGCCAATTGAGGTAGTATGTACATGAATGTATAGATAAAGTGACTATGCATATATGATGAACAGAGAGTAGCAGCAGCGTAAAAGGGTTGGGGGGGGGGGCACACAATGCAAATAGTCTGGGTAGCCATTTGATGACCTGTTCAAGAGTCTTATGGCTTGGGGGTAAAAACTGTTGAGAAGCCTGTTTGTCCTAGACTTGGCCCTCCGGTACCGCTTGCCATGTGGTAGTAGAGAGAACAGTCTATGACTGGGGTGGCTGGGGTCTTTGACAATTTTTAGGGCCTTCCTCTGACACCGCCTGGCGTAGAGGTCCTGGATGGCAGGCAGCTTTGCCCCAGTGATGTTCTGGGCCGTACGCACTACCCTCTGAAGTGCCGTGCGGTCGGAGGCCGAACAATTGTCGTACCAGGCAGTGATGCAACCGGTCAGGATGCTCTCGATGTTGCAGCTGTAGAACCTTTTGAGGATCTCAGGACCCATGCCAAATCTTTTTAGTTTTCTGAGGGGGAATAGGCTTTGTCGTGCCCTCTTCATGACTGTGTTTTGGACCATTCTAGTTTGTTGTTGATGTGGACACCAAGGAACTTGAAGCTCTCAACCTGCTCCACTACAGCCCCGTTAATGAGAATGGGGGCGTGTTCGGTCCTCCTTTTCCTGTAGTCCACAATCATCTCCTTAGTCTTGGTTACGTTGAGGGATAGGTTGTTATTCTGGCACCACCCAGCCAGGTCTCTGACCTCCTCTCTATAGGTGATCAGGCCTACCACGGTTGTGTAGTCTGCAATCTTAAGAGGGTGTTGGAGTCGTGCCTCCCCATACAGTTATTGATTTGTTTTGCCTCTTTGCACCCCAGTATCTCTACTTGCACATTCATCTTCTGCACATTTATCACTCCAGTGTTTAATTGCTAAAGTGTAATTATTTCGCCACTATGGCCTATTTATTGCCTTACCTCCCTTATCTTACCTCATTAGCACACACTGTATATATCATTTTCTATTGTGTTATTGACTGTATGTGTGTTTATTCCATGTGTAACTCTGTGTTGTTTGTGTCGCACTGCTCTGCTTTATCTTGGCCAGGTCGCAGTTGTAAATGAGAACTTGTTCTCAACTGGCCTACATGGTTAAATAAAGGTGAAATAAAAAAAGTATTTATATATATACATTTTTTATATATAACAGCAATTTTCTCACCTCTTCCACACCCACATTGTGGAACTCACAACTACAGTGTTTGCCTTTCATTATTTGGTCTTTATGCGTGAATATGAAGGCTCATCGTTTGTTGTTTGCATGTCATGCCTACGTTTGCTGATCTTTTCAACAAAACAGTGATTGAAGTGGTTGGCAATATCAAAGGGTTTGTTATGAACAAGCCATCTGCCTCAATGAAGGATGGAGCCGAGTTCATTTTTCATTTAAAGTAGTCCTGAGCTTTTTTCTAGCATTCTTTGTGTCATGTATCTTTGTTCCATAGTATAGTTCCTTCTCCTTGTTTAGTTTAGTTACGTGATTTCTCAATTTACTGTATGCCTACACTGTAGCCTGTTGGTATGTGTGGGCGATGCACACAAGACAGAAAAGAGCTCTCTCACTCACACACACACACACACACACATACACACTTCATGTTGCCATGACAAAGTGAAAGCGTGAGAACAGGAGAACATAAAAGCAATCAGTAGCTGAATCCTGGAGAGGAGGTTTATTATGACACAACTCTTAAACACCAAACCAAACAAACACAGAATTCCACATGCAGCTCGACATGAAGCCATGCCAAGCACTAAGCATGTAAATAACTCCCATGTACATGGATCATATGTACTGGGCTGCTGTTAAACTGTCAGTTTCTTCAGCATGTACATGTTCTTACTGCACTGCTACTGTTTCAGCGGAGATGGAGCAAACGTCCAGATAGAGTACTGTTGTATTCGTGCCGCGATTCATGCAATTCAGAAACAGTGTGAAGGTGAGTCATTCGATACTCCAGACCTCAGAGGCACAAGTAGAGGAGTACAGATACAAACAGTAATGCTCTCATACTGCAGAGTGCATCATGTGCCGTGCTGTTACTACCTATAGACCATGTGAATGTGTTGTGCTGTTACTGTACTCCCCTTGAACTCAGCCTTCTAACTGGGCCGACTCGTCATGCTGATGGACAGGCTAACATCTGTCACTCAGATGGGGGTTTGGATACACAGTGGATGAGATTGAGATGCTTACTGACTACATGTGTGTCAAGGCGGGACGGTACTGCAAGGTCACAGACTTACTGTGTGTGTGTGTGTGTGTGTGTGTGTGTGTGTGTGTGTGTGTGTGTGTGTGTGTGTGTGTGTGTGTGTGTACGTTCATGTGACTAAAATGTAAATGTTAGTCTCCTGTGTTCTCTGTTGTGTGTAGATTAGAGCCAGATCAGAAGCAACCATTGAGCCATTCTATACGGTGGTACACTGTGGAAATTGAAAATATTGCTGTTTACATTGAGGTATAAAAAGCGTTTACTACTCTCACAGCATTCATCCTGATTTAACCTCTGACTATGAGGGGTTCTGCTGAAGTGTGTGTGAGTGGGCTTGAAGTTACGGTGTGACTGCAATCAGTCATTCTCCCTCTCCCTCTCCCTCTCCCTCTCCCTCTCCCTCTATCTCTTTCTCTCGCTCTTTCCCTCTCTGTCACAGACACTGCATCAAGGGTAGATGATGAATTAGTCACAGCTTTAGCTGCCTGTCTGACAGGTGTGACGTGGAGGTTACAGGTGCTTTGATTGTTCCGCCACTCTGACAGCCCAAAGAGATGAAACAGAGGGAAACAACTGTCTGAATCAATAGGCGCTTGTTGCTGACATGGCTCCCCTTCCTCTGTCTGTCTCTATGTCACGGGTGGGAGACAAAAGGGTGATGTCGCCGCTGCCGTAAGTAAATAAGACCCCTGTCGCTCTCTCCTCTCTCTTGGGCGGTGCAGCGTTTAGCTCTCTGTAGGGCTCTCTGTTTGATTCTGAGACTTAAGCTAGACGAAGCTACTCGGAGTCGGTTGGGAATATTAATATGAGGACTGGGTAAATCCTCCGATCAGACATACAAAGCTCTTTCTTTTCTACTCTCTGTCTCATTCACTCTTTCTGTCTGTATTTGCTCTCTATCGGCCCTCTCCCCTTCTTTTATTTTTTCCCTCTTGCTCTGCTCTCTCTATGTACTGTATCTCTCTCTCTCTCTTCCACTCCTTCTCCTGCGCTCTCTCTCTCGCTCTCTCTCTCGCTCTCTCTCCCTCTCACGCTCTCTCTCACGCTCTCTCTCTCGCTCGCTCTCTCGCTCACGCTCTTTCTCACTCTCTCTCTCTCTCTCACGCTCTCTCTCTCGCTCTCTCTCTCTCTCTCGCTCTCTCTCCCTCTCTCGCTCTCTCTCCCTCTTACGCTCTCTCTCACGCTCTCTCTCGCTCTCTCTCTCTCTCTCGCTCACGCTCTTTCTCACTCTCTCTCTCTCTCACACTCTCGTTCTCTCTCTCTCTCGCTCGCTCTCCACTCCTTCTCCCTCTCCCTCTCTTAATCCGGCTTTCAAGGGCTGTAGTCTCTTATAAAGTATCACTTTACCTTGAGTAAGATGGCAATTAACGTTCATCTCCATTACAGTAGGAGGATGGTTCTAAATGAGAGCTTGCTCTTTTTTTACTGTCATTATCACGAGAAAAAAGACACTACCAGACCTGTCATGTACTTACCCAACAAAAACATCAAAATTACCAATGGTTCATTATTTCAGCCCATGGTGGGCCGATACCGGGACAAGGCATGTGTATTGTAAAGTGAGAACAGCTGTTCATTGATGTGTTATATGACCCCACAAGTGACATACCTAATATTTGTGTGTCATTGACATATAACTACAATGGTTAAATGTCACTATCTTGACTTATTGTAATGAGACTATGTTGGTACCAAAGCCCTCTAACATTACTCCATTTTGTGTCTTGTCTCTTCAGAGGGAGGTCAGATTAACAACACCGTGGGCCAGCCACACCCCTACCCTGCTCTGAACCAGCTGGCTCATGTCTATGAACAGCAACAACCTGGGAAGGAACTCAACAAGTATGCCTCGCTCAAGCTCGTTGGTGAGTGTCTGCTCCTATCTGCTTTGTCCTGCTTTGTTGACGCTGTCTGTGTCTGTAGAGGCCTGGGTTCGACTAAGTAAGTAAGCCGAGGACGAGTAAACCTTGTTCGAGCCAGAACGGCCCAGCGACTAAGTAGTGTATACCATTATGCATACAGTCGTGGCCAAAAGTTTTGAGAATAATCTTCACAAAGTCTGCTGCCTCAGTTTGTTTGATGACAATTTGCATGTACTCCAGAATGTTATGAAGAGTGATCAGAGGAATTACAATTAATTCAAGTCCCACTTTGCCATGTAAATGAACTGAATCCCCAAAAAACATTTCCACCGCATTTCAGCCCTGCCACAAAAGGACCAGCTGACATCATGTTAACACAGGTGTGAGTGTTGACGAGGACAAGGCTGGAGATCACTCTGTCATGCTGATTGAGTTCGAATAACAGACTGGAAGCTTCAAAAGGAGGGTGGTGCTTGGAATCATTGTTCTTCCTCTGTCAACCATGCTTACCTGTAAGGAAACATGTGCCGTCATCATTGCTTTGCACAAAAAGGGCTTCACAGGCAAGGATATTGCTGCCAGTAAGATTGCACCTAAATCAACCATTTATCGGATCATCAAGAACTTCAAGGAGAGCAGTTCAATTGTTGTGAAGAAGGCTTCAGGGTGCCCAAGAAAGTCCAGCAAGCGCCAGGACCGTCTCCTTAAGTTGATTCAGCTGCGGGATCGGGGCACCACCAGTACAGAGCTTGCACAGGAATGGCAGCAGGCAGGTGTGAGTGCATCTGCATGCACAGTGAGGCGAGGACTTTTGGAGGATGGCCTGGTGTCAAGAAGGGCAGCAAAGAAGCCACTTCTCTCCAGGAAAAACATCAGGGACAGACTGATATTCTGCAAAAGGTACAGGGATTGGACTGCTGAGGGCTGGGGTAAAGTCATTTTCTGTGATTAATCCCCTTTCCGATTGTTTGGGGCATCCGGAAAAAAGCTTGTCCGGAGAAGACAAGGTGAGCGCTACCATCAGTCCTGTGTCATGCCAACAGTAAAGCATCCTGAGACCATTCATGTGTGGGGTTGCTTCTCAGCCAAGGGAGTGGGCTCACTCACAATTTTGCCTAAGAACACAGCCATGACTAAAGAATGGTACCAACACATCCTCCGAGAGCAACTTCTCCCAACCATCCAGGAACAGTTTGGTGACGATCAATGCCTTTTCCAGCATGATGGAGCACCTTGCCATAAGGCAAATGTGATAACTAAGTGGCTCGGGGAACAAAACATCAATATTTTGGGTCCATGGGCAGGAAACTCCCCAGACCTTAATCCCATTGACGACTTGTGGTCAATCCTCAAGAGGCGGGTGGACAAACATAAACACACAAATTCTGACAAAATCCAAGCATGGATTATGCAAGAATGTGCTGCCATCAGTCAGAATGTGGACCAGGAGTTAATTGACAGCATGCCAGGGCGGATTGCAGAGGTCTTGAAAAAGAAGGGTCAAAACTGCAAATGTTGACTCTTTGCATCAACTTCATGTAATTGTCAATAAAAGCCTTTGACACTTATGAAATGCTTGTAATTATACTTAAGTATTCCATACTAACATCTGACAAAAATATCTAAAGACACTGAGGCAGCAGACTTTGTGGAAATTAATATCTGTGTCATTCTCAAAATGTTTGGCCACAACTGGACACTACATTTCATAAAAGGTTTCTGTGTATTGCCCACTTTGGCTGGAGTTAAAGACCGGTGGGTGTCTAATATAAAAGTCTCACAGTCACAAACAGAATCAACTTGTTTGGTGATTGACATTCTGTACATTCCATTCACTGACGGCATATTTGATTTGAATAGAGCCTAAACCACTTTTCAATTTCAATACCATAATACATACGAGCCAAGCGAACAACAATTTATTTGAGTAGAAGTCGTGCTGAGTCTTCTTCTTTGGTATGCTAAAGGCAGCTCCCCCAGAAACAAAATGCTAGGATCCATCTGGCTCTGAGTACTGTATAATCATAGTCACTACCTCTGGAAAACACAACGTCACGGGAATGCAAAATACCCACATCTCATTGAGATGTTAAATGTAGGAGTAAAGCTCTTAATTTGAAACGCAATTCCCAATCCATCACTTTACCATTCCGTCCCTGACTCATTTTGAACAGATTGTTGTGATTGTTCACACAAAGGCACTCCATTATGCTGGGGCATTCAGAGGGAGTAGAGAAGATGAAGTGTTTTTCTGTTTTCTGTTTATGCCACACAGTTTATATAACCATTAGCAATTCAATCTGAGACAATTAAGAATGGGAAATGTTGACTGATATGGCCCATATCTCCTATGTTTGACTAATAAAGTGAGCTTGGTAGCTTGGTATTCATGAGGCTATCTGCATACTGGAGGAGGTCCACAATACCAGCAACTTTTTTAGAGACACCTATATTTGCTTCTTTCTCCTCCTCCTCTTTACTCCCCTTCTTCCTCCTCCTCCCCCTCCTCCTCCCCCTCCTCTCCCTTCTCCCCCTCATCATCCTTTCCCCCCCTCTTTCCCCTGCTCCTCTCCCTCTACCTCCAAGCCTAATCTCAATTTGATTCTCCTTTTCTCATCTTCACCTTTCCGCTCCCCAGGACTCTATCTGATTTAATGTCTGTAATAGAGGGTCTCCCACCCCCAGTATTCAGAGCCTTGACTACAGCCTAACTGATAGCTTCTCATTCTAGAGCCGCTCTCCAATGAGATGGCACGGGAGCTTTTTTAATCTGCTTTAGAAAGGAATGGATGCACAGTCCCAAGAGACCATCTCCATCACCTGGAGTCATGAACCGATGATATGCACGTGGAGACGCACAATAACGAGGGCAGCCGAGAGGGACAGAAAGAGAGAGAGAAAGAGAGAGGCACAGAGACAGACAATAAATGGTGTCTTCATTTGAGCTGTGTTATTGCGAAACTTTAACTGAGCACTTTTTCTTCTCTCCTCCATATTGCTCTGCCCTTATTCCACTCATCACAAGTGGCCTAAAGGAAAGAAACACTCTAGTTTGAAACCACAGTGTTGTTTTCCCCTTTTTTCTTTAATTGCCTTTCTGTCACATTCCCAACGGAAGCTACAGAATCCTTAGGCTGAGAGCTGATAAGCCACAATTCTGCAAATCAATATCTATCTGTACTGTCCCCAAGCGAATCTATAAGGTCACGCTATTGGATTTTAAACCCAGACATGGAGAGACGGACTAATAAAAGGGTACCCAAAACGTAACCCTGAAGACGGTTTGGATATCTCTATCTTTCACTGGAGCAAATGGCCAATTACTATGTATGGCATTGCAAATGCATTTGTGTCTCACTACTCCACCACCCCAATACCATAGAGACCAACAGTTAGGCTATCTCTGGCATTTCTCAGATACTATTGTAGCCTAATTGGAGTTGACACATAATTTAGTCCCTACAGTCCCGACGCCAAGCATCCATATTTGAATTGTTTTTGTGTGTCTGTGGCCTTTTGTGACGGTGGAACTTACTCTGTCTGTCTGTAGTTATTCTGTTTCTCATCACGTTTCCCTGTGAATGTGTGTGTGCCGTTGAGCTGACTGTTGCTAGATTGATTTATGTGTAGCCTGACTGAGTTTTCTTGCAGCCAGGCAGGCGGTTTTCTTGCAGCCAGGCAGACAGGCAGACGGGAGGCGAGCTCACCGTTCACAGTGCCTCGCCATGCCCTCCTGGCTCGTTTTCCTGCACTGGAAGGAGAGCAGAGCGATAAACTAGATGCATAGTTGCAGCGGGAAGTCAAACTCCCCTAGTATGTTAACTTTATCTTCAAGGATGTGAAAAGCGAAAGGCCATCCACCTTAACCTAAGAGTCACACTAGGATGCTCATTGCTCAACAGCTAAGGTTAAAGATTAATGAGTGAACCGGGGAATGTGAATCACCCAGTAAAAAGGACACATTTCTCAGTGATAAGAGCGATTACAGATTGCCGACATGAACGACAGAGAAATAAATGAGGTCAATTTAACGTGAAAAAATTGATTGATGTAGGCTAGCTGGAGGGCACAGGTCTCGGGAGACAGGAAGCATATGAGGCAGAGAATGCTATAGCCTAGACAACGTTCACTTGCCTAGAAGTGTCCTCATATCAATTGATCAGCAGAGTCCAATTTAAATTCTCCTCATTTACGGTATTTACATTACATGTGTAGAAGTAGTAGCCTGTGTCTGTATTATATCATAGGGTTTCAACCAAGCGGTCTGCGTTAATTTGATGGTTGGAGGCTGTCTTGGGTGATTCCTGGGCCGTTGGAAAGTTTGAGCGAAATATAATTCCTTCTGAGCAAGTTTCTCCTCCAACAGGGTGAAGTAGAAAACATGTTTTATTTCAGACTCAGTGCTCGATAAAGGAACTAACATTGGTAATAAAGTTTGGAATGTGATGAATGTACCTTGAACGGCATGGCTGAAGTATGTGGATTCCTTATGATCTGAACAATGCTCCATGTTTGTTTTGGTACGGTATTACAGTAGGGGAAAGACCTAGAGTTAAAGGTAAAGGTAAGTGCACAGCCAGAGATTACTTTTGGGAGCATAGGCTACTAAAGGTGCTATAGGGCAGTATTACTGTAGTGTTATGAACTACAAAACATCTTAAACATGTGCATCTGCCTCTATCTCCATGCAGCGGCCAAGGCTAACGGCGACTTCTACAACAAGCGGCGTCTGATGGTGGAACTGCCATCTGAAGGCGGCCTCCCCCTCCAACACATGAACACCATGCGACCTATGAACGCCATGACCAACAACCCTATTTCCCACAACCCAATTAATAACCCCACCATGACCCACAATCCAATGAACAACCCCATGGCCCACATCAACCCCACGGCCCACATCAAGCCCATGTCTCACAACAACCCCATGTCTCACAACAACCCCATGGCCCACAACAACCCCATGGCCCACAACAACCCCATGGCCCACAACAACCCCATGGCCCACAACAACCCCATGGCTCACACCAACCCCATGGCCCACAACAACCCCATGGCTCACACCAACCCCATGACCCACAACAACCCCATGGCTCACACCAACCCCATGGCCCACAACAACCCCATGGCTCACACCAACCCCATGGCCCACAACAACCCCATGGCTCACACCAACCCCATGGCCCACAACAACCCCATGGCTCACACCAACCCCATGGCCCACAACAACCCCATGGCCCACAACAACCCCATGGCCCACAACAACCCCATGGCCCACAACAACCCCATGGCCCACAACATCCCCATGGCCCACAACATCCCCATAGCCCACAATCCCATGAATCCCATCAGCCCCCTGGGCTCCCTGGGCCCAGAGCCCGTGGCCACCTACATCACAGAGATGCCCAGCAGCTTGCCCATTCTATCCAGCTCCCACCAGGGCTCCACCATGCCAGCCGCGCCCAAGCAGAACGCACAGAAGCCCCAAAGACTCAGCAGCAGTGGCTGTGGCGGCGACAGAGTCAGTAATAAAGGTTCAGGAGCCATGACTATGTCCAGCATGACTAGAACAGGGACTTTCCCGGGGCCTCACCGCCACACCGGGACGGTTCCCGGGCCTCACCACCAACAACAACACCACCACCAACATCAAGAGCAACAACACCACCCACTGGCCTACAGCTCCAACACCATCGCAGCCCCCAGGGGGATGGGGGGAGGGGTGGGTCTGAAGGGCTGGGACGGGACTGAGACGGTAGGCAGGAGGAAGGGTTACGGCTCCAAGAGGCCCCAGTGTACGGTGGAGCAGATCAACAAGCTGCACAGTCAGTCCCGCTCCCAGAGCCACAGTCAGCACTTCCTGCCCACTCAGCCTTACTTTGTGACCAACAGTAAGACGGAGGTAACTGTGTGAGAGAGTGGGAGAAGGGGACGAAGGTTGCCCAAAGCAGAGTCACCCAGTAGACAAAGAGGGAGAGGACAGAGATGGTGGTGTGTAAGGCCCAGGTTGTTTTGTGTCTTTCTGGGAGCGGGGGCCAGAACAGTGCACCCTGGTGGTGTGGCAGTGTGCTTGCGTGTGCCGTCCAGTATGAGTGTGTAACTGCACATGTGACTGTCAGTCAATCCTACACAGATCCTCAGTCAGAGGGCAACGTGGGCGGGATTGTATAACCATGGCAACGTCCAACAGAAGTATCAAATTCATTGTGTGTGTTATAATATCTCCTGTGTAATGACAACATTATCGACCAATGACAGTGAAACGTGAACCCAGCAACAGCAAAAGGAAACATGAGATTGCCATGGATTGCATTACCAAATCTGACAAGCAATATGAGATCTATGGACACCACAATGGCTGGGGCAAAAAAATTGAGCAGGGAAATAACAAACTGTGGGGAAAGGAAAAGACAGTCATTAAAGAGGCTCTCTCCTACAAAGCCATTGAATCAGCCACAGTTTTAGGGTTATGGGATATGGCTACGAACATTATGGGCTTTGTTCTGTGCTTGTAGCCTTGAGAAGTCTCTTGGTCATCAACACAGAGAATGGAGGCTGTTGTCCTGTATATTTGATGTAGAGTACTTGATCACAGCTGACCCGAAGGCAAGGAGGCTGAAGCATCATCTAGAGGATAGTACTGTACTCCTGAAAGACTCATCAGTCCCAATGCTGTTCACACATAGAATCAGAGAGAATCTGTGATCCAATATTTAAAGATGTGACTACAGACCATGGCCATCTGTAGTGATACCAGCAAGCTTTTATATTCCCCTTTTTCTCTCTCTTTCATTCTCTCTATCCCTCTGAGAAAAGGCAACCTTCAGGTAAAGACAAGGTAAAGAGAGAGAAAGTGGTTCTGAATCGGTTCTGTTCTACAGTGTATGGCGAGTCCCTTGATAAGAACTATGAAACCAGATTGAGAGATATCCCTCACCTGTATTATTGCGACACAGTATTGTGATTTATATAATGTACCAACATTTGTATTTCTGTTTGTATTTTTGTATGACTGTGTCCTCTTGACCTTTGACCACCTCTTCACTCTGGCGTTTGTGGAAAATACTGTTGCTAGGGCATCCAAATATATAATGGTCTAAAAGTAGAATACAAAACCTCTTCAAGCAAATCGAACAGTCAAATCTATACAAGCTGAATTTACAGTCCCATTTCAGCCTGATTGTAAACATCCCCCATGTATTTCTGGTTGTAAACATATCCCATGTGTTTCTGATTGTAAACATCCCCCATGTGTTTCTGGTTGTACACATATCCCATGTGTTTCTTATTGTAAACATCCCCCACGTGTTTCTGACTGTAAACATCTCCCATGTGTTTCTGACTGTAAACATCCCCCATGTGTTTCTGACTGTAAACATCCCCCATGTGTTTCTGACTGTAAACATCCCCCATGTGTTTCTGACTGTAAACATCCCCCACGTGTTTCTGACTGTAAACATCCCCCATGTGTTTCTGACTGTAAACATCCCCCATGTGTTTCTGATTGTAAACATCCCCCATGTGTTTCTGACTGTAAACATCCCCCATGTGTTTCTGACTGTAAACATCCCCCATGTGTTTCTGACTGTAAACATCCCCCATGTGTTTCTGACTGTAAACATCCCCCATGTGTTTCTGATTGTAAATATCCCCCATGTGTTTCTGATTGTAAACATCCCCCATGTGTTTCTGACTGTAAACATCCCCCATGTGTTTCTGACTGTAAACATCCCCCATGTGCTTCTGACTGTAAACATCCCCCATGTGTTTCTGACTGTAAACATCCCCCATGTGTTTCTGACTGTAAACATCCCCCATGTGTTTCTGACTGTAAACATCCCCCATGTGTTTCTGACTGTAAACATCCCCCATGTGTTTCTGACTGTAAACATCCCCCACGTGTTTCTGATTGTAAACATCCCCCATGTGTTTCTGACTGTAAACATCCCCCATGTGTTTCTGACTGTAAACATCCCCCATGTGTTTCTGATTGCAAACAAACCCCTCATTTGTTTATTTTCTTTATTTTCTTTGCTCATGTAAAGGACGTCACACTGCTTGTTTATCGAGTGCCACTTCCTCCCGATTCGGCCCATACCATTTTGCCTCCCGAGTGGCGCAGAGGTCTAAGGCACTGCATCTCAGTGCTAAAGGTGTCATTACAGACCCTGGTTCGATCCCGGGCTGTATCACAACTGGCTGTGATCGGGAGTCCCACAATTGGCCCAGTGTCGTCTGGGTTAGGGGAGGGTTTGGCCGGGGTAGGCCGTCATTGTAAAATAAGAATTTGTTCTTAACTGACTTGCCTAGTTAAATAAAAAAAAATAAACAATTCCTAGTGCAAACTCTACCTTGCTAGGACACGTGACCACCCTCCTGAAGCGTCTTACCAGTCAGCGCCACTCGAAAAGCTAGCTATACACTGGTGAAAGTGGGGACACTTCAGGCTGAGGAGTAAGTTTCACACGTCTCCATGTGCTACATTCACCACCAAACTTACTCAACTGCGACCCCAGCGTAACTGTACATCCGAGTCATTAGGCACCACTGTAAAGGATGTCACGCTGCTTGCTTAGCCAGTACCACTTCCTCCCAAGTTGGCCCATACCTGGCGCAAACTCAGGACCTCTGCCTGGCTGACCATCCTCCTCACACCTGACCATCCTCTTAGAAGCGATTTACACGTCAGCTCCACGTGAAAAGCTAGCTATTCGCTGGCGCATGTAGAGACACTTCAGGATTAGGAGTAAGTCTCACACATCCCCATGTGCTACACTGTGTAAGCCATGATAAATAACATCAATGTTTTCAGGATGTGCATTATCACAATACTCAATTGAATTAATCCAGCTATGCGGAAATCTGGAAATATGAACCCCAAACCATCAACCTTAAAGTTCACACTGCTCTCAGTGCAGCGGGAAGGCAGATGGGAGGCAGGCAGGGAGCGAGGCAAACCAGGCAGGCAAAGGAACTCAAACATATTTTGTCTGAGCAGTGCACCAGGAAGGCAGGTAGGGAGGCAGGCAGAGAGGCAGGTAGGGATGCAGGCAGAGAGGCAGGTAGGGATGCAGGCAGAGAGGCAGGGAGGGAGGCAGGCGGGCAGGTAGGGTTACAGGCAGAGGAAGAGGCAGGCAGGCAAACCAGGGAGGCAAAGCAGCTCAAGCAGAACATATTTTGTCTGAGCAGCATTCTGCACTCAGCATAACTTAATAGAGAAGAGTCATCCTTCACACTGTGTTCTTCCCAGCAGCAGACTCGGAGTGCATTCAGAGCACAGTTGGTCAGCGGGACTCACTCTGAAGTAGCAGTCATACAGCTCTGAGACGCTGAGAGGGCAGGAGAAACTGGAGTATTACTAGTGTAGTATATTACTACTTTGTCAATGATTGCCTTCTCATGACTGTCCTTATAGTAATGTTATGATATCATAGCTTTATCATTTCCATAGTTTTACCTGGCTTGATTCGGCCCACTCCGACAAAGTGACGGTCCCTAGCAGACCATTCCACACTGGCACACCATTTAGAATGCATGGCCATGCCAATGCATTCCCTCATTCTAAGTGTGCCAGTCTGGATATTGGAATAGAGCCTAATTCCCCCTCATCACATCTGATCCTTTCTTCCCCTCTAAAGCCAGGTGTCTGAAATTAGCAGATCGCCGAGCCAGCCAGCTCCAGCCTACCCAGCCTAGTTCCTGATTGACCTGCTGCCAAAGAAAATTGTTTCTGCTCGGCTGAAAGGAGCGAAATTAAGACTGGATGGTGCAAGTGGCCTAATTAGTGGAATCAGACCCTCCCGTTCCCCCGCTCTGCTCTTGCCTCACGGTAGCAAATTGATCGAAGGAGTCGGGTGGTCGATACAATCAGGGCTGCCAGGCATGCAGCTGAAGTCTTGTATTAACTGCCTAGCTGAATATGATTTAGTATTGTGTAGTATGGTGTTGCTCGTTAATAACAACAATCACCCTGGATTTCTTTATAGCTTGAACATAAACTGCCCCTGATTGAGAGACCAATTAACATAAACTACCCCTGATTGAGGGAGCAATTGAGGGAAAAGTGTACAGTACCGATTGTCACTCAAAGAGGACCTGTGTGAACCCGGAAATATTTTGTGTGGATAATAAATGTGATTTTGTTCATTTTCTTGGAAACCTGAAAACGTGTTGAAACCATTCTTGTAAAGGTGTCTAAAGGAAGTGACTCATTAGAATGTTGGGACGATGTTTAAAGCCACTACACCTTTATTCTCTCTTTCTGTCATACTTAATTTGGTGGTTTCATTTGATTTTCCTCCTACAACTTTGAAGTGAGGAAGTTGAGATAATGACATATAATTACAATCTTGCGCCTATCATCTCAGAAAATAAGTGACTGAAGGGAATCTGTAGAGAGAGAGAGGGAGAAAATAAAAACCTCTCTAAACCGTCAACATCAGACTCTCGCGTTCTTTCAGCTGCCTGCTGTAACAGGGAGAAACTCCACCTGGAAACTCAACATAAAAACTAATCTTGGAAACTCGGTGTAGGGGGGGGGTTGAAGACTTTTTCAACCAATAAGATAAACAAACCAGACGAGATTAAACCTGACCTTAAAATACCTGCCATTACTACTTACCATTATTGACATTTATAATATAAAATCAGAAAACATCTGCAACCTACGCACGCACGCACGCACACACACACACACACACACACACACACACACACACACACACACACACACACACACACACACACACACACACTCCCACAGTAATCAGCATCAGTAAAGGTATCAGGGTTGTGAGCACTGAAAAATAATGGAAGTTCTCTAAATTCTTATAAAATATTAAAATGAGCAATATAGTCACCAGATTACCCAACCAAATGTATTTTGAAAAATGTATTTGTCCGTGAATGTTATGTTTGTATGATTTGATTGTACTGAGTATGTTCCACAGGTTACATCGAGCTTAAAACATAACGGAGGCTTATACTCAGAACAGAAATTGGAAGTGTATCAGATTATAAACTCTTTACCACCGTTCTGTACTAACCAGATAAGCAAACCAGGTGGGGATGTCAGCAATTATTGTTAAACCATTCTGTATGACAGAGAAACATAACTGTATTTATCAAGCAGTAAAAAAGAATACATACAATGGGCTGATATTAAAGGACTTCTGCAGGTCTGATTTCTATAACACATTTTACACTGTTTGGTTACCCAGAAGAGGTGAGCTGAATAAATCCCAGTTAATTCCAGTTCCACCCTGTCGTTGAAACTATGGAATGTTGAATCATGCTTTTGTCTGCTCTGCCAACCTGTTGATTTGATGTCATTCTGCCTTCTATCAAAAACTGTCTAAACTAAATATTGTACTGTATACACATGATGAGGGGGAAGATATCAAACAACATCTGCAGTTTCTCTTACATTTAATTAAGGGGTTTGTTCCAATAGGAGGTATCTCATTAAGTTATTAGCTGATATCAGAATCAATGGAAGGGTATCAAACCCATACAATCTGTGTGTTTGATATTTCTGGGGTTTGAACTCTATTGCAATCAAGGGCCAATGGATACAGTTACCATGGAATGATTCATGTGCTTTCTATAAACTACAGTATATAAATATAATTCATAGAAACCACATGCTTTAATAGATTCTTACATTTATTAGATCATCTGAATTGTAATCATGCATTAATCAATAAAAGTCTGTTTTTGATGTTCAACTCATTCTATGATATTTATATACACTACTGTTCAAAGATTTGGGGTCATTTGGAAATGTCCTTGTTTTTGAAAGTGAAGAGGCGACTCCGGGATGCTGGCCTTCTAGGCAGAGTTGCAAAATAAAAGACATATCTCAGACTGGCCAATAAAAATAAAAGATTAAGATGGGCAAATGAACACAGACACTGGACAGAGGAACTCTGACTAGAAGGCCAGCATCCCGGAGTCGCCTATTCACTGTTGACGTTGAGACTGGTGTTTTGCGGGTACAATTTAATAAAACTGCCAGTTAGGGACATGTGAGGTGTCTGTTTCTCAAACTAGACACTCTAATGTACTTGTCCTCTTGCTCAGTTGTGCACCAGGACCTCCCACTCCTCTTTCTATTCTGGTTAGGGCCAGTTTGCGCTGTTCTGTGAAGGGAGTAGTACACAGTGTTGTACGAGATATTCAGTTTCTTGGAAATTTCTCGCATGGAATAGCCCTCATTTCTCAGAACAAGAATAGACTGATGAGTTTCAGAAGAAAGTTATTTGTTTCTGGACATTTTGAGCTTGTAATCGAACCCACAAATGCTGAAGCTCCACTAGTCTCAACTAGTCTTTCTTCTTTATTCAGAACAGCAGTTTTCAGCTGTGCTACCATAATTGCAAAATGGTTTTCTAATGATCAATTAGCCTTTTAAAATGATCAACTTGGATTAGCTAACACAACGTGCCATTGGAACACAGGAGTGATGTTTGCTGATAATGGGCCTCTGTACGCCCATGTAGATATTCCATAAAAAATCTGCCATTTCCAGCTACAATACTAATTTACAATATTAACAATGTCGACACTGTATTTCTGAACAATTTGATGTTATTTTAATGGACAAAAAATGTGCTTCTCTTTCAAAAACAAACACATTTCTAAGTGACCCCAAACATTTGAACGGTAGTGTACATATGTGTATATTTATACATTGGACTGAACACTGCATAGTATGAGTGATTATTAGTCAAGCATATTTTATTATAGAGCCTATCCCATACTCTTGTTTGAACAGTAGCTATAAGAATACATTGCTGCCCCACTGTTGCCAGTCCTGACCTATGATTTGTGAGGTTCAGTTATGGGGTAGCTGTATTACTGTTAAATTATAAATAGATATATAAAAATAAAAAATTAAAATATAGCAAAGTTTTGTCCGAGAATATATTACTATAGTGTTGCTATGAATTTGTCTTTTTTAGTTTATGGATTGACTGGAGTTTCTTCTTTTTTTCTTTTTTCTCAACAATTCATTTGATGTTGAAAAATGTTCATTTGTCATCTACAGATTACTATCAGTGTTCTATATTCAACTTTCTTATGTGGCAATAAAAAGATGAGTACATAACTTCTGAAAACATTGCATTCTGCCTGTTTCTTTTTCTGTTTAACGTCCTGTTTTTCTGTCCTAATCGTCCCCCAAGAGGTTCTCCCACTATCCCTGTCTCTCCTCTCTTCCTCTCCTCTTCAAGCTCGCTGAGTCCATGCCAGTCAGTTAATGTGTCCTTGGAATTAAAATTGCTGATTGCTGCCAGCTACAGTCAAACCATACTGTTTGGTCATAAACATTGCTTTTACCTTCAAATGAACCGGCGATTCATGAGAAAACAAATACTGTCCTCACCTTTGCAGGTAGGAGACTGCCAGATTTCCAATGCACTAATTACAGCATGCTGCCAGCGCTACGACGCTATAAAATAACAGCTGTAGAGGCAATCCTGGGTTTTCCAATCAATCAGGAAAAAATAAAACCTGAGTTTCATCCCACCATAGAAGCTACCTTCTCCTCCTGATCAACCGAGCCAAATAACACAGCAGTGAGGTAAATAACATAACAATGCACCAAATAACACAACATTGAACTGTTTATGCAATATGTCGCTGAAGACAGGGATTTCTCTCCCTCTTGCCATTCATTCATGTCTTTATTGATGTTTGGTCCTCCACGAGTCGACCTGGAGTAATTGTGTCGGAGCCTGGCTCACAGTGGCTCATTTCCTGAGAGAGAGGACAGGGAGAGAGGCCCACTGATGAGCCATGTGGTATCCAGGTGCACTGACACACTCCCATGGTCCTTACTGCCCGTATTCACGTGCACCGTATACAACAGGTGTAGGTAGACCTTACAGTGAAATGCTTACTTACAGGCCCAAATCAACAGTGCAATTTTTAAGTAAAAAAATAGGTATTAGGTGAACAATAGATAAGTAAGGAAATAAAAAACAACAGTAAAAAGACACTGAATAATAACAGTAGCTAGGCTATATACAGGCACTGGTTAGTTGGACTAATTGAGGCAGTATGTACAGTTGAAGTCGGAAGTTTACATACACTTAGGTTGGAGTCATTAAAACTCGTTTTTCAACCACTCCACAAATAGTTTGTTAACAAACTATAGTTTTGGCAAGTCGGTTAAAGCATCTACTTTGTGAATGACACAAGTACTTTTCCAACAATTTTTTACAGACAGATTATTTCACTTGTACTTCAAGGTGTCAGGGTCAGAAGTTCGCATACACTAAGTTAACTGTGCCTTCAAACAGCTTGGAAAATTCCAGAAAATTATGTCATGGCTTTAGAAGCTTCTGATAGGCTAATTGACATAATTTGAGTCAACTGGAGGTGTACCTGTGGATGTATTTCAAGGCCTCCCTTCAAATTCAGTGCCTCTTTGCTTGACATGATGGGAAAAATCCAAATAAACCAGCCGAGACCTCAGAAAAAAATTGTAGACCTCCACAAGTCTGGTTCATCCTTGGGAGCAATTTCCAAATGTACCATGTTCATCTGTACAAACAATAGTACGCAAGTATAAACACCATGGGACCACACAGCCGTCATACCGCTCAGGAAGGAGACGCATTCTGTCTCCTAGAGAGAAACATACTTTGGTGCGAAAAGTGCAAATCAATCCCATAACAACAGCAAAGGATCTTGTGAAGATAATGGAGGAAACAGGTACAAAAGTACCTATATCAACAGGCCGCTCAGCAAGGAAGAAGCCACTGCTCAAAAACCGCCATAAGAAAGCCAGACTACGGTTTGCAAATGCACATGGGGACAAAGATTGTACTTTTTGGAGAAATGTCCTCTGGTCTAATGAAACAATAATACAACTGTTTTGCCATAATGATGTTTGGAGGAAAAAGGGGAAGGCTTGCGAGCCGAAGTACACAGTGAAGCACGGGGTGGCAGCATCATGCTGTGGGGGTGCTTTGCTGCAGGAGGGACTGGTGCACTTCACAAAATAGATGGCATCATGAGGCTGAACAATTATGTGGATATATTGAAGCAACATCTCAAGACATCAGTCAGGAAGTTAAAGCTTGGTCGCAAATGGGTCTTCCAAATGGACAATGACCCCAAGCATACTTACAAAGCAAGGAGGCCTACAAACCTGAGTCAGTTACACCAGCTCTGTCAGGAGGAATGGGTCAAAATTCACCCAACTTATTGTGGGAAGCTCGTGGAAGGCTACCCAAAACATTTGACCCAAGTTAAACAATTTAAAGGCAATGCTACCAAATACTAATTGAGTGTATGTAAACTTCTGACCCATTGGGAATGTGATGAAAGAAATAAAAGCTGAAAGAAATCATTCTCTCTACTATTATTCTGACATTTCACATTCTTAAAATAAAGGTACAGTTGAAGTCGGAAGTTTACATACACCTTTGCCAAATACATTTAAACTCAGTCTTTCACAATTCCTGACATTTAATCCTAGTAAAAATTCCCTGTTTTAGGTCAGTTAAGATCACCACTTTATTTTATTGGTGCTTTGTCTGTTTGATGGTTTGTCGCAGGGAATAGCGGGATTTCTTATAAGCGTCCGGGATAGAGTCCCACACCTTGAAAGCGGCAGCTCTACCCTTTAGCTTAGTGCGGATGTTTCCGGTAATCCATGGCTTCTGGTTGGGGTATGTACGTACAGTCACTGTGGGGACGACGTCCTCGATGCACTTATTGATAAAGCAAGTGACTGATGTGGTATACTCCTCAATACAATCGGAAGAATCCCAGAACATGTTCCAGTCTGTGATAGCAAAGCAGTCCTGTAGTTTAGCATCTGCCTCATCTGACCACTTTTTTATAGACCGGGTCACTGATGCTTCCTGCTTTAATTTTTGCTTGTAAACAGGAATCAGGAGGATAGAATTATGGTCAGATTTACCAAATGGAGGGCGAGGGAGAGCTTTGTACGCGTCTCTGTGTGTGAAGTACAGGCGATCTCGATTTTTTTTCCCTCTGGTTGCGCATTTAACAAGTTGATAGAAATGAGGTAAAACTGATTTAAGTTTCCCTGCATTAAAGTCCCCGGCCACTAGGAGCGCCGCCTTTGGTTGAGCGGTTTCCTGTTTGCTTATTTCTTTATACAGCTGACTGAGTGCGGTCTTAGTGCCAGCGTCCGTCTGTGGTGGCAAATAAACAGCCACGAAAAGTATAGATGAAAACTCTCTTGGCAAATGGTGTGGTCTACAGTTTATCATAAGATACTCTACTTCAGGCGAGCAAAATCTAGAGACTTCCTTAGATTTCGTGCACCAGCTGTTGTTCAGCTGTTGTTCACACCACTCAGACCGAGACTTTCATAAAAGCTACAGAGACAGGATGACATCAATAAAGGCTGTTTAGTAACACCTTTTTCTAATAATTCCAGATTTCTAAAGACATACAAAGACCTGTACTGGTATTGTCTGTCCTCTGAAATGAACGTCAATCTGGTCTCGCCTTTTCTCAACTTGTTCTGAATATACACTGCTCAAAAAAATAAAGGGAACACTAAAATAACACATCCTAGATCTGAATGAATGAAATATTCTTATTAAATACTTTTTTCTTTACATAGTTGAATGTGCTGACAACAAAATCACACAAAAATTATCAATGGAAATCAAATTTATCAACCCATGGAGGTCTGGATTTGGAGTCACACTCAAAATTAAAGTTACAGGCTGATTACAGGCTGATCCAACTTTGAAGTAATGTCCTTAAAACAAGTCAAAATGAGGCTCAGTAGTGTGTATGGCCTCCACGTGCCTGTATGACCTCCCTACAATGCCTGGGCATGCTCCTGATGAGGTGGTGGATGGTCTCCTGAGGGATCTCCTCCCAGACCTGGACTAAAGCATCCGCCAACTCCTGGACAGTCTGTGGTACAACGTGGCGTTGGTGTATGGAGCGAGACATGATGTCCCAGATGTGCTCAATTGGATTCAGGTCTGGGGAACGGGCGGGCCAGTCCATAGCATCAATGCCTTCCTCTTGCAGGAACTGCTGATACACTCCAGCCAAATGAGGTCTAGCATTGTCTTGCATTAGGAGGAACCCAGGGCTAACCGCACCAGCATATGGTCTCACAAGGGGTCTGAGGATCTCATCTCGGTACCTAATGGCAGTCAGGCTACCTCTGGCCCCCAAAGAAATGCCACCCCACACCATGACTGACCCACCGCCAAACCGGTCATGCTGGAGGATGTTGCAGGCAGCAGAATGTTCTCCACGGCGTCTCCAGACTCTGTCCCGTCTGTCACATGTGCTCAGTGTGAACCTGCTTTCATCTGTGAAGAGCACAGGGCACCAGTGGCGAATTTGCCAATCTTGGTGTTCTCTGGCAAATGCCAAACGTTCTGCATGGTGTTGGGCTGTAAGCACAACCCCCACCTGTGGACGTCGGGCCCTCATACCACCCTCATGGAGTCTGTTTCTGACCGTTTGCGCAGACACATGCACATTTGTGGCCCGCTGGAGGTCATTTTGCAGGACTCTGGCAGTGCTCCTCCTACGGCTTCCTCCACGTCTCCTGATGTACTGGCCTGTCTCCTGGTAGCGCCTCCATGCTCTGGACACTACGCTGACAGACACAGCAAACCTTCTTGCCACAGCTCGCATTGATGTGCCATCCTGGATGAGCTGCACTACCTGAGCCACTTGTGTGGGTTGTAGACTCCGTCTCATGCTACCACTAGAGTGAAAGCACCGACAGTATTCAAAAGTGACCAAAACATCAGCCAGGAAGCATAGGAACTGAGAAGTGGTCTGTGGTCACCACCTGCAGAACCACTCCTTTATTGGGGGTGTCTTGCTAATTGCCTATAATTTCAACCTGTTGTCTATTCCATTTGCACAACAGCATGTAACATTTATTGTCAATCAGTGTTGCTTCCTAAGTGGACAGTTTGATTTTACAGAAGTGTGATTGACTTGGAGTTACATTGTGTTGTTTAAGTGTTCCCTTATTTTTTTGAGCAGTGTATTTTTCAACACCAGCGATTCAGTGATTCATTTGATGTTTCATGTTGATATGAAATTATTCAGGAAATGCTCTTTAAAGCCTTAAATCCATTGAAAACTATTATCACTAGTTTTCTGCATGTTATTTTCAACACCTATTTTCCCAACTGAGATGCCAAAGGCCTCTGCATTTATTCCCTTCTTATAGAACATATTGAATGACTCTGTATAGTTAGGAGCTAATGGGAAAGTCCTTTGGTGGCAGCCACCACTGTGCCCTGTGTGCACCGTGACAGCACATTTTATTTACGCACATTTTATTTACACACACACACACACACACACACACACACACACACACACACACACACACACACACACACACACACACACACACACACACACACACAGACACACCTGTGTGGTGCCCCTTTCAGTGTCACGGTGACAGCACCGTTATTCACCCCGCTCTGACGAGGGTACCCAGGTGCCCCTGTGCTGGCTTCGTGTCAGCAGACTGAACACTCCATATTTCTAAAGGAGGCACTCATGTTGTGCCTCTTTACTTATTCTGCGTCACGCTAACTGTGGTTTTATGACAGGGTGGAGGGTGATGTATGCATACAGACACAACTCTGAGAACACAGCCACCTGGGGGTGATACTAACATGTGCAGTTTTTCTGTCTTTATCCACGCTGAACTTTAAAACTGGAAATGTACTTTGTGTGTATCTTTCCATTTTTGTTTAAATACCTTATACATATACAGTAAAGTGGCCAGAATCATGTGGCTAAATGTGGTTCTCTACTCATACCCTGCAACTGTACAGTGCAAGCCTACCCCATAAATCTCTCCTACCCCCACAGCGTTTCTTAGTGTTTCTAAACCCTTAAATTATAACCTCATCAATAGAGATACCACTGCTTCTTTCGTGTTTTCCAGTCAAGTGTGAGTGTCTGCTGGTGGTCAATTTGACAGCTGAATTTGAGGAGCCAGAGGGGTTGCAGGACTCAACAGTTCCTGGATGAAAGCCAGCCGTTGCCAGGGTGACCGAACTTGTGCCTCCTGTGAAGAAATCTCTTTGTATTGTTTCCAAGGCAACAACTGTAGAGAGAGAGAGAGAGAGAGAGAGAGAGAGAGAGAGAGAGAGAGAGAGAGAGAGAGAGAGAGAGAGAGAGAGAGAGAGAGAGAGAGAGAGAGAGAGAGAGAGAGAGAGAGAGAGAGAGAGAGAGAGAGAGAGAGAAGGAGGCTGAGGGTAGAGTGGGTAGAGCTATTGGGTTTGGTTAGATTTTTCTTCCCATGTCTGTGTTGTTTATGTTCAGTAGTTGTTTGCGTGGGCAACCCCCCAAAGCAACGTAACTCAGCAGATTCTATTAAGTCAGGTGCAATGATATAGCTTACAGGGGAAAGAGTAAGGTACAATGGTTCTTGACGATGTTTGAGGTGTTTTTATGTGCAGTTATTGAAGAGACTGTCAACCCAAAAGCTCTTTCCAGATTATAGAATAGGACATGAAAAACAAGATTTACTGCGGGGATGATTCCGTTTTAAACAAACAACAACTTCAAAGTCTTTATGAAACCTTTTAAAAAAAAACATGATAAAACCTTCATAGATTTATTGTGGGGATGATTAAGAGCTGTGACATTTTGTCAGCCGGTTATTGTCATGCAAAAGACCTCCGGTCTCACGGTAATTGACCGTTAATTAACATAAACATGTTTAGCAGCTCCAGGCCTCCACACATACAAGCAGCTGATGTCCGCCTTTGGAACATTTACAAAAGTTGTGTCGCAGCCGGCCGCAACTGGGAGACCCATGAGGTTGCACACAATTGGCCCAGCGTTGTCCAGGTTAGGGAGGGTTTGGCTGGATGGGATGTCCTTGTCCCATCACAATAAATCTATTTTACTTTAGGCAGGTCTAAGATCTCTGGGTCGCTCGTCTTTTCAGTTCACTGCAGCTAGCGACTGGAACGAGCTGCAACAAACACTCAAACTGGACAGTTTTATCTCTTCATTCAAAGACTCAATCATGGACACTCTAACTGACAGTTGTGGCTGCTTTGTGTGATGTATTGTTGTCTCTACCGTCTTGCCCTTTGTGCCGTTGTCTGTGCCCAATAATGTTTGTACCCTGTTTTGTGCTGCTACCATGTTGTGTTGCTACCTTGTTGTTGTCATGTTGTGTTGCTAGCATGCTGTGTTGTCATGTGTTTCTGGCTTGATATGTTGTTGTCTTATGTCTCTCTTTATGTAGTGTTGTGTTGTCTCTCTTGTCATGATGTGTGTTTTGTCCTATAATTATATTTGATTTCTTTGTATTTTTAATCCCCTGTCCCTGCAGGAGGTCTCTAGCCTACCGTCATTTTAAATAAGAATTTGTTCTAACTGGCTTGCCTAGTTAAATAAAGGTTCAATAAAACATTTTAAAAAGTCTAAAGAAACATTATGATATAAAGAAAATGTATTTTTATAAGAACAGAATATGAGTTGGCTTGTATGTTATCTGGCTGTGCACCATGCCATCAGCTGTAGGCTTGCTCATTCAGCAGACAAGACATGCTTAGAAGTCCCATGCCATTATTTTATATGATATGATTGTATAGTAAGAAGAAGTATAATTGAACTTAGCTGAATAAAATATGTTATATATATTTTATTTTTTTTCCCATACCAGAGCGAGTACGCATATGAAGTGGCTATGTTGAGCGTTAAAGGGATCATTTGAAACAGGTCCTATATGCCAGATTTAGAGTTATTTGGCAACTTTAGTTGTGAATGATACAAACCTTAGAATGCCTCAGAAAGCTGTATGTGCTGCGTGACGCGGCTATAGGTCATTGATTTGAGAAAGTCGCAATAGAAAGCTTGCCTGTTCGTTGCCTCAGGCTGTACACGTTGTTCTCTCATATTTTCACCAATCAGACTATTCTCAATTGAATCTTCTCTTTAATAATATGTACAATTCGTTTTGATTTAGAATGGCACATTATCAAATGAGCAGAAAGAGGAGCAGGAGAAAAAAATCCGTCATCTGTGTGCACTGGAATAGCGAATGGAGGCCACTTTCCCGGTTCATTTTTCACTCATGTCAGGTAGGCTATTCCGGTTATTTCACTCCATGCATCAACCACTGTTTCAGGAGCATGCAGCCTCTGGCTGTGAGACAGGTGATATCCCCACCCAAACTCTGCCATGGTCTCGCCAACCCTGTTCCTGCAGAGTGTTTCATTTGGGAAACTAAGTTAAATCTGTCTGGGAATATTGACAGTAGCATGTTTTCACAACAAAACATATGTAATTGAACTGTTGACAGCTGCTCCTTCTGTCCTTTAGAAAGCAATGAAGGAGAGAGGGGAGGAGATGGAAATGCATGGTGGTGAGATATTCTGTAGCTAAAGGTAATGTGTCAGCATATTAATTATGGGGAATCAATTATGTACCAAAGATATTAAATACATTTTTTAATGTGTTTATGCCGTGTGTAATGTGTCTAGTATTGTATAACATCACAATCATTATTTATCATTTTTCACAATCATTATTTATCATTATTTATGGTCTTGGGCTCATTTAGAGGCCTGTGCTTATGCATATTAGAGGCCTGTGCTTATGCATATTTATCGGTCTTGGGCTCATTTAGAAGCCTGTGCTTATGCATAGGCCAATATATTTTTGCTGTGTTAGGCTTTGAAATAACATCCACAACGACCATGTTCTCCACTCAGTTTCGGCCTGTTGTTGAACTTCTTTCTTCAAATTGATCAATCACAGTGAGGTGAGTTTTAAAAGCATGATACTGTTTTGATGATAAGTGTTTGTGTTTTTAGATTGTATTTGCATTGTTGTCAGAGTGGTTAGCGGGACAATAGAGCCCTGAGTAGCAGACCATTAGGACCTGATGGTCGTTAGCGAGTTGGATACTACTATGTGCATAAAAGGAGATTACCGTGACTCAAGCATCACTTAGAATTTGACTGCTGTCATGAATCATAACTGCCAGCGTGGCGGTAATATGGTCACTGCAACAGCCCTAGAGATTATTCCATTTTAAACAAACAACTTTAAAAGCTTCATGAAGCCTTTATGAAACCCTTTACAGATGCGTCATAAACCATTCTGAGAAAATGTCATGATATAGCCTTTAGTAGATAGAAAAGGGACATCGTCCTACATTTGGCAAAGCACCTCTCATATCAAAACTTTATTAAGCCTGAAAAGTTGTTGATTTTAATTGGGACAAATGTTTTTTTTTTATTTTTTTATTACAATAGCTCTTTAATATAGAGAGGAAATGGATTCTGCTGTTTGATAATTGATTGGATAAATTTAGAAGTGATTTTACAGTTGATTAATAATGTTGTGAGTTCTTCTCTCGCATATAAAACTGGTTTACCCATACCAACAGATTCCACTAAGACACTCCTTCTTTCCTCAGTAGAATCTATTCTATAATATACAGTGCCTTGCGAAAGTATTCGGCCCCCTTGAACTTTGCGACCTTTTGCCACATTTCAGGCTTCAAACATAAAGATATAAAACTGTATTTTTTTGTGAAGAATCAACAACAAGTGGGACACAATCATGAAGTGGAATGACATTTATTGGATATTTCAAACTTTTTTAACAAATCAAAAACTGAAAAATTGGGCGTGCAAAATTATTCAGCCCCCTTAAGTTAATATTTGTAGCGCAGGCCCAAAGCAGGCCCAAACCATGATGCTGCCACCACCATGTTTGACAGTGGGGATGGTGTGTTCAGGGTGATGAGCTGTGTTGCTTTTACGCCAAACATAACGTTTTGCATTGTTGCCAAAAAGTTCAATTTTGGTTTCATCTGACCAGAGCACCTTCTTCCACATGTTTGGTGTGTCTCCAAGGTGGATTGTGGCAAACTTTAAACGACACTTTTTATGGATATCTTTAAGAAATGGCTTTCTTCTTGCCATTCTTCCATAAAGGCCAGATTTGTGCAATATACGACTGATTGTTGTCCTATGGACAGAGTCTCCCACCTCAGCTGTAGATCTCTGCAGTTCATCCAGAGTGATCATGGGCCTCTTGGCTGCATCTCTGATCAGTCTTCTCCTTGTATGAGCTGAAAGTTTAGTGGGACGGCCAGGTCTTGGTAGATTTGCAGTGGTCTGATACTCCTTCCATTTCAATATTATCGCTTGCACAGTGCTCCTTGGGATGTTTAAAGCTTGGGAAATATTTTTGTATCCAAATCCGGCTTTTAACTTCTTCACAACAGTATCTCGGACCTGCCTGGTGTGTTCCTTGTTCTTCATGATGCTCTCTGCGCTTTTAACGGACCTCTGAGACTATCACAGTGCAGGTGCATTTATACGGAGACTTGATTACACACAGGTGGATTGTATTTATCATCATTAGTCATTTAGGTCAACATTGGATCATTCAGAGATCCTCACTGAACGTCTGGAGAGAGTTTGCTGCACTGAAAGTAAAGGGGCTGAATAATTTAGCACGCCCAATTTTTCAGTTTTTGATTTGTTAAAAAAGTTTGAAATATCCAATAAATGTCGTTCCACTTCATGATTGTGTCCCACTTGTTGTTGATTCTTCACAAAAAAATACAGTTTTATATATTTATGTTTGAAGCCTGAAATGTGGCAAAAGGTCGTAAAGTTCAAGGGGGCCGAATACTTTTGCAAGGCACTGTATAACTTATGTTTTGTTCAGGTTCAGTGATTTGTAACTTGATTATAGAGTATGTATGACTTCATTTAGATAATGGTGTGGATTAGATTCCCACTATCTGCTGGACAGTCTACCAATAAATGAAAGGGATTGAAAGTTTTTGCCATTTAGTTTCTCACTATCTACAAATGTACTGTACATGTGTGGAGAAAGAATGAAGAGTGGATAAAGACATGCACACAAACAAACACACACACACACACACACACACACACACACACACACACACACACACACACACACACACACACACACACACACACACACACACACACACACACACACACCAGAATTCAGGAGATCTTCAGGGGAAGATGGATCTATACCTCTGGGTGAATATTATCCAAGTCTGGTATTATATGACATGATTAGCACAATAACTTGCAGAGAAAACCCTAGGAAAGAGCTGAACGGGCTGAAGACTCAATTCCAACTTTTCAGAAAATCTCCTGGGGGCGTTTATTAGTTTGTTCCCCCGGCTTCTATCCATGTGAGGTTGTTTTCTCTCTACAGAGACACATACAGCACCCGACGGCAGCCTTGGAATGTGAAGCTCTTCACCATGAATATTCTGAATGAGGCGATGAAAATTAAACTGTCAGGTAAACCCTGTTATCTCAGGGAGATTTACATATACCCTGTGAGGGTACTGCACCACTTAAACCCCAGGATCAGGCATCTTTCTGAACATCCCACTCCTCCTCCTTTAACTGTGACTGTTGGGGTTTAATCAGGCACAAGGCTAATGCAGTAGCTGGGGTAGCCAGCCCTCTACCTTTATCTATAAGCCAGACCATAGAATAGAAGGTAAAGCACCATGTTGAATCAATATAGCCATGCTCCTTATCGTGGGCATTACACAGACATTAGCGAATGGGTTGTTGCCCCCTCGCCCCCCCTAATTCCGAGTACACACACACATGCACGGAGACACACACATGCAGGCACTATCACACACAAACACACACACACATGCACACACATACACACACATACATACACACATGTACATGTAAATACACACACAATCACCATCCCTCTTAATTTTTGCTCTTCAGCTAAAGCGAAGCTCAGCACAGAGTGATAATCAAGTGTTATTCCACAGGGACTCAGTGCTTAGTGGAGAAGACAAATAGAATCGCATGCATCTCTTACCAACCCACTCCCTCCACACACACACACACACACACACACACACACACACACACACGCACAGGCACGCACGCACACACACACACACACACACGCACGCACACGCACACACAGACATGCATGCATGCACGTACACACACACACACACAGGCATGCACGCACGCACACACACACACACACACACACAGGCATGCACGCACACACACACACACACACACACACACACACACACACAGGCATGCACGCACGCACACACACACACACACCACCTGAAGCAAAGCAGTTTCTGCATCTGTGTAACAACGTGAGACACACTCTTCCACACACTCTACTTACAGTAAGCTGAAGGGGAAAACATCCATATATAGCTAACAGATATGTGTTAGCAGATAACAACACCAGCACATTATTTTCAAGAGGGAATGCATATGGCTGTAAAAGCATGCAAAATCTCCCCAGTGTACCTTAGAAACTGTTTTTTTCAATTGCTAACAAGCATCGGTCAATACTGAAGCCACTTTTTCAAAACTCTTCACACAGTCTGCATTACCAACATGCATCTTGAACAAACAGTTCATCTCACATCCAAAACTCTCAAACAACCAAAACACTTCATACATGTCTCAAAATAATCTCGTTCGACCAGAACACTGACAATAATTCTCACTCAGAAAGCATACATTGTCACTCACAACACATTGACCTAAAAAAACACTAACAACAGGGAGCATTACATAAATTATGAACTTTTCTCTTTGAAGTTTGTATGATTGCACATACTGTACAGTACTGTGAGGGTTCTAGTTCTCCCTCTCTCTTGCATTTGGCCACAAGTTCTCATCAACATCACATCTTATGTCTTCTCTGGCGATGCATGAAAAGTATCTTCTGGAATATCTAATCCAACCCTGGCAGTCTTCAGGAGAAGTGTCTCCACACCCTGCATTCATGGCACCCAGTAAGGACATCTGGTCATGTGGATGGTGGTCATAAACCTTCCACCACCACTTAGAGAAAAACTCCTCTGTGGGGTTTAGAAAGGGGGAGTATGTAGGCAGGAATAGTACTGACATCCTGGGATGTGTAGCAAACCAGTCTGGGATTGCAGCAAGTGGTGGAATCCCACATTATCCCACACAACAACAAAGGTAGGGGAGTTTATTGCCCCTCTCTCCTCCGCTGGCACAAGTCGATTATGTAGGTCATCCAGAAAAGAAATGAGCATCTGTATTGTAGTGGTTTGTGTAACCGCAAACCATCATGGGACAGTGCTGCACACATTGGGATGTTACCTCCTCTCTGGCCTGGGACATCCACGGTTGCTCTCTGTCCAATCACATTTCTTCCCCTGCGGCATGTTTTTGCCAGGTTGAATCGAGCTTCATCCACAAAGATGAATGCATGTGCAGTTTGCCTGGCTTCCATCTCCATTACTCTCTAAAATACAGTCAATCCACAGTAAAACACAGTTTTACCGTACTTTACATTATGCATAGCTGTGTACCCTGTTTGGTTATTGAACAGACATCTTACCTGAACATATTGATACCAGAGTTCTTTCACACGTTCACCGTTTCTGATTGAGAAAAGAGTTCATAGATTTCGGAGAATGTGGTCATTGAATGCATTTTGCGTGAAAGCAATGAAAAACGATTCACAGTTTGGTCCACATACACTACTGTTTCGCTGACTGTGTGAAGAGTTTGACAATGTGACTTCAGTAAATGTATGCCAGGAGATACCATCAAATCAAATTTCATTTGTCACATGCGGCAAATTACAACAGGTAGACCTTACCGTGAAATGCTTACTTACAAGCCCTTAACCAACAATGCAGTTCAAGTAATAATAAGACGAAAATATTTACTAAATATTTACTAAATATACTAAAGTAAATACTTTAAAAAAAAGTAACACAAGAAAATTACATAACAATAATGAGGCTATATACTACATGGGGTTCCGGTACCGAGGCAATGTGCGCTGGTACAGGTTAGTCGAGGTCATTTGTGAAGTCGTCACACCCTGATCTGTTTCGCCTGTCTTTGTGCTCGTCTCCACCCCGCTCCAGGTGTCGCCCATCTTCCCCATTACCCCCTTTGTATTTATACCTGTGTTCTCTGTTTGTCTGTTGCCAGTTCGTTTTGTTTGTGAAACCTACCAGCGTTTGTTCCCTAAGACCCTGCCTGCCCTGACCCTGAGACTGGCTGCTGTTCTGGCCCCTTTGCCCCTCTCTTGATTACTGACCCCTGCCTGCCTTTGACCTGTTGTTTGCCTGTCCCTGTATTAGAAATAAACTTTTGTTTCCTCGACACTGTCTGCATCTAGGTCACACCTGAAACGTGATAGTACGAACTGGTCATGACTGACCCAGCAGACTCAGACCAGCTCCGCAACGCCCTCTCCTCCCAAGGAGCCACCATTGGATGTTGCTTCGTGGTCTTTTGGAACGGTTCCAGACCTTAGCCGAACGCCGCGGCCAAGCATTGAACACATTTCTAGAGCAATTCCGTGGGTTGTCTACTATGCAGCCTACCACGACGGTAACCTCCCAGCAACTAAGTAACCCGGCTGTTATCAGCGCCGTCACACCGGTTCACAAGGAACCCCACTTACCTCCCCCGAAGAGCTTCGATGGAGAGTCGAGCACCTGTCAGGCGTTTCTCGCCCAGTGTTCACTCATCATCAAGCTGCAGCCCTCCTCCTTCCCCTCGGACCGCTATAAGATAGCATACCTCATCACGCTGATGTCCGAGAGGGCTCTCGCCTGGGCTATGGCAGTATGGGAACAACAGTCGGTCTAGAGGAGTTCATTTCAGAGGTAAAGAATGTTTTTGATGCTCCATTGTCCGGAAGTTACTCCAGCTTCGGCAAGGCTCCTTCAGTGTGGAAGACTACGCAGTGGATTTCCACACGTTGGCAGCTGAGAGTGCCTGGAACCCGGAAGCACTGTTTGACATTTTCCTGCACGGCATTTCGGAGGAAGTAAAGGATGAGCTTGCTGCCCGGGAACTACCGACGGATCTTGACTCGCTCATCGCCTTGACCATTCGAATCGATGGGTGACGATGGGTGACTACTACTGGTCATTTTGTCTCCACCTGTCCAATAAAAGACCAGGCTCACCGGTAGGAGCAACTACTCTGGTGGGACTGCGGGATTTATCGTCTCCCACCCCGGGGACAACTGTACTCTCTGTCGGGTCCGGAGACCAAGGCTATGGAGACCTACATTGAGGACTCCCTAGCTGCTGGGTTCATCTGTCCTTCTGCCCCTCTGCTGTTCATCTTCTGTTGCCCCGTACCCTTCGTAAACATCCCACCTTTCATGTGTCCAAAGTTAAACTCTTGTCTCACAGCCTTTTGTCTCCTGTCTCCTGTTTGCCTGCCGTTCTGGACCCTTTGCACCCTCTCTGGATTACTGACCCCTGCCTGCCTTTGACCTGTTGTTTGCCTGCCCCTGTATTAGAAAAAAATGTTGGTTTCTTCGACACTGTCTGCATCTGGGTCATACCTGAAACGTGATAAAAGTGACTATGCATAGACGATAAACAGCGAGCAGCAGCAGAGTTAAAAACAAAGGGGAGATTGCGTTGTCTGTGGATCTGTTGGGACAGTATGAGAATTGGATTTAAAAACCATTCGAAGAATCTTAAAATGAATTCTAAAACTCACAGGCAGCCAGTGCAGAGACCTTAAAACTGGTGTAATGTGTGCTCTCCATCTGGTCTTGGTCAGTACCCGTGCTGCAGCATTCTGTATGTTTTGCATTCTGTATGTTTTGCATTCTGTATGTTTTGCATTCTGTATGTTTTGCATTCTGTATGTTTTGCATTCTGTATGTTTTGCATTCTGTATGTTTTGCATTCTGTATGACCAGACAGAAGAGCATTACGTTAGTCAAGCCTGCTTGTAATAAAAGAATGGATGAGTCTCTCTGTATCAGCCTGAGAGGGAAACAGCCGCACCTTGTCATTGTTCCTCAGGTTGTACAAAGCTATTTGGGTCACATTACTAATGTGTGATTTAAAATTGAGTTCAGAATCTAAAATAACACCTAGGTTTTTTATCTTTATTGCCCGCAAATGAATATACCGCAGGTATATTACTATCACATACGAGTGTATGAGTCTGCTTCCGCTGCTGCATATTTAACATCCAATTACCGTTGTGAAGTAGAGAAGAACAACACACTTCCCAGGTGCAGATTAAAATAAAAAAGTTAGTATGACTTCTATTCTTAACTCTTGCAAAGTTATGGAACTAAAACGTGTTATAGAAATAAAGAAAGTTGCACACACTATGCTCCCAACAATTGCATTGGTAAACCTAATAATCAAATGGGATATAAACATATATCACAACAGGAAGTGACGTTCCTGAGACCGGGACTTACAGATTTACTGTGAGAACAGAGATTCCAGTGCTCACACGTAAGCCAGACATTCAACACCTCTTAGTGGAGAGAATACAAATAAGTATGAAGGAGGGGAAAGCACAGGCAGGTATAGCCTTCTAAATTTAGGGCCAGTCATTTTTCTTGGCAAACTGATTTGGAAGAATTCTGTGCCTTAGTAATGAAATGACAGTAATAAAATGAATATTTGCTATCACTATAGGGCTCAGAGTCTATCCTTATCATGTCAGCTAGCCAGGAACCACTCTGACCCTAACTATACAGTTTTCTCTGACAGAGACCCACACAAATGAAAAGATACGGTATTTCTGAGCTCAAACTTCGTGTGAAAGTAAGTTAAATTATTCCTACTCTGCTTCCCTCGTTGCTAATGGGCTTATCCAGTAGCCTGAGGATAGAGAAAACCAGTTTAATGATAATGAAGTATATGGGCTATTCTGATAGCCACACTACACCAGAGGTTTAGGATAACAGAGGCAAGTGCTTAATTGCAACAGTTTCTTCAGAAAAAGCTCATGGTTTTACATGATGTACAATAAGAGTGCATTAGGAAAAGGGACATCTCTGGTAGTGCTGATGTTCCTGAAAAAATGTGTTTTGTGATGCTGTTTTTTTCTTGTTTGGTTCTTCAACATTCATAATGCCTTGTGTCTTGATGTAAGATGGCCTAACTGGGCTGTTCAGAAAGGTTCCTAACGAATTGCTCGAACAGCCATGCAGTGTGAACAGACACTACATGGCCAAATGTATGTGGACACCTGCTCGTCGAACATCTCATTCCAAAGCATGGGCGTTAATATGGAGTTGGTCCCCCCTTTGCTGCTCTAACACCTCTTCTGGGAAGGTGTTCTACTAGATGTTGGAACATTGTCCACTTCAAATTAGTTACTATTACTATTTCAGCCACATCCGTTGCTGACAGCAGTATAAAATTGAGAACACAGTCATGCAATCTCCATAGACAAGCATGACTGTTATGGTGAGTGAATGAGGACCCAAAAGCGAACTAACTTAAACAGAGCTTCTTTAATAACCAAACATAGGTAGGCTCAGATAGACCGGCAGATTCCGACAGGACAGGACAAGGTTACAGCAAACATGACGATAGTCTGGCTCAGGCATGAAACACAACAAACAAGAATCCGACAAGGACAGGAACAGAAACAGAGAGAGATATAGGGACCTAATCAGAGGGAAAAAGGGAACAGGTGGGAAACGGGGTGAATGGGTAGTTAGAGGAGACAAGGAACAGCTGGGGGAAAGCGGGGGAGAAAAGGTAACCTAACAACGACCAGCAGAGGGAGACAGGGTGAAGGGAAAGGACAGAGACAAGACACAACATGACAGTACATGACAGTACCCCCCCACTCACCGAGCGCCTCCTGGCGCACTCGAGGAGGAAACCTGGCGGCAACGGAGGAAATCCTCGATCAGCGCACGGTCCAGCACGTCCCGAGAGGGAACCCAACTCCTCTCCTCAGGACCGTACCCCTCCCAATCTACGAGGTACTGGTGACCACGGCCCCGAGGACGCATGTCCAAAATTCTACGGACCCTGTAGATGGGTGCGCCCTCGACAAGGATGGGGGGGGGGGGGGGGAAGACGAGCGGGGGCGCGAAGGACGGGCTTGATGCAGGAGACATGGAAGACCGGGTGGACGCGACGAAGGTATCGCGGAAGAAGAAGTCGAACTGCGACAGGATTAATGACCCGAGAAATACGGAACGGACCAATGAACCGCGGGGTCAACTTGCGAGAAGCCGTCTTAAGGGGAAGGTTCTGAGTGGAGAGCCAAACTCTCTGACCGCGACAATATCTAGGACTCTTAGTTCTACGCTTATTAGCAGCCCTCACAGTCTGCGTCCTATAACGGCAAAGTGCAGACCTGACCCTCTTCCAGGTGCGCTCGCAACGTTGGACAAAAGCCTGAGCGGAGGGGACGCTGGACTCGGCGAACTGAGATGAGAACAGCGGAGGCTGGTACCCGAGGCTACTCTGAAAAGGAGATAGCCCGGTCGCAGACGAAGGAAGCGAGTTGTGGGCGTATTCTGCCCAGGGGAGCTGTTCTGACCAAGACGCAGTGTTACGAAAAGAAAGACTGCGTAAGATGCGACCAATAGTCTGATTGGCCCGTTCTGCTTGACCGTTAGACTGGGGGTGAAAGCCGGAAGAGAGACTGACGGAAGCCCCAATCAAACGGCAAAACTCCCTCCAAAATTGAGACGTGAATTGCGGACCTCTGTCCGAAACGACGTCTGACGGAAGGCCATGAATTCTGAAAACATTCTCGATGATGATTTGTGCCGTCTCTTTAGCAGAAGGAAGCTTAGCAAGGGGAATGAAATGAGCCGCCTTAGAGAACCTATCGACAACCGTAAGAATAACAGTCTTCCCCGCTGACGAAGGCAGTCCGGTGACAAAATCTAAGGCGATGTGAGACCACGGTCGAGAGGGAATAGGAAGCGGCCTGAGACGGCCGGCAGGAGGAGAGTTACCGGACTTAGTCTGCGCGCAGACCGAACAAGCAGCCACGAAACGACGCGTGTCATGCTCCCGGGTGGGCCACCAAAAACGCTGGCGAATGGAAGCAAGCGTACCCCGAACGCCAGGGTGGCCGGCTAACTTGGCAGAGTGAGCCCACTGAAGAACGGCCAGACGAGTAGGAACGGGAACGAAAAGAAGGTTCCTAGGACAAGCGCGCGGCGACGGAGTGTGAGTGAGCGCTTGTTTTACCTGCCTCTCAATTCCCCAGACAGTCAACCCGACAACACGCCCCTCAGGGAGAATCCCCTCGGGGTCAGTGGAGGCTACTGAAGAACTGAAGAGACGAGACAAAGCATCAGGCTTGGTGTTCTTAGAGCCCGGACGATAAGAAATCACGAACTCGAAACGAGCGAAAAACAGCGCCCAACGCGCCTGACGCGCATTAAGTCGTTTGGCAGAACGGATGTACTCAAGGTTCCTATGGTCAGTCCAAACGACAAAAGGAACGGTCGCCCCCTCCAACCACTGTCGCCATTCGCCTAGGGCTAACCGGATGGCCAGCAGTTCGCGGTTACCCACATCATAGTTACGTTCCGACGGCGACAGGCGATGAGAAAAATACGCGCATGGGTGGACCTTGTCGTCCGAGAGGGAGCGCTGAGAAAGGATGGCTCCCACGCCCACCTCTGACGCGTCAACCTCGACAACGAACTGTCTAGAGACGTCAGGTGTAACAAGGATAGGAGCGGATGTAAAACGATTCTTGAGGAGATCAAAAGCTCCCTGGGCGGAAACGGACCACTTAAAGCACGTCTTGACAGAAGTAAGGGCTGTGAGAGGAGCTGCCACCTGACCGAAATTACGGATGAAACGACGATAGAAGTTCGCGAAGCCGAGAAAGCGCTGCAGCTCGACGCGTGACTTAGGGACGGGCCAATCAATGACAGCTTGGACCTTAGCGGGATCCATCTTAATGCCTTCAGCGGAAATAACAGAACCGAGAAATGTGACGGAGGAGGCATGAAAAGTGCACTTCTCAGCCTTCACAAAAGACAATTCTCTAAAAGGCGCTGGAGGACACGTCGAACGTGCTGAACATGAATCTGGAGTGACGGTGAAAAAATCAGGATATCGTCAAGGTAAACGAAAACAAAGATGTTCAGCATGTCTCTCAGGACATCATTGACTAATGCCTGAAAGACAGCTGGAGCGTTAGCGAGGCCGAAAGGAAGAACCCGGTATTCAAAGTGCCCTAACGGAGTGTTAAACGCCGTCTTCCACTCGTCCCCCTCCCTGATGCGCACAAGATGGTAAGCGTTACGAAGGTCCAACTTAGTGAAAAACCTGGCTCCTTGCAGGATCTCGAAGGCTGAAGACATAAGAGGAAGCGGATAACGATTCTTCACTGTTATGTCATTCAGCCCTCGATAATCTATGCAGGGGCGCAGAGACCCGTCCTTCTTCTTGACAAAAAAAAACCCCGCTCCGGCGGGAGAGGAGGAGGGGACTATGGTACCGGCGTCAAGAGCTACAGACAAATAATCTTCGAGAGCCTTACGTTCGGGAGCCGACAGAGAGTATAGTCTACCCCGGGGGGGGGGTGGTTCCCGGAAGGAGATCAATACTACAATCATACGACCGGTGTGGAGGAAGAGAGGTGGCCCTGGACCGACTGAACACCGTGCGCAGATCGTGATATTCCTCCGGCACCCCTGTCAAATCACCAGGCTCCTCCTGTGAAGAAGAGACAGAGGAAACAGGAGGGATAGCAGACATTAAACATTTCACATGACAAGAGACGTTCCAGGAGAGGATAGAATTACTAGACCAATTAATGGAAGGATTATGACAAACTAGCCAGGGATGGCCCAAAACAACAGGTGTAAAAGGTGAACGAAAAATTAAAAAATAAATGGTTTCACTATGATTACCAGAAACAGTGAGGGTTAAAGGTAGCGTCTCACGCTGAATCCTGGGGAGAGGACTACCATCCAGGGCGAACAAGGCCGTGGGCTCCTTTAACTGTCTGAGAGGAATGTCATGTTCCCGAGCCCAGGTCTCGTCCATAAAACAGCCCTCCGCCCCAGAGTCTATTAAGGCACTGCAGGAAGCTGACGAACCGGTCCAGCGTAGATGGACCGACAAGGTAGTGCAGGATCTTGAAGGAGAGACAGGAGTAGTAGCGCTCACCAGTAGCCCTCCGCTTACTGACGAGCTCTGGCCTTTTACTGGACATGAAGTGACAAAATGACCAGCGGAACCGCAATAGAGACAGAGGCGGTTGGTGATTCTCCGTTCCCTCTCCTTAGTCGAGATGCGGATACCTCCCAGCTGCATGGGCTCAGCACCCGAGCCGGCAGAGGAAGATGGTAGTGATGCGGAGAGGGAGGCGACGGAGAGCGCGAGCTCCTTTCCACGAGCTCGGTGACGAAGATCAACCCGTCGCTCAATGCGAATAGCGAGTTCAATCAAGGAATCCACGCTGGAAGGAACCTCCCGGGAGAGAATCTCATCCTTTACCTCTGCGCGGAAACCCTCCAGAAGACGAGCGAGCAAGGCCGGCTCGTTCCAGCCACTGGAGACAGCAAGAGTGCGAAACTCAATAGAGTAGTCTGTTATGGATCGATTGCCTTGACATAGGGAAGACAGGGCCCTGGAAGCCTCCTCCCCAAAAACAGATCGATCAAAAACCCGTATCATCTCCTCCTTAAAGTCTTGATACTGGTTAGTACACTCAGCCCTTGCCTCCCAGATTGCCGTGCCCCACTCACGAGCCCGTCCAATAAGGAGAGATATGACGTAGGCGACACGAGCAGTGCTCCTGGAGTAAGTGTTGGGCTGGAGAGAAAACACAATATCACACTGGGTGAGGAACGAGCGGCATTCAGTGGGCTCCCCAGAGTAACACGGCGGGTTATTGATTCTGGGCTCCGGAGATTTGAAAGCCCTGGAAGTGGCCGGTGGATCGAGGCGGAGATGGTGAACCTGTTCTGTGAGGTTGGAGACTTGGGTGGCCAGGGTCTCAACGGCATGTCGAGCAGCAGACACTTCCTGCTCGTGTCTGCCTAGCATCGCTCCCTGGATCCCGACGGCTGAGTGGAGAGGATCCGAAGTCGCTGGGTCCATTCTTGGTCGGATTCTTCTGTTATGGTGAGTGAATGAGGACCCAAAAGCGAACTAACTTAAACAGAGCTTCTTTAATAACCAAACATAGGTAGGCTCAGATAGACCGGCAGATTCCGACAGGACAGGACAAGGTTACAGCAAACATGACGATAGTCTGGCTCAGGCATGAAACACAACAAACAAGAATCCGACAAGGACAGGAACAGAAACAGAGAGAGATATAGGGACCTAATCAGAGGGAAAAAGGGAACAGGTGGGAAACGGGGTGAATGGGTAGTTAGAGGAGACAAGGAACAGCTGGGGGAAAGCGGGGGAGAAAAGGTAACCTAACAACGACCAGCAGAGGGAGACAGGGTGAAGGGAAAGGACAGAGACAAGACACAACATGACAGTACATGACAATGACAGTACAATGTCCTTACTGAAGAGCTCAGTGACTTTCAACATGGCACTGTCATAGGATGCCACCTTTCCAACAAGTCAGTTAGTCAAATTTCTGCCCTGCTAGAGCTGCCCCGGTCAACTGTAAGTGCTATTATTGTGAAGTGTAAACTACTAGGAACAACAACGGCTCAGCCACTAAGTGGTAGGCCGCACAAGTTCACAGAGCGGGACCGCCGAGAGCTGAAGAATGTAGCGTGTAAAAATTGTCTGTCCTTGGTTGCAACACTCACCACCGAGTTCCAAACTGCCTCTGGAAGCAACGTCAGCACAACAACTGTTTGTCGGGAGCTTCATTAAATGGATTTCCATGGCCGAGCAGCCGCACACAAGCCTAAGATCAACATGCTCAATGTTAAGCGTCGGCTGGAGTGGCACAATGCCAGGAGAACTCTACCTGCCCCAATGCACAGAGGTAACTGTAAAGTTTGGTGGAGGAGGAATAATGGTCTTGGGCTGTTTTTCATGGTTCGGGCTAGGCCCCTTAGTTCCAGTGAAGGGAAATCTTAACACTACAGCATACATTCTAGACGATTATGTGCTTCCAACTTTGTGGCAACAGTTTGGGGAAGGCCCTTCCTGTTTCAGCATGACAATGCCCCTGTGCACAAAGCGAGGTCCATACAGAAATGATTTGTTGAGAATATTTTTTACATTTTTTCTCCCTTTTTCTCCCCAATTTTGTCAGATCCATTTGGTAGTTACAGTCTTTTCCCATCGCTGCAACTCCCGTACGGACTCAGGAGAGGTGAAGGTCAGGAGCCATGCGTCCTCCGAAACACGACCCTGCCAAGCCGCACTGCTTCTTTACACACTGCTCGCTTAACCCAGAAGCCAGCCGCAACAATGTGTCGGAGGAAACACCGTACAACTGGCGACCAAAGTAGCGTGCATGCACCCGGCCTGCCACAAGGAGTCGCTAGAGCGTGATGGGACAAGGTCATCCCGGCCGTCCAAACCCCTCCCTAACCCGGACGATGCTGGGCCAATTGTGTGCCGCTCATGGGTCTCCCGGTTGCCTGTCCAGCTGCAACACAGCCTGGGATTGAACCTGGGTCTGTTGTGACGCCTGTTGTGACGCCTATAGCACTGCGATGCAGTGCCTTAGACCACTGCGCCCCTTGGGATGCCCCAGAGTGGAAGACTGGCCTGCACAGAACCCTGACCTCAACTCCATCGAACACCTTTGGGGTGAATTGGAACGCCAACTGCGAGCCAGGCCTAATCCCCCAAAATCATTACCCGACCTCACTAATGGTCTTGTGGCTGAACGGGTCTCCTCAGCTATGTTCTAACATCTAGTGGAAAGCCTTCCCAGAAGAGTGGAGGCTGTTATTGCAGCAAAGGGGGGACCAACTCCATGTTAATGCCCATGATTTTGGAATGAGATGTTTGACTTTTGGCCATTTAGTCCATTTAGCCTATTGGCCATTTAGCCAACTGTTTGACATTCAATATTAACATGCGTTTGTCCTTTTATTATGTTCAAAGCTGGTCTAACTCACATAATCATGAGCCCTGCTGTTGACTCAAACATGACCTTTTCAGTGAGAGGTCTGATAAAAAATACATGACTCCTCATCACATCTCTAACGGTCACATCTGTCTGCAAACCTGGATCACGTTACGCTTCACAGCCTGCTGACAAGCCCACAGACTGGGATAACACACAGACCAGGGTGTGGGCTTGGCTCCATAGCCAATCAAATCTCAGCATGGATAAACCCCTCAAAACTATGATCCACAATGCTGCACCCATTTACTCTACTCCCAAATCATAAAACTCACTCACTCATCATCATAATCCCTTCCCCTTAAAAAGATTACAGGGTAAGTGAAGGAAGTACATAAGATATGTGTTTAAAACTATTTTAAGTCTCTTAACTTTCTGTCTCTAGCTCCGTTACTGTTCTAATTCAAGCAACACAGTACAGGAGGCCTACGTAGGGATTGTCTAAAATGACATATCATATAGTGGACTACTTTTGATCAGAGCCCACATAGAGAGACATTTCAGAAGGAGCCTAACCTCACGTCACTGGACACAGCAGGACACAGTCAGGTTGGATCAGTCTTCCCGCCTAGAGAGGGCTCAAAGTTTTCATCATCAGTACAGATTCATCTACAATAACTAAACAAACCACATGGGACTGTTGTGACTGTGATGACACCCAATAGGGCCCCTCTATCCATCCCTCCATCATAACTACAGTACCGTCAGTAATTACTGGATTACACTGTAATGAATGATGCAATGCCACCACCACCAGTGGAGTCACTGAGATGGATGAAGGATTACTCTGTTACTCCAGACAAATTTTATACCATCTCACTCCAACAAGCTAATAAACACATGGATTTTCTCCCTGCACATAATTAGTGGCAGTATTCCAGCTTAATCCAGTTTTTCACACACACACACACACACACACACACACACACACACACACACACACACACAACCGTATAAATTGCCCTAAATCTTCAAAAGCATTAAATAAAGGATGATTTATCTAAATCATAACACTCTGTTATGAAAATGACAGATTATTATTTTTCCAGGACAGTTTGTTAATTAATTAGAACCAGCTTCTGCTCCGCAGTGTGAAAAATAACACTACATTTACAAGTAAACAAAAAAAGAATGTGAAAGCTTATTTCAGCATTGCATTTCGTAATTTGCCATAGTAAGAGAGAGGAGAATGTATTAGTTTCAGGTTGTCCTCTACTCCTTCATCGATCAGTGTTGTGTGTGGAGGCAGCAGGCTTCGTAATGATAAAACTGCAGCGTTAGATGGAGACTCCAGATTGCAATGTAATAATGTGGTGTTGATATGCTGGAGGAGTTATTACACATGGAGGATTAAAGCTAGAAGCAGATGAAGTTGCGTGGCTGGACCCAGTAGACCTCATATCCTGCTTTTGATTTAGGAGGGAAGTCTCCACAGACAAAATTAATAAAACAATAAATCATCAGCCTTGAAGAGAAATCAGGATGACCTTTTGGAAAGATTGATTCGCAGATTGATTAATCCCTGCGCTAATCTTGATTTATTTAAACTACAGTAAAACGTCAAAGAAAAAAGAAAAAATTCCGATCATTACCAGTGACGTGTGTTTATTCTGTCCATTCTCTTCATTCAAATCATGGCACAAAAGATTTTCTATAGATGTTGATGGAATTCCATCCCTCAGTGTGAGTATTCTAAATGTCAGGATCCTCTCAAAGCTACTCTAATCTTTCTGGAATGTGTTTTGTTCCATTGAATCAAAGATGGATCAACATTCTCGCATACACAGTTTAAGCATAAAAATAGATCAAGATTTAGCTCTATGGATTCTAGTGGGTTCTATGGAACAATAAATGAGATGGACATAGGAGCAGACAGAGATCTTTACGGTGTGGCCTGCTGAGGCTACAGCTGGAGCTAGCATCTCATCTTGTAACCAAGGGTACAAGCGACAACTCAGAAAACAATGGCGAGAGAAAAAGTTTAGTAGGTGAGTATTACAAAGAGGCTCGACTGTTGGGGAAGTCTGACATATGGAGTTTCCTTGTATGTTGTTTGAATACCTACACAATCACAAGGCGAGGCAAATCCGAATCTCCTTTACACATCTACACGCTCTCAGAAGTTTAACTTGAGTATTTTGACAGATGTGTTTTTGGAGTTGCAGTCATTAGTGTTAGAGTGAGTAGAGTAGGGTGAGAGCATGCATCCTTGCAGAGCTCCGGTGCTGGGGGATACAGTGACTTCCCAAAATATTTGACTAAAACAAAAATAAAAGTGATTAAATTATTTATCTTTCATCTGTCTGTATTTTCATAATTTTCCTTCAATTCGGAAGCTGAAATCTCACTAGAAAAATGAACAGAGTGAGGGAAACAGAGCCCTTCTGTCTCAGTATGTGTAGCCCATGTATCTGATGCTGTCTGGACAGGGAAACAGTGCCCCTCTGTCTCAGTATGTGTAGCCCATGTATCTGATGCTGTCTGGACAGGGAAACAGAGCCCTTCTGTCTCAGTATGTGTAGCCCATGTATCTGATGCTGTCTGGACAGGGAAACAGAGCCCTTCTGTCTCAGTATGTGTAGCCCATGTATCTGATGCTGTCTGGACAGGGAAACAGAGCCCCTCTGTCTCAGTATGTGTAGCCCATGTATCTGATGCTGTCTGGACAGGGAAACAGAGCCCTTCTGTCTCAGTATGTGTAGCCCATGTATCTGATGCTGTCTGGACAGGGAAACAGAGCCCTTCTGTCTCAGTATGTGTAGCCCATGTATCTGATGCTGTCTGGACAAGGAAACAGAGCCCCTCTGTCTCAGTATGTGTAGCCCATGTATCTGATGCTGTCTGGACAGGGAAACAGAGCCCCTCTGTCTCAGTATGTGTAGCCCATGTATCTGATGCTGTCTGGAACAAAAGAGTATAACATGTTGCACCATAGCATTTGATTGATTGACACCAGCAAGCTTTTGGCTTCCCTTGATAAAACAAAATATTAAAGAATTAGCCAATCAACGTTTAGCTGAGCTCAACTGCGGGTTTTCCTGGCGCAGCAAAATGCCCCCCGAGGGAGGCCAGTTTGGATTTGAATCAAATCAAATCCAAAGCAACACATTGTCAGAAAAACGTGTCTGTTTCTGGTCTGCTTGTGTTGATGTCCTGCAGTAGCTAGCTTGCTAAATCAGCCCTTTCCTAAGCCATGAGTGGAGATGGGGATTTGGATTTGTGGTTTTGATTTAATTTTCTGTACAGTTCAATGATTATAAGGAGCAATTTTGGTCTAACCATAAATGTTTATACAGTTGAATTCGGAAGTTTACATACACCTTAGCCAAATACATTTAAACTCAGTTTTCACAATTCCTGACATTTAATCCTAGTAGAGTGATTTATTTCAGCTTTTATTTATTTCATCACATTCCCAGTGGGTCAGAAGTTCACATACACTCAAATAGTATATGGTAGCATTGCCTTTAAATTGTTTAACTCGGGTCAAACTTTTTGGGTAGCCTTCCACAAGCTTCCCACAATAAGTTGGGTGAATTTTGGCCCATTCCTCCTGACAGAGCTGGTGTAACTGAGTCAGGTGTGTAGGCCTCTTTGCTCTCACACACTTTTTCAGTTCTGCCCACAAATTGTCTATTGGATTGAGGTCAGGGCTTTGTGATGGCCACTCCAATACCTTGACTTTGAGTCCTTAAGGCATTTTGACACAACTTTGGAAGTATGCTTGGGGTCATTGTCCATTTGGAAGACCCATTTGCAATCAAGCTTTAACTTCCTGACTGATGTCTTGAGACGTTGCTTCAATATATCCACTTAATTTTCTTCCCTCATGATGCCATCCATTTTGTGAAGCACACCAGTCCCTCCTGCAGCAAAGCACCCCCACAACATGATGCTGCCACCTCCGTGCTTCACGGTTGGGATGGTGTTCTTTGGCTTGCATGGCTCCCCCTTTTTCCTCCAAACATAACAATGGTCATTATGGCCAAACAGTTCTATTTTTGTTTCATCAGACCAGAGGACATTTCTCCAAAAAGTACGATCTTGTGCAGTTGCATGTGCAGTTGCAAACCATAGTCTGGCTTTTTTATGGCGGTTTTGAAGCAGTGGCTTCTTCCGGTCTTTCAGGTTATGTCAATATAGGACTCGTTTTACTGTGGATATAGATACTTTTGTACCTGTTTCCTCCAGCATCTTCACAGGGTCCTTTGCTGTTGTTCTGGGATTGATTTGCACTTTTCGCACCAAAGTACGTTCATCTCTAGGAGACAGAACGCGTCTCCTTTCTGAGCGTTATGACGGCTGCATGGTCCCATGGTGTTTATACTTACGTACTATTGTTTGTATAGATGAACGTGGTACCTTCAGTCAATTGGAAATTACTCCAGACTTGTGGAGGTCTACAATTTTTTTCTGAGGTCTTGGCGGATTTCTTTTGATTTTCCCATGATGTCAAGCAAAGAGGCACTGAGTTTGAAGGGAGGCCTTGAAATACATCCACAGGTACACCTCCAATTGACTCAAATGATGTCAATTAGCCTATCAGAAGCTTCTAAAGCCATGACATCGTTTTCTGGAATTTTCCGAGCTGTTTAAAGGCACAGTCAACTTAGTAAACTTGTAAACTTCTGACCCACTGGAATTGTGATAGAGTGAATGATGAGTGAAATAATCTGTCTGTAAACAATTGTTGGAAAAATTACTTGTGTCATGCACAAAGTAGATGTCCTAACCGACTTGCTAAAACTATAGTTTGTTAATAAGACATTTGTGGAGTGGTTGAAAAACAAGTTTTAATGACTCCAACCTAAGTGTATGTAAACTTCCGACTTCAACTGCATTGTGCCACTGGCCTGAGACGATTGAAGTTCAATATGTAGCCTGTATTCTAGTAGGCTCACGTTAACTAGCTAGCTGACTTAGCTAGCTCGTTGTTGCCCATGCGAGGAAGTTAGGTTAGCAAGCATTTTAGCTAGATAGCCTACGACAACAAAAACTTAAAGCATACAGTATATCAGATCCATAGACCGTTTTGCCAACATGAAAGAGAGGAGGATGGAATTGGTGTTCAACTAGTATGCAAATAGGGTGAGTAAAAGTAATCTTTTTTACTTGCTCGCATATGTTTTTTTTTCAAACTTGGGCTGTGATGTCAAACCTCAGTCTTTTTAGTATTCCAGCTGCACTTCTTTGATACAATATGTCAAGTTAGAAAGTTGAAACAGAAGTCAAAGGGATGATGAATTTTTACTCAGGTTTTTACACCTTTCACACAGGGCTTTCATGACGTTGAGTGATCACAGACACACACACACGCAGGCACGCACGCACACACACACACACACACACACACACACACACACACACACACACACACACACACACACGCACACACACACACACACACACACGGGTGGGTGGGATTTAATTTAAGGTGAGAGTATCTCCTCTCACTTTCAATTGTACCTGAAGAAGAATAAGTTCCTTTGAAGATAATGTATTTCTTATGGTTCAACAGACAACAGGCAAGATGGATTTAGTGGTGGAATAACATTTCTCGTTAATTCAGTGTTATCTCAGTACTGAAGATCCAAAGCTGTGATTACTGCAGGTTTATTTTACACATTAATATTGGATAAAATGATCAGCCTGATGTTCTTGGCCCTACTATGTTTCTTAGATAAAGCATACTGTCCTGGTGGCATTAAATGATTTATGATGATGACACATGCTAAAACACAGATAGTGGGAGAAACCATAGAGTTGATGCCTTAAAATAGGTAGTAGACAAGTTCATTAAAAACCAATTTCACTGAAGATGTACAGCTTCAGTTCTCTCACACTTGGCTTGCATGGTTTCAGACTTCTAACAACCCAGCAAAGACTCATTGAAGTAAAAAAAAATTAAAAAGCTGTGTATTTGCAATTATTTGAAATTAGTGCTGTCTGCATTAAGTATGTTGCCGCTGTCAGTGACTTCTCAAACAGCCCCAGTGTGCAAGTCTATTCCCTCAGTGAGATCAATTGACTTCAATGGACATTCTTTCATCACTGGCTGGACCTTTGATCAATAAGAACAGAAAGGGTTTTAGAGAGATTATTTGCATGGCAAGGAATGTGTAGTCATTGAGTTGGTCCCCCTGCTTTTATGATGTTCTCCAAGAAGTCAATTTCTCCTTCATCTCAACATGAAAAGCATATTCATATTGTACACAAGAGGACTTTGAGATTGTGCTACAGTTGAAGTCAGAAGTTTACATGCGCCTTAGCCAAATACATTTAAACTCAGTTTTTCAAAATTCCTGACATTTAATCCTCGTAAAAATTCCATGTCTTGGGTCAGTTAGGATCACCACTTTATTTTAAGAATGTGAAATGTCAGAATAATAGTAGAGAGAATGATTTATGTTAGCAATTATTTCTTTCATCACATTCCCAGTGGGTCAGAGGTTTACATACACTCAATTAGTATTTGGTAGCATTGCCTTTAAATTGTTTAACTTGGGTCAAACATTTTGGGTAGCCTTCCACAAGCTTCCCACAATAAGTTGGGTGAATTTTGGCCAGTTCCTTCTGACAGAGCTGGTGTAACTGACTCAGGTGTGTAGGCCTCCTTGCTCGCACACACTTTTTCAGTTCTGCCTACAAATTGTCTACGGGATTGAAGTCAGGGCTTTGTGATGGCCACTCCAATACCTTGACTTTGTTGTCCTTAAGCCATTTTGCCACAACTTTAGAATTTTGCTTCGGGTCATTGTCCATTTGGAAGACCCATTTAATACCAATCTTTAACTTCCTGACTGATGTCTTGAGATGATGCTTCAATATATCCAAATAATTTTCTTCCCTCATGATGCCATCTATTTTGTGAAGCGCACCAGTCCCTCCTGCAGCAAAGCACCCCCACAACATGATGCTGCCAGCCCCATGCTTCACAGTTGGGATGGTGTTCTTTGGCTTGCAAGCCTCCCCTTTTTCCTCCAAACATAACGATGGTCATTATGGCCAAACAGTTCTATTTTTGTTTCATCAGACCAGAGGACATTTCTCCAAAAAGTACGATCTTTGTCCCACTGTGCAGTTTCAAACTATAGTCTGGCTTTTTTATGGCGGTTCGGAGCAGGGGCTTCTTCCTTACTGAGTGCCCTTTCAGGTTATGTTGATATAGGACTCATTTTACTATGGATATAGATAATTTTGTACCTGTTTCCTCCAGCATCTTCACAAGGTCCTGTGCTGTTGTTCTGGGATTGATTTGCGCTTTTCACACCGAAGTACATTCATCTCTAGGAGACAGAACGCATCTCCTTTCTGAGAGTTATGATGGCTGCATGGTCCCATGGTGTTTATACTTGCGTACTATTGTTTGTACAGATGAACGTGGTAACTTCAGGCATTTGGAACTTGCTCCCCAGGATGAACCAGACTTGTGGAGGTCTACAAATTTTTGGCTGATTTCTTTTGATTTCCCCATGATGTCAAGCAAAGAGGCACTGATTTTGATGATAGGCCTTGAAATACATCCACAGGTACACCTCCAATTGACCCAAATTATGTCAATTAGCCTATCAGAAGCTTCTAAAGCCTAGCTGTTTAAAGGCACTTAGTGTATGTAAACTTCTGACCCACTGGAATTGTGATATAGTGAAATAATCTGTCTGTAAACAATTTTTGGAAAAAGTACTTGTGTCATGCACATAGTAGATGTCCTAACCAACTTGCCAAAACTATAGTTTGTTAACAAGACATTTGTGGAGTGGTTGAAAAACGGGTTTTAATGACTCCAACCTAAGTGTATGTAAACTTTCAACTTCAACTGTGTATATACTTTTGTCTAAACATAGCTGACCAGTGGTTCCCAAATGGCGGATGGTGGGTTGAGAATTTAGACCGAAGCTGTGAGATGAATGAACAGTGGACAAAGTGTGGACTGGGCTGTTATCTTTGTTACTACTGGAATATAGCAGGGGGAATTCTAATTGACATATATCTCATCAACTCTGCAAGAGGACAGACATCAATTAGACATCGGCACGGTTATCGATTAAAACACAATCTGGAGTACAATCCTGCTGGATTGTTATTCTTAATAGACCCTATGAACACATAGGCTTCATAGAATGCTATGAATTCAAACATGAAATGATTAAGTAAATGGATGATATTTGCACCTGGGTCATATTAATTATTATTTTTTTCTCATCAATCTACACACAATACCCCGTAATGACAAAGATTTCTTAAAAACAAAAACAGAAAAACCTTATTTACATAAGTATTCAAACCCTTTGCTATGAGACTTGAAATTGAGCTCAGGTGCATACTGTTCCCATTGATCATCCTTGATATGTTTCTACAATGTGATTGGAGTCCACCTGTGGTAAATTCAATACATTGGATATGATTTGGAAAGGCACACACCTGTCTATATACAGTGCCTTGCGAAAGTATTCGGCCCCCTTGAACTTTGCAACCTTTTGCCACATTTCAGGCTTCAATCATAAAGATATAAAACTGTATTTTTTTGTGAAGAATCAACAACAAGTGGGACACAATCATGAAGTGGAACGACATTTATTGGATATTTCAAACTTTTTTAACAAATCAAAAACTGAAAAATTGGGCGTGCAAAATTATTCAGCCCCTTTACTTTCAGTGCAGCAAACTCTCTCCAGAAGTTCAGTGAGGATCTCTGAATGATCCAATGTTGACCTAAATGACTAATGATGATAAATACAATCCACCTGTGTGTAATCAAGTCTCCGTATAAATGCACCTGCACTGTGATAGTCTCAGAGGTCCGTTAAAAGCGCAGAGAGCATCATGAAGAACAAGGAACACACCAGACAGGTCCGAGATACTGTTGTGAAGAAGTTTAAAGCCGGATTTGGATACAAAAAGATTTCCCAAGCTTTAAACATCCCAAGGAGCACTGTGCAAGCGATAATATTGAAGTGGAAGGAATATCAGCCCACTGCAAATCTACCAAGACCTGGCCGTCCCTCTAAACTTTCAGCTCATACAAGGAGAAGACTGATCAGAGATGCAGCCAAGAGGCCCATGATCACTCTGGATGAACTGCAGAGATCTACAGCTGAGGTGGGAGACTCTGTCCATAGGACAACAATCAGTCGTATATTGCACAAATCTGGCCTTTATGGAAGAGTGGCAAGAAGAAAGCTATTTCTTAAAGATATCCATTTAAAGTTTGCCACAAGCCACCTGGGAGACACACCAAACATGTGGAAGAAGGTTCTCTGGTCAGATGAAACCAAAATTGAACTTTTTGGCAACAATGCAAAACGTTATGTTTGGCGTAAAAGCAACACCCTGAACACACCATCCCCACTGTCAACCATGGTGGTGGCAGCATCATGGTTTGGGCCTGCTTTTCTTCAGCAGGGACAGGGAAGATGGTTAAAATTGATGGGAAGATGGATGGAGCCAAATACAGGACCATTCTGGAAGAAAACCTGATGGAGTCTGCAAAAGACCTGAGACTGGGACGGAGATTTGTCTTCCAACAAGACAATGATCCAAAACATAAAGCAAAATCTACAATGGAATGGTTCAAAAATAAACATATCCAGGTGTTAGAATGGCCAAGTCAAAGTCCAGACCTGAATCCAATCGAGAATCTGTGGAAAGAACTGAAAACTGCTGTTCACAAATGCTCTCCATCCAACCTCACTGAGCTCGAGCTGTTTTGCAAGGAGGAATGGGAAAAAATGTCAGTCTCTCGATGTGCAAAACTGATATAGACATACCCCAAGCGACTTACAGCTGTAATCGCAGCAAAAGGTGGCGCTACAAAGTATTAACTTAAGGGGGCTGAATAATTTTGCACGCCCAATTTTTCAGTTTTTGATTTGTTAAAAAAGTTTGAAATATCCAATAAATGTCGTTCCACTTCATGATTGTGTCCCACTTGTTGTTGATTCTTTACAAAAAAATACAGTTTTATATCTTTATGTTTGAAGCCTGAAATGTGGCAAAAGGTCGCAAAGTTCAAGGGGGCCGAATACTTTCGCAAGGCACTGTAAGGTCCCACCATTGACAGTGCATGTCAAAGCAAAAACCAAGCCATGAGGTCAAAGGAACGTAGAGCTCCGAGACCAGATTGTGTCGTGGCACAGGTCTGGGGAAGGGTACCAACACATTTCTGCAAGATTGAAGGTCCCCAAGAACACAGTGGCCTCCGTCATTCTTAAATGGAAGAAGTTTGGAACCACCAACTCTTCCTAGAGCTGACTGCAGAGTGAAGCAAAAGCAGCCAACAATTGCTCAGCATATGTGGAAACTCCTTCAAGACTGTTGGAAAAGTATTCCAGGTGAAGCTGGTTGAGAGAATTCCAAGAGTGTGCAAAGCTGTCATCAAGGCATAGGGTGACTACTTTGAAGAATATAAAATAGATTTAGATTTCTTTAACACTTTTTTGGTTACTACATGATTCCAAATGTGTTATTTCATAGTTTTGATGTCTTCACTATTATTCTACAATGTAGAAAACAGCAAAAATAAAGAAAAACCCTTGAATGAGTACCACTTTTGACTGGTACTATATGTCACAAGCAGTGGCGTGTATTCATGGATGCCAAGGGAAACCAGGCTTTCCCAAAAAAATGAATTAGTAAAAAAATAAAAGACATAAAATAATTGATCTTTCGTCTCTCTGTGTTTCATAAATTTCCTTCAATTTGCAAAATCCTGAATGTACCTCACTAGAGAAAGCATCTGAGCAAGCGAAACAGTGCCCCTCTGTCTCTGTATGTGGCCTCCCTTGATAAAAAAAGTATTAAAAAATAGCCCATTAGTGTTGAGCTAAACTGAATAAGCTCAACTGTGACTGGTCCTGGCGCACCAAAAGAAAATGTGAAGTGAAGCCAGTTTGGATTTGGCTTCACAACAATCACATCACATCAAAACGTAATTGTTGCATCTTGTTGTGTCGTTGTTCTCCGGTGGCTAGCTAAAATTGGCCCTTTCCTAAATTATCCATGGATGGAGATAGCGATTTGGACTTGCGATTTTACTTAATTCTCAGTACTGGCCAATGATTTTAACGGTGATTCTGATCAAACCATTAATTCATACATTGTGCCCTGAGCTGAGAGGATGGAAGTTCAATTTGTAACTAGATGTAGTAGGCTAATGTTAATTAGCTGGCTCATCGTTGCCCATGAAAGGAAGTTTGGCTAGCGAGCAAGCATTTTTGCCAGGTAGCCTAGGACAATAAAACCAAAAATCGTGTGCTGTATGACGGAGTCAGAGACCATTTCGTCAACATGAAAGGGAGAATGACATTGGCGTTTCTCTACAAGTAGGGTTTTTTCTATTTGCATGAACGCATGCACGCGCACACACACACACACACATAGAAATCAGAACCATGGGCAGCCAAATCATATGTAGCTTAAGTTGATTGGACACATTTTTGGGGGGTATCTTTCAGTTGTCACTGTATTAGACTAGCATAGGCGATTTGCTTACGTTGAATTGTTGAGGGTGAAATGGTGCTGGAATAGTGGGGGCAGCTCCTGTTTTCTTTGCGACTTACGCTAACTCCCTGTGGTTCTAAATCAATAATTGTTTAGCAGTCCGAAAATGTCAGAAACATTACCTTGCTTGACCATGCTGTAAGTCATGTAACTGTTTGTTACCTGCAATATGTTTTGTGGACTTCACCGGACAGATGTTGCTCTCCGGGTTTTGTGATGAAACAAAGGTGTGGTTGAATTTATTCTGCCACTGTGTCTTCGTATTGTCTTGGCCTTAGGCCTATGTATGATGGTGGCAAGGCATATGAACTAACAGACTATATAGCAAACAATGCAATTATTACAACACAGGTTGTAATATGGCATTTGTGAGGGGCTTGGCTTCCCCAGTGATTTTTACCCACACCCAGCTACTGGTCACAAAAGTGTTTTTGTGCAGTTGTTGCTTGCCTGTTGCATGATTATAATTGATTTAATTGGTTTATCTTACACCTTTCATGGTCATAGTTTAATGTAAGTTGAATAGTTTAATGTAAGGGTAAAAGTGGAAAGAAGGTTTGGGCGCAGACAACTATTCCTCTTTTGTTTCATGTAATTAGTCAGGCATGTTATCGCTGTGCAATTCTATACAAATGCCTACTCCATGGTGACATCACATTGACATGACAACTAACCTACATATAAGTCGCCTCACAACAAAAGAAAAGGCTGTGTTGTCTTGTGTTTTGCATTTGATCAAAGTACTGAAATAACTCTCACAGAGAGAACGCAGACCCAGTTTGGATTCATTTGATTACAGTTACACTCCTGGATGCACACATGGGAACATCTGCGTTCACATATATTGCGTTACTTCTCCTTTAATATGCTCGGTGTGCCACTGTCCCTCGGGACCATATATATGTTCTCATTCCGGAGGGTATTGGCATTAATGGCGTTATTACACACCACATTGCTTTCCTCAGCTGAAGGGAATCAAATCAAATGGCAAATCAAATCAAATGTTATTTGTCACATGCTTTGGTAACAATAGGTGTAGACTAACAGTGAAATCCTTGCTTATGGGTCATTTTTCAACAATGCAGATAATGAAAGATAATGAAAAATCTATATATGAACACAGTGAATAAAGTACCAGTATCGAGTTGATGTGCAGAGGTATGAGGTAATTGAGGTAGCTTTGTACATATAGGTAGGGGTAAAGTGACTAGGCAAGAGGATCGAAAATGGATAGTAGCAGCAGTGTGTGTGTGTGTGTGTGTGTGTGTGTGTGTGTGTGTGTGTGTGTGTGTGGTGTCAGTATGCATGTGCGCACATGTAATGTGTATGTGGGCGTATGTAGTGTGTGTGTGTTGGGGTTTCAGTGTAAGTATGTGTGAGTGTGTGGGTAGAGTCCAGTTTGTGTGCATAGAGTCAGTGTAGGGGAAGTATTGCAAACAAAGTGTATGTGTTAGGGTGTCAGTACGAGAAATTGTTTTTTCTTGTTCAGCAGTCGTATGGCTTGGGGGAAGAAGCTGTTCAGGGTCCTGTTGGTTCCAGACTTGGTGCACTGGCACCGCTTGCCGTACGGTAGCAGAGCGAACAGTATATGGCTTGGGTGTCTGGAGTCTATGACAATTTTATGGTCTTTCTCCTGACACCACTTGGAGGTCCTGGATGGCAGGGATCTCGGCCCCAGTAACAAACTGGGCCATACTTATGACCCTCTGGAGAGCCTTGCGGTCGTGTGCCATGCAGTTGCTGTACCAAGCAGTGATGCAGCCAGTCAAGATGCTATCGATGGTGTAGGATCTGAGTGCTCATGACAAATCTTTTCAGCCTCCTGAGGGGGAAGAGGTGCTGTCATGTCCTCTTCACAACTCTGTGGGTGTGGACCGTGTTAACCGTTTCCTGCAGTGGGCTAAATCAGGGTCACACAGAGTGTTTCTTGGTAGTCTTAAACACATTTACTCTTTTTTTTAAGTATACACCTCACACATATGGGTATGGTCCTAATAAAAGAAGACACATGTACCATGTCACATGTAGAGTTTTCACCCCAACCCAATATTACACTTTATACACATCATAGAAGACTTAAATATAACAAAAGTGTTTGACATAGAAACATTGGATGGGATTTTTATGAATAATGACTAAATTATGTATACATTTAAATCAGAACTATAACTAAACAGAATGCTACTATGTTACTGTATGGATATATGGATATTATTATAATCATAATACTGAATGTAATGTGTGTAGTTTTCATCAAGAATTAGAACAAGGACTATCGTCAGACCGTCTGGAATGTTGTGTTCCTTACAGGACATTCTGTCTCTACCCAGGGAGGGGAGAGACCTTGGGCTAGTAGTAGATGGTTTAACAGGTGGCAGACAATGTGGGAAGGCTTGTGAACTATATTGCCATTGTATCTGAGAGGAGGAGAGACATTTATGACGAAATGTGAGGTATATAAACTAATGTACATGGTATTATGAGCAGCGCTCTCGAGAATAAATGCTATTGGCTAATTTTGGTAGACTGGTCTCTGTCCATTTTATGCAAATAAGGATCTTACAAATTCTTAGAAGTGATTTAAATTGAATTGGTTAATGAACACATATAGGAATTGTGAAATTCCTTTAATAGAAACACAATTATGTTAATGAATTGTGAAATTATGAAAAATATGAATAACATTCCACTCATGAGGCCACTAGAGGGATATTTGGTCATTTGACTACAGAAAAGGTCTGCTTCCTTAATGATGTGGACACAGAAGAACTTGATGCTATGTTGATGGTCAGCGTGGCAGATGTGTTGTTGCCTACCCTCACCCCCTGCGGGCGGCCCATCAGGAAGTCCAGGATCCAGTTGCAGAGGGAGGTGTTCAGTTCCAAGGTCCTGAGCTTGGTGATGTGCTTGGAGGGGACTATGGTGTTGAATGCTGAGCTGTAGTTAATGAACAGCATTTTTACATAGGTAATCCTTTTGTCCAAGTGGGTGAGGATAGTGTGGAGTGCAATAGATATTGTGTCGTCTGTGCATCTGTTGTGATGGTATGCAAATTGGAGTGGGCCCAGGGTGTCTGGGATGATGGTGTTGATGTGAGCCATGACCAGCCTTTCAAAGCATTTCATAACTAAAGATATGAGTGCTACTGGGCACTAGCCATTTAGGCAGGTTACATTGGTATTCTTGGGCACGGGGACTATGATGGTCTGCTTGAAACAAGTTGGTATTACAGACCGGGTCAGGGATATGTTGAATATGTTAGTGAAGACACTTGCCAGCTGGACAGAGCATGCTCTGAGTGTACATCCTGGTATTCCGTCTGGCCCCGCAGCCTTGCAAATGTTAACCTATTTAAAGGTCTTGCTCACATGAGGCTATGAGAGCAACATCATACAGTTGTCCGGAACATCTGGTGCTCTCATGCATGGTTCAGTGTTGCTTGCCCTGAAGTGAACATAGCTGGTTTGGTAGGCTTGCGTCGCTGGGCAGCTTGTGGCTGGGTTTCGCTTTATAATCCATGATAGTTTGCCAGCCATGTCACAGCCTTAGAGCATCAGAGCTGGCATAGTAGGATTCAATCTTAGTCCTGTATTGATGCTTTGCCTGTTTGATAGCTCGTCGGAGGTCGTAGCGGGATTTCTTATAAGCGTCCGGATTAGCGTCCCTCTCCTTGACAGCGGAAGCTCTAACTTTTAGCTCAGTGCGGATGTTGCCTGTAATCCATGGCTTCTGGTTGGGGTATGTACGTACGGTCACTGTAGGGACAACGTTGTCGATTCACTTATTAAAGGATCCGGTGGCTGATGTGATAAACTCCTCAATGTTATCAGACAAATCCCGGAACATGTTCTAGTTTGTGCTAGCGAAACAGTCCTGTAGCTTAGCATCTGCTTCATCAGACCACTTCCGTATTGAACACATCACTGGTACTTCCTGTTTGAGTTTTTGCTTGTAAGCCGAAAGCAGGAGTTTAGAGTTATGGTCTGATTTGCGAAAGGGAGGGTGAGGAAGAGCCTTGTCATTTCTGTGTGTTGAGTAAAAGTGATCTAGAGTTTTGTCCCCTCTAGTTGCAAAATTGACATGCTGGTAAAAATAAAGGAAAACAGATTTCAGTTTCCTTGCATTAAAATCACCGGAAATATTATGTACCAAAAAAGTTAAGATCAGCGTATAATAATAGCCCGTAAGATGGCTACTATCCACTGCAGAGCCATCTTCTCATGAATATCAGACGATGATGATGATGAGTGTGTGTGTGTGTGTGTGTGTATGTGTGTGTGTGTCTGTGTGTGTGTGTGTGTGTGTGTGTGTGTGTGTGTGTGTGTGTGTGTGTGTGTGTGTGTGTGTGTGTGTGTGTGTGTGTGTGTGTGTGTTTCAGTCACCAGATCTCAACCCAATTAAACACTTATGTTAGATTTTGGAGCGACACCTGAGACAGCATTTTCCATTACCATCAACAAAACACCAAATGATGGAATTTCTTGTGGAAGAATGGTGTCGCATCCCTCCAATAGAGTTTCAGACACTGGTAGAATCTATGCCATCACCTTTCTTTAATTTTGGCAGTTACCTGTAGCTTCTTTGTTCGTAACAGTATCTAAAGACATGATAACATATTAATATCTATTCAAGAACATGCATTGTTTATTCCTCTGTCTTTGGGGATGGAAATAAAGTATCTAAGAAAAAGTCCCTTGTTATCCCACTACAATACATAGAGATCAAGCTGAAAGATGTACAGGCTGACATTCAGACAGCCATTTGTAAAGCCCATAATAATCAATGAGGCATTTAATTCGCTCTACATTCACATATCATCTTTATAGTCCCATAGATCACAACCTTGCTCTGTACTGTAGGTCTTTGTGTGAGTATTGAGTGTACAAAACATTAAGAACACCTTCCTAATATTGAGTTGCACCCCCCCCCCCCCTTTTCCCTCAGAACAGCCTCAATTCGTCGGACATGGACTCTACAAGGTGTCGAAAGCGTTCCACAGGGAGGCTGGCCCATGTTGACTCCATAGCTTTCCACAGTTGTGTCAAGTTGGCTGGATGTCCATTGGGTGGTGGACCATTCTTGATCCACATGAGAAACTGTTGAGCGTGAAAACCCAGCAGTGTTGCAGTTCTTGACACAAACCGGTGCGCCAGGCACCTACTACCATACCCTGTTCAAAGGGGACTTAAAACTTTTTTCTTGCCCATTCACCTTCTGAATGGCACACACACACAATCCATGTCTCAATTGTCTCAAGGCTTAAAATCCTTCTTTAACCTGTATCCTCCCCTTCATCTACACTGGCTAAAGTTGATTTAACAAGTGACATCAGTAAGGGATCATATCTTTCACCTGGATTCACCTGGTCAGTCTATGTCAGGGAAAGAGCAGGTGTTCTTAATGATTTGTACACTCAGTGTAGTTTATTAATGGCATCTGTATTGTTTTGTTATGACTGAGAGAATTCTGAATCCACAATTAGTCCGTATAAACACCTGTAGGCCTAACCCTATCTACAGCCACACAACCTAACCCTAACCCAAGCCTCAGACATAACACAAACCCTAACCCTAACTAACCATAACCCTAACCCGAACTAACCATAACCCTAACCCTAACTAACCATAAACCTAACCCTAGCGTAGGAAATTCCACTCCATGTAGGACATTTCGCCCACCTCACATGACTCACACCTCACATACAGAAGCCAATAGGAACTGTCCATGGTGCTGAAAGAGGATAAAATATGCAAAATAACATTTTGGTCTGTTTTCTGTGGAAATTAAGCTGCCCTGTAAGCAGGGTTGTCAAACTCACAGTTCTCTAAAGAATTAGAAGCTTTTATAATTAGGTGCACAGTTGACGTGAGTCGGCAGAATTGACTAGACTTGTCAGAACTTGAGTTAGGAAAGGTAGGAAATCTTTAAACATGAATTCTCCTTCCACTTCTGAGGAGCAGAGGAGAGCAGAGCTGGAGAGGAGAGAGAATGTACACACGTCCAATAAATCCATGACCTTATTTTACATCTGCTTTCCAATGAGATGCATGAATATTCGAAACGTTGGACAGATAGAAAAACAACATTATGCATTCTGCAGTAATGCATACTTCACTTAATGGTGGAGTGGGAGAGTGAATACATCTAGCAAGCTAAAAAAAAAGTTGTTTTGTATCAATAAATAACCATTATTGAATGATATTCAACCTGTAATTAGTGTTGGCCTACATCAATATTGCTTTCTGTAGATCTATATAAGGCTGAGTTTGAAGTTGAAATGACTAGAAACCTCATAGTAATAAAAAAACAACTACAACTAGGGCTTGGAGTTCTTTCTGGTTTGTCTACTCGTCTGGGAAAACTCATAGCATTAAATACACTAAAGTATGAGGACACCCCATTAACATTTGTGGATTCAGTTATTTCAGCCACACCCGTTGCTGACCAGTGTATAAAATCGAGCACACAGGTCCATACAGAAATGGTGTGTCGAGATTGGTGTGGAAGAACTTGACTGGCCTGCACAGAGTCCTGACCTCAACCCCATCGGACACCTTTGGAATGAATTGGAACGCAGATTGTGAGCCAGGCCTAATCGCCCAACATCAGTGTTATAGCACCAAAGGGGGGACCAACTCCATATTAATGCCCATGATTTTGGAATAAGATGTTCAAAGAGCACATACTTTTGGCCATCTAGTGTATAACCTTATATTCTAGTTTTCCACTCAGTGCCTCCATGACACAAAAAGGGCAGAAGCTATTTCCATATTTATTGAAGTGTGGCTGTGATGAACAAATCAAAGCCCCAGCTAATGGCCTTTGCACATTCCTTAATAAATCTCCTCTTTAATGTGCATCATTAAGTACTCGCCTATGTGTGGCTCTTCAAAAGACCAAGAGTGCTTTGTTTTCATTTGCTAAAACATTCCTCTCTCTTTTTCTCTGCCTGTTGTTGTTGTGTTGCTGTTCTCTTCTGTCTTGTTGCTTGCTTCTTGCTTATTCTACCATCGCCACGATGACTGGGTCACAATCACTGCTAGCTGCCATGATTAAATACCATGTGTAATCAGCCAATTAAGATATACTGGTGTCCAATTACTGATGTAAAATCACATGTTGCATCAAACTCTGTCAGACAGAGGAGGAGGTCTAGGGTACCGCTCCCTTTGATTTCAAGACCGCCCCTGACATCAGCTCAAACATGTTACTAGCATCCCATTAGTCAGAAACACTTTATTTACTTATCACTCAGACTGACTCAGCTCATCCAAATAAATGTGAGGAATTATGTAATTTCTTTAATGGAATGTTTCATGTAATACAGCATTAACAAACTATGTAACCCTAGAGACAGCACTAAATAAATTAAAATGGTCATTTGCCAAGCTGTATGCATATTAATTGTCACATCTGATCTTTTCTGAGTGTGCTCTCCATGGTTAATATGCCAGGATATCTGCACAGCCACTGGGACAGGAATGCTTCGAATATGAATTTGCATTTGCTTTCTGAGAGAATTGTAAAGTTTCAGGAGCTGGGAGATGGAGTGTGAATGTGAGGAGAGCCTTGCTGGCTGCGCGAGATGGGAGCATTGTAGCACGTGTGAAATGGGAAGCTAGGTAGCTGGGCTGGGTATTGTTCAGGTAGGAGAATGGATCTCTGAATGGTGTTCAGCAGGAGGTCGGAGGCCTAGGGTTCACACAGGCACAGCTTCCTCTCTCTCCTCTCCTTGGGTGAGACTACACACAGACACACAGACACACACAGACACACACACATAGAACAGCACCCCATCTCACACCACCTTCTCGCAAATAGCACATTTCAAGACATGAGAAACTAAACTAGAAAATTCATGGAGAATGGATGCTCAGCAAGAAGAATTTAGTAATTTGAATATCTATAGACTTCATTCTAACAAGGCTCTAAACATGGCTGGCTGCTGGCAGGGGAGAAAATGCACAGCCGAGGTACCTTCCAAAATGTTATACAACACAGCAAGCAACAGTTGCAAGTTGATTTATCAATCATTTAAAATATGTCAGAAACATTGAAATGCGTCAAGCAAACTCGTGGAAAGCATTTATTCAGGAATATATTGGATCCAATTGTTCAGGTCTCCACGGTAGTACTTTGAAGTAGGGAGTGGAGGAGAACTGAGGGATTTGAAGAGAGGTTATGAGACAAAATGAGAGGACAGAGGAGGAGAGGACATACGTAATAAATAAGTAATAAAACACAAGTGAAGTTAGAGAAGAGAAGAGGAGAGAAGAGAAGAGAAGTGTTATGATTTTTATGAATGATGACTAAATGATGTAGACATTTAACATAGAACTATAACTAACTGAATTCTATCCTGTTTTTCTATATTGATAAAAAATGTTAGTCCATCAGAAAGAGGTTATGTAGCATATACCTAGGAAGAAAGGACGGTATGTGTGTGCCTAAAGAAAACAAAGTGGATCATTAAACTGTGTTTGAACAGACCCGGCTATAACTCTGGGGAGATAGGACAGGGAGAGCCCCTCCAGGTTTCCCGTATCTGGAGGGGACTGGAACTGTCAGCTGAGTGGTAATAAACTTTGGTGAGACTCCAGGAGAAAAAGAGAGAATACAAAGTTTAGTGTGTATGTATGTGCGTAGGTTAAGAGAATATATTATAAATGGAGTGTTTTTTGTATATGCACAGCAGCGCTCTCGTAAATACACTTTGCTGACTAGAGTAGACTGGCCTCTGTATGTTTCATTTCAATAAGAATCTTACAAATTCTTAGTAACAGACAGAGTATTTTAAGTGAAGTTCAGTTCATGAACATTGAGAACAAATTTCTCATAACAAGAAGAGAAGAGAAGAGAAGAGAAGAGAAGAAGGTCCTTCGGGTATACTTGACATGGCTGCATGCCTCATTGCCTCCTCCACACCGCCTTTGCCTCCCAGCTTCTCCTCACCGTCTCCTCTCCCCGCTTCCCCTTTCACCTACTCCCCACTCACAAACTCTCTTTCATCTTGTCCTCTTTTCAATTCCCCCCATGTATTCCCAGCCTCGTTGCCTCGTCGCCTCCCTGCTCCTTCCTTCCCTTCCTCCTCAGTTCCTCCCTCTAACCGTGTCCTCTCGCTGCCTCCCTCCTTTCTTTGGGTGGCTGTGCGACTGAGGCAACGCTATGTGGCTGTGTGGCTAAGGCGGCGGTGCAATGCCAGGTCGGCTGTTCTGCTCCATTTGGCACGTCTGTTGGGGCTGGCATGTCTCAATGACACCCAGCAGCGCTAACGTTCTTCTGCTCCCCTGCACCACAGTCACCCCAGCACCACAATCTACACAGCACCATCACAATTAATACAGAGACACAGACCAATCCAAAAGAGTCCCCTGCTCCTTCCTCCGTACACACAGAACCTCCGGCTACCTCTGTGTCTGTAATAAACCATTTAACTTAGCTTTGAACTGATTGTATGCAACTGGGTGCTCAGAATCCAGGGGTATACAAATTCAATTTTTTTACAACAAGATGGTTGCACAACAGGGATGTTGGTGTTATGGGATAACAGAGATAAAATGGCTAGAGGGGCAGTCCATGAAACGATCTGCCCTGGGACATCATGGGGTGACATTGGAGAAGGCCGGCAGGGAAGGCACAGCGTAGTGGAGGAGAGAGGAGAGGAGGAGGATGAAGTGGGAGTGCTGGATAACTGGCAGAGAGACAGAGTGTGTTTAGTGATTGACAGAAACAGACAAGACTATCTGTGTAGGGGAGGTTTTCCTCTGAGCTCTGATCTATAGTGCAGAGTGATTTATTGACAGATAGACGGGCAGTATCATCAACCAGACATACAGGAGATGTATGACAATCACTGAGAGATACAGAGAGATGGGGAAGGGGAGGGGGCCAGGGAGGGAGGGAGGGAGGGAGGGAGGAAGGAAGGAAGGAAGGGAGGGAGAGAGAGAGAGGGGCAGACAGAGATTGAGAGACAAACAGAAAGTAATCAAGAGGAAAAGGAGAGTGAGAAAGGTAGAGAGAGAGGAAGAGATAGGTGTAGTAGATCTTAATACTCAAAACATTTTCAAAAATGACTCCCATATCTGACTGAAGTCCTCAGATGAATGAGGACAATCTCTTACAGGATGTAGAATGAGTTGATTACAGGAAAGAGGTACAGTACAGTTGGAGAAATGGCCAGTGGTGTTTTTCAACTGCACCAGGGTAAGTGAGGACCTCTGTCCTTAGAAACCAGTTATTCCCACAGTCTGCAAGTCAGCTCTACACAGCTCTGATAAATTACCATGCAATATTAGGAAAGATAGAGTATATCAGCTGAGAGGTGAGGGGGAGAGAGAGAGAGAGCGGAAGGAAGGGGGGAGTAGAAAGGAGGAGAAACTTGTGAATGGCATCTGTTCTGATCACTGCCCACCTCGTTATTTCAGTTATTGTTACTACCTAAACTGTAATGACTGGTAATATGAGAGTTGTGCTATTCTCCCCCAAAATTACACTGCTGCTTATCATGTAAGCCAACATGCAGGGAGAGAAGCCAGGGAACTACAGTATCTCCAAGTTGTCAACCAGCCATTAGCAGTCTTTTCTACAGCTGCTGTCCTGGACACTGGTCTTTGGCTAGCCAAGCTAGTTCTTTTGTGATTTACTGTGGCTCAATCTCAAATAATATCCTATTCCCTCCCTATAAAGTGCACTTTTGGCAAAAGGGCCATTATTGTTTTGGTTAGAAGTAGCACACTATGTAAGGAATAGGGATTGATATTGGCCCTATGTTATTGTCATCTTATACCATGGCATTGTTAAATACTTGTTTCTGATTGGTTTGAAGGGCAATCTATTTCCCAAAAAACGCAGGGTATATTTTCACGGTACAATTCAATGGCTATAATTCATTCTTATATCTTCTATGTTTAAACTGATTTTGACAGCAAAAGTCGATTTGAAAACATGAATGGCATTGTTGAATTCGATGTTCATAATGTCAAGCTAGGACTGTTGGTTTGGTTAGCTAAACTAGTAAATCTGTTTGTTTGGTTACCACAGCAACTACTGTAGCTATCTAATAAACCTGCTAGCTACTTCAGTGGATGTTGAACACAGATTTCTAGCAGCAAGTGTGCTAAATTATAGCCATGGAACACACCTTTCACGTCGTTCATTATTTTCAGTAATGCATACCCCCTTATTGATTAATCCTTACATAACCATTACCCACAGCCTAGGCTTTACAGGCAACACGTAGTGCTGGACATTCTGGTTGCTGTGGCAACTGCAAATCAAAAGTTGCAGTGATTCAGTTTGGTGAGGAATATCAAATTAATGTTTTGAAAAGCACACGTGAAATACAATTGTGTATTGGAGCAAATATTGGTTCTCTCAGGCTCTAAAAAGTCATTAATACTTTGATTTGATTTATCTCTGTGTTGCTCGCAATGTATAAAAACATAAACTTAGTTTATTTCTGGTATGCATGCTGGAGTGAGAGTTAGCACTTTGTATGCAGCCCCCTACATCCCACGCAGTCGACAACACGCAGCAACAAATGTATTCTACAATAGATGATCCGATTCAACCCCTTTAAACCACCTCGTGCCCCCGAAAACATACCTCATGTTCGTTTCCTGTCAAATTGTCACGATTTCACGTGACATTTACACATGTGTTTTTGGAACAATTCACATGTGATGATGTGGATTTTCACATGTGAAATCATGTGAAACCATGTGAAATCATGTGAAACCATGCGTTTTTGGAACACTTCAAGTGATATTTCACATGAACTTTAACAAACAAAAATGAGTAGTTATGATACACACATAGTGGATTTAACTTACATATTTGACCACATTGTGTACCCTATATTTATTTGAACAGTAATTGTTAGTCAACATGTGATTTGAACTCTTGGTTTACTTGATTTTGATCATCCTGCTATGCCACCATGTCTGTGTCAATAACTGATTTCACCTGTGTTCCTACACTTTGGACTTCAAAGTACAGCTTAACTGTGTTGAAAACATACGAAAGAAAAACAATTATATTTTATCATAGTGATTCAAGTGTAACATTAAAGCAAAATAATATACCTCGCAATATTAGACAACTATACAGAAAACCATCAAATTGCTGAAATAATAATCAATGGTGAGAAAATAGTCAGAATATCTGATAACTAAAATAGCAGTGCAGATGACACGCTTTAGCTAAGAGCAGAGATGTATTATTGGTATTGAATGTGTATGAGAATACTACAGACTTTGTGGCGCAGCAGAAAGGTCAGTGTACCTCAAATCCAGAGGTTCTGAGTTCAACTCCCAGGTGTGGTCATACTTTAGCTGAACAGCAAAAACACAAGAAATTGTACATGTGAAAAACGTGAAGTTTCAAAAACATGTTTTCACATATGAAATGTCACATGAAGTGGTCTAAAATCATGTTTCCACGTGTGAAATGATTTTCGGGGCGACAGGTAGCCTAGTGGTTAGAGCATTGGGCCATATTTTCAGATGAAGTGTTCCAAAAACACTTTTCACATGTGAAATCGGGTGGTTCAACATGTAATAACATAAAACTACACTGTTCACCATTGCTGTTGACTTTGTGGGAAATGTTAGTAATTGTAAGGTACATTTCTACAGTAATAGGATACTGTATTAGTGTTTTTCTATACATTGATTTATAGTAAGTTACCGGCTACTAAGTAGCCGGTAACTACTAACAACTGTTAAGGTATTTCTACAGCTGAACTGTATTTTGTCAGTAGACATACAACAACGAATTGTATTCAGGAAGTACATAGAAATTCCAATTCTAATTATTTTCAATGCTGGAAAATTGGTTTACTTTCTGAATTGACTGAAACTTAAATGGAATCGACCTCAACATTGGTTAGCACTCTTGGGACACAACCACAACTGGAATTTGAACTTCCAACCTCTTGGATACCAGTCTCTCTTGGCTAAGAGTTGAGGAGAGTGACTGCATCACTTCTTTTTATAAGAAACATTTAGTTGAAAATCCTAAATTGTTTGCATAGTCAATTTACACAAAGCTCTGACACACACACACTTACCCCACCAGACATGCCACAGGGGTCTTTTCACAGTCCCCAAATCCAGAACAAATTCAAGAAAGCGTACACTATTATATAGAGCCATTATTGCATGGTACTCCGTTCCTTCTCATTTTGCTCAAATGAACAGCAAACCTGGTTTCAAAAACAGATAAAGCAACACCTCACGGCACAACGTCTCTCTCCTATTTGACCTAGATAGTTTGTGTGTATGTACTGGTATTGATATGTAGCCTACGTGTGCCTTTTTATTTGATTTTTTAAATTGATGAAGTTCTGTTCTTGTCTATTCTGTATTATGTCATGTTTCATGTTTTGTGTGGACCCCAGAAGGTGAAGCTGCTGCTTTTGCAACAGCTAATGGGGATCCTAATCAAATACTAAATACCAAATCTGAATTTCCTGCTTTGACACCAGATCTGTGGCCATGACAGAGATTGACCATTGTCAAGAATGTATTCCTGTACTTTGCTAAAAGTTGCTCGGAATCAAGTTAATAATTGTGCGATTCTCTGACAACACCAACGAAAAAGTAGCAGTGCTCAGGGACACTTCACTTCACTTCACACCTTGATTCAATCAGATCAAGTGTAAACACGCGAGTGCCGACAACTGCATTACGGTACAGTGTTCTTTCCTGGTGTTCAAATAGGTCAAAGGTACATATAAGGACTCCGTTCAGAGGTACGCATAGGAAGTCACATAGAGGGTGATACCTTTTAGGGTACATGTGTGGATAATGTAGTATATTGGTCCATTTTTTGACCAAATATATTCAATTTAATGCTGCGTTTGTACTCACGCGGAAGGTGGGAATTTACCAGTTGTGAAGTTGTAAATAACACGACTCAGGATGAGACCCAAATGGCAACAGACCAACAGAAAAGGCTGGTATAATTACACAGGGGATAATGGGGAAACACCTGGATGGGGGAGGAGATTTATTTTTTATAATTTTTATTTAACTAGGCAAGTCAGTTAAGAACAAATTCTTATTTTCAATGACAGCCTAGGAACTGCCTGTTCAGGGGCAGAACAACAGATTGCGTTTAGCCAGGGATTTGAACTTGCAACCTTCCGGTTACTAGTCCAAAGCTCTAACCACTAGGCTACCCTGCCGGCCCAGGACAGAAATACCACAAGACAGGGTGTGACTGTTCTTCCCCTTCTCTAGGGGCACCACCTGGCCTCCTACCCGGGCACATACCTGGTTGACACGGATGCCGGCGGCAGAACTCAGCGATGAGGGCTGGGTCAGAAGACAAAGGGCTGTGAGACAGAGGTTTAACTTCTCTAGGGTAGGGATTGGGAATTTTGGATGAAAAGTGTGCCCAAATTAAACTGCCAGAAGATAGGATATGCATATAATTGGTAGATTTGGATAGAAAACACTCTAAAGTTTCCAAAACTGTTAAAATAGTGCCTGTTAGTATAACAGAACTTATTTGGCAGGCGAAAACCTGAGAAAAATCAATTCAGGAAGTAGAATTTGTTTTGGTTTTGTAGTTTTCTATTGAATGCCATTACAGTATCCATTGACTTAGGACTCAAATTGCAGTTCCTATGCCTTCCACTAGATGTCAACAGTATTTAGAAATTGTTTTAGGCTTGTATTCTGAAAAATGAGGGAGTAAGAGCAGTCGGAATGAGTGGACCCTGCCATGTCACAGAGCTTTTTCATGCGAGCGACCGAGAGAGTACCTTTCTTGTTTACCTTTTATATTGACAACGTTATTGTCCGGTTGAAATATTACAACAACCTGAGGATTGAATATAAAAATCGTTTGACATGTTTCTATGAACTTTACGGATACAATTTGGATTTTTTTGTCTGCCTGTTGTGACTGCGTTTAGCCTGTGGATTACTGAAGAAAACGCGCAAACAAAACGGAGGTTTTTGGAAATAAAGAGAGACTTTATCGAACAAAAGGAACATTTATTGAATGTCTTCTGAGTGCAACCATATGAAGATCCAACCATATGAAGATCATCAAAGGTAAGTGATTAATGTTATCTATATTTCTGACTTGTGTAACTCTTCTACTTGGCTGGTTACTGTTTGTAAAGATTTGTCTGCTGGGCGATGTTCTCAAATAATCGTAAGGTATGCTTTCGCCTTAAAGCATTTCTAATAATCCATGAAGGACCGTGTCGAACAGGGATTCCGGTTTCCAGGCACTCTCGGCGGCTAACATGCGGAAATCGACCGCATAGCCTGCCACACTACGGGAGTCTTGGCATAGTAGGAGTAGCTTCCGAGCAGCCTCTCTCCCGGACAACGGAGAATCTAACACCTTTTTACCTCCGCCATGAACTCCTCCAGAATGAAGCACATGATGGATTGTTGCTCACACACCGCCATAGCCCAGGTGAATGTCCTCCCGGACATCAGCGTTATAAGGTATGCTATCTTCGAGTGGGCCAAGGGAAAAGAAGGCTGGAGCTCATGTTGAGGGAGCACTGGGAGAGAAACGCCCGACAGGTTCCTGAATCTCCAGCGTAGTGCTCTGGGGGAGGTAACCAGGGTTCTCGTGGTGGGCTGGAGAGACACGCTGTTGACAGAGGGGTTACTGAGAGTCTGGGAGGATACTGTTGTGGCTGGCTGCCTAATAGACAATCCGCAGAATTGCTCCAGCAATGTACTGAAAGCGTGGGGATGGCGTCCTGCCAAGGTCTGGAATCCTTACTTAAGATGGGTCAGGGCAGGCAGAATGGTCAGAAGCGGGAAAACTAGAAAACAGAAACTAGAGATACTGGAAACCGGGAAACACGCTGGTAAGACTTGACTTGACAAGACGAACTGGCAACAGACCAACAGAAAACGCAGGTACAAGTACACAGGGGATAATGCGGGGAAATGGGAGACACCTGGTGGGGGGTGGAGACAAGCACAAGACAGGTGAAACAGATCTGGGTGTGACAGTAAATACCAGTTGGATGCATTTACATGCTTTGAAATTGCTGAGAAATGCTGATTGGCTAATGACGAACAAGCTGCATGAACCATAAACTAAAACTAAAAAGAAATCACAGTAATTTACTGTAGCTATTTACAGTAACATGCTATAAATTAAACATTGTATGGCTCTTTTGTAGTACATGCACGTATATCAGCGTTTAACAAGGCTACAGAACTTCCAACTACAGTGTTTATGAACAGAATACAACAGAGCGAATTAAAAGGGATGACATTCCCTCTCATTGGAGACCAAAAGAGTTAGCTGAAAGCCACGCCTGCAATCTTCTGATATGCTGCTGCATTACTTGCTGCTATCAATCATGTTTCATGTTTCAATCATGTTTCAATCATGTTTCAATCATGTTTCAACAGAAAAGTCAGTGATCGCACAATAGGTTACTGCCAAGAATTGCTAGTGGCAGAAAGTGTCCTGTTTGATAATGGCAGCATTTTGCCAGTAAGTTACTGTGGATTTTACAATAACTTACTAACTAGAAGTTTCCAGGTAAGAAATTACAAATTCACAGCAACTTCTGGCAACTACACTGAACAAAAATCTAAATGCAACATCCAACAATTTCAAAGATTTTACTGAGTTACAGTTCATATAAAGAAATCAGTCAATTGAAATGCATTCATTAGGCCCTACTCTATGGATTTCACATGACCGGGAATACAGATGTGCATCTGTTGGTCACAGATACCTTAAAAAAAGGTAGGGGTGTGGATCAGAAAACCAGTCAGTATCTGGTGTAACCAGCATTTGCCTCATGCAATGCAACACATCTCCTTCGTATAGAGTTGATCAGGCTGTTGATTTTGGCCTGTCGAATGTTGTCCAACTCCTTTTCAATGGCTGTGCGAAGTTGCTGGATATTGTCGGGACCTGGAACACACTGTCGTACATGTCGATCCAGAGCATCCATAACCTGTTCAATGGGTTACATGTCTGGTGGGTATGCAGGCCATGAAAGAACTAGGCCATTTTCAGCTTCCAGGAATTGTGTACAGATCCTTGCAACATGGGGCCTTTCGCTATCATGCTCTAACATAAGGTGATGGCGGCGGATGAATGGCACGACAATGGGCCTCAGGATCTCATCATGGTATATCTGTGCATTCAAATTGCCAACAATAAAATGCATTTGTGTCCGTTGTCTGTAGCTTATGCCTGCCCATACCATAACCCCACCGCCGTCTGCCATCTGATTAATACAGTTGAAACTGGGATTCATCCGTGAAGAGCACACTTCTCAAGCATGCCAGTGGTCATAGAAGGTGAGCCTTTGCCCATTGAAGTCGGTTACAACGAGGCCGGTTGTACACATTCCCAAATTCTCTAAAACAACGTTGGAGGTGCCTTATGGTAGATAAATTAACATTACATGGCAACTGCTCTGGTGGACATTCGTGCATTCAGAATTCCAATTGCACGCTCCCTCAAAACTTCTGTGGCATTGTGTTGTGTGACAAAACTGCACATTTTAGAGTGGACTTTTATTGTCACAAGCACAAGGTGCACCTGTGTAATGGTCATGCTGTTTAACCTGCTTCTTGATATGCCACACCTGTACTGTCAGGCGGATGGATTATCTTGGCAAAGGAGAAATTCTCACTAACAGGGATGTAAACAAATTTGTGCACAATATTTGAGAGAACTAATCTTTTTTGTATGTATGGAACATTTCAGGGATCTTTTATTTCAGCTCATGAAATATGGGACCAACACTTCACATGTTGAATTTATATTTTTGTTCAGTGCAGTTGCCATTAACTTACAGTAAAATGCACAATATCTATTTACAGTACAGCTCATTAACCATACCATTATGTTTTGAGTGTGTGTTAATATACTTTTCAAGTAGTAAGTATGAACCTGGTGGCACTGCAGAAACATCGCTACACTCCCAACCAAGGTTCCAATTTCAAATAATCAATGTATATTCTATGATGTCAAGTGTCCTTGAGCACTGTTAGTTTTACATTAAATTAAGGGTATGTTGGTGGTGATAATTGGACATTTAACTACTTGATTCTGGGCAGCTTTTAGCGAAGTGCAGAAATACATTCTTGCCAGTAAGTCTGTGGCCCATAGCTCTTAAACACTCACAGATCGTGTGGTGCAGCTGAACTGTAGCAGGATATTTCAGGTTGCTAGTAACCAAGAGGTTCTTGATTCAAATCCTATTTGAATCTTAGTCCCAATTGTGGTCACAGTACAAGATCTTACAATAATTGAAATCAGAATACAGCAGCATACTGTGATTTTATAGAAATAACACCATCATTTTTTATATACATATATTTACTTTATATTTACTGCAACTTCAAGCAAAGTGCAGAAGTGTGTTCTAGGCAATAAATATATAGCCAATCTCCACAACATCCACAGGTCTGGTGGCACAGCAGGAACTTCAGATAACTACAAATCTAGAGGTTGTGAGTTCATATCCAAAGCGAGGTTGAGACCCAAATAGTCAGCATCATACTGTCCTTTAACCTTAACACCTCAATTTCACTGTTCATGTTGAAATTTTGCTTCCCCATGTTGTCACATTTATTTCACATGAGTTGTGTTTTCACATGTGCTGACATGACACATGTTATCACATGTTGAGATTTTGTATCCCCGTGATGTCATATTTATTACACATAAATTTCACATTAAATCACGTGATCACATGAGATCACACGAAATCACGTGTTCACGTGAAATTAATGTGTTTTTTCCTCTCTTCCCTGGCCCCGCTCCACCTGGCTCCTCTCCTCCTCCTCTCCTCCCCGGCTCCTCTACTCTCCGCGTCCTCTCCTCCCCGGGTCCTCTCCTCCCCGGCTCCTCTCCTCTCCGGGTCCTCTCCTCCCCGGGTCCTCTCCTCCAGTCGGTTTAGTCAGGGTCTCAACTTACTGTCGAGAGTTAGAACAGTAGAAGACACAAGATGCAATTTCTAAGCCCCACGATAGTGCCTCAGCAGTTTTCCTCTTGTTATCTCACTCAATTAAGCGATGTCAGCTAACATGTTTTAGATTGCCAGGTAAGTTAGTCTAGCCAGCTATCTAAACCTTGTAGTAATCATGGCTGAATTACCAACCGGGCACGTAGGGCACCTGCCCATGCCCTGACCTCAAGGGTGCCTCCATTGATTATGTTAGGCCTATATTCAATCAGATCAGGCATTAACCAGCAAGAGCAGACACCCGCATAGAGGAGGTTTTGGCGGTGTCAAAGGTGGAACTGCGTTGGAGCCGTCAAATTAGTGAGCTGCTGCTCTTATGATCATTGTCAGGAAGCCACACCCGCCACACGCTCAAACTTGCATGTGATTTCTGTTTATGTGACTCCGTGCAGCCAATAGCAATGTCTGGTTTAGGCATATGCCAGGAGCTGCCAGGAACTCTAACGCAGTTCCACCTCTGACAACATCAAAACATCTGCTATGCGGATGTCGGCTAAAGCGGATCTGCTTGAATAATTACAAGAATTACAAGAAAAACAAAATGTTCTCTCCGCCCCATGGCAAAATGTGTAGAATTACATAAAATGTGCTTTAAAACTGCAAGAACAAAAAAAAAAACACAGCTTAGAGGGGTGCCACTTCAATGTTTTGCGCGCAAGGTAGTGGGGCCCCCCAACCAAATCTCGCTTAGGGCCCCCAAAAGGCTAGACTCAGCCCTGCTCTCCTAAACTTGACGGCACACTCCGTTTGTACCACAGAGCACCAAGCGTTCACCAGCCAGGCAAGCAAATTAGCATAAGAGACTTGACCCCCACTAAAAACAAAGGGCAGGCTGGGAAATTGGAATTTAGTTATTATGGTTACAGCGGCACACTCCCCAGATGGTTGTCAGAGATATGGTGGGGCTTTGGCACATGTTCAGGTCTTAATTAACATACACAGACAGGGACAAACACACGCACACCAGCACCCACACAAGTCAGTAATCACTCAGTCCCAAATGTGTAAAAACCCATATTTTACACACAATTCGGTTTCATAGTGCCAACATACTGTACTATGCATTACATACTAAACCACACCACACGACTACGGAACGTCTAAAAAGAGCCTCATAAATATGTCCTAAAGAGGAAATATTCATGAAATTGTGTTAATCTCCATGAAACAACCACACTATCCCTGGTTACTTACTCCAACAAATTAGCATAAAAACCACAACAGTTGAGCGTTTTTATTTTAATCAATGAAGCAGGTCCCCAAATAAATCCTGCTCTGAATAGAGGAGGGAGAATAGCACAAACAGACAGAGAGATTTGGGCAGCTTATTGAATCCATTTGTCTTTGGATTACAGATAATAAAAGAGCTATTAGCCTGAAAATGTATTAGTCTTTATGTTCCTACTGTGAAGCTGGGGCTGAGGCTAGAGAACATTGAGATAATGACAGGAGTATATCTATTGAACAGTCACAGAAGGCCAAAGTAAGAGACATCCCTCAAGACAAAACACTTTTTTCAAAGTAACATTCATTTATATGGAGAGTTCAACGTCCTCACACAACTGATCTGGGGTGAGTTTCCTTTGTATCTTTGTAGCTCTCAACAACCCAGCTGCACAGCCAAGAGAGAGTTCCCTAAAACTGTTAAAACATTTTACACCCTAAAACTTCAGGGGAAACCAGAATAACAAAAACATTACATTTTAGATGTATTTCTGGTAGAAACATCACACATTCACGTTCTCCCTCCCAACACCCAGTGTCTCAGACTCTCAGCTATGAAGGGAATTCATCCCTATCCTCCAAACAAAAAGCCCCAAGGTCCCTCCCGATATGAGAGCCAGTGAGAAATTACAGTGGCTTGCGAAAGTATTCACCCCCCTCTGCATTTTTCCTATTTTATTGCCTTACAACCTGGAATAAAAATGGATTTTTGGGGGGTTTGTATCATTTGATTTACACAGCATGCCTACCACTTTAAAATTGCGAACATATTTTTTATTGTGAAACAAACAAGAAATAAGACAAAAAAAAGAACTTGAGTATGCATAACTATTCAACCCCCCAAAGTCAATACTTTGTAGAGACACCTTTTCCAGCAATTACAGCTGCAAGTCTCTTGGGGTATGTCTTTATAAGCTTGGCACATCTAGCCACTGGGATTTCTTGCCATTATTCAAGACAAAACTGCTCCAGCTCCGTCAAGTTGAATGGGTTCCGCTGGTGTACAGCAATCTTTAAGTCATACCACAGATTCTCAATTGGATTGAGGTCTGGGCTTTGACTAGGCCATTCCAAGGCATTTAAATGTTTCCCCTTAAACCACTCGAGTGTTGCTTTAACAGCATGCTTAGGGTAATTGTCCTGCTGGAAGGTGAACCTCCTTCCCAGTCTCAAATCTCTGGAAGACTGAAACAGGTTTCTCTCAAGAATGTCCCTGTATTTAGCACTATTCATCATTCCTTCAATTCTGACCAGTTTCCCAGACCCTGTCGATGAAAAACGTCCCAATAGCAGGATGCTGCCACCACCATGCTTCACTGTGGGGATGGTATTCTCTGGGTGATGAGAGGTGTTGAGTTTGCGCCAGACATAGTGATGTCCTTGATGGCCAAAAAGCTCAATTTTAGTCTCATCTGACCAGATTACCTTCTTCCCTATGTTTGGGGAGTCTCCCACATGTCTTTTGGCGAACACTAAATGTGTTTGCTTATTTTTTTCTTTAAGCAATGGCTTTTTTTCAGGCCACTCTTCCGTAAAGCACAGCTCTGTGGAGTGTACGGCTTAAATTGGTCCTATGGACAGATACTCCAATCTCTGCTGTGGAGCTTTGCAGCTCCTTCAGGGTTATCTTTGGTCTCTTTGTTGCCTCTGATTCATGCTCTCCTTGCCTGGTCCATGAGTTTTGGTGGGCGGCCCTCTCTTGGCAGATTTGTTGTGGTGCCATATTCTTAAAAATTTTTAATAATGGATTTAATGGTGCTCCGTGGGATGTTCAAAGTTTCTGATATTTTTTTATAACCCAACCCTGATCTGTACTTCTCCACAACTTTGTCCCTGAACTGTTTGGAGACCTCCTTGGTCTTCATGGTGCCGCTTGCTTAGTGGTGTTGCAGACTCTGTGGCTTTTCAGAACAGGTGTATATATACTGAGATCATGTGACAGATAATGTGACACTTTGATTGCACACATGTGGACTTTAATTAACTAATTATGTGACTTCTGAAGGTAATTGTTTGCACCAGATCTTATTTACGGGCTTCATAGCAAAGGGGATGAATACATATGCACCCACCACTTTTCTGTTTAAAAAAATAATTTTAAAAAGTAATTTTATTTCACCAATTTGGACTATTTTGTGTATGTCCATTACATGAAATCCAAATAAAAATCTATTTAAATTACAGGTTGTTATGCAACAAAATACGAAAAATGCCAGCGGTATGAATACTTTTTGCAAGGCACTGTAAATCCCCTTAATTAGGCCAACAGATTTGCTGTAGCGTTCTCCTTCGCAACACAAACCCCTCCTCCTCTCAACAAATCTGTAATTACTGGGCGCAAGGAGCTGATTACCAGCACTTCTTCAGAAACAAGGCAGGGCATGACCAGAGATACTCAAGGCTGGAGAGTAATACACTGGAAATAAGGATAGTACAATCAGTTTTGTGTTTTCCCTCTTCTTGTTTCCTCTCCTACATTTACACTCATTATGCAGATGAAGGATAGGAAAGACTTCATTGAGATGCACTAAGCGTCCCTCTCATTCTGCATCCTGCTGTACTATCAAATGCAAATCACAACATGGGAATTGTATCACCCCTAGAATATCTCTGACCATCAGCAGAATCGTGACATACTGTAATCACCTCATTTACCCACAAATCTAAAGGTAGAGATAGGAAGAGCCTGCTGCTCCCATCTTTGCAACACCAGGCAGGAAGGAAGAAGCAATCTTACCCAAATCTCAGGTGGTTGCAGAACAATCAATGTCATGTATTCCTCTGCTACAATTTGACATATTCCATAATTTCTCTCTCTCGCTCTCGCTCTCCCTCCATTTCTCTCTCTTTCCTTCCCCCTCTCTCCCTCCCCTACCCCCCTGCTGAACCCCTGGTTTAGATAAACATAGCTGTGTCCCAGCTGGGCTATACTCTTCAGAGCAGGACCTTATTAGGTCTATTTCTATTTTGTCCTGTCTATCAAAAGTGTTGGAAAAACATGTCAATAATCAACTGACTAGCTTTCTTGTTGTCTATAGTAGTCTCTCGGGTATGCAATATGGTTTCCGCTCAAGTTATGGATGTGTCACGGCAACCTCAAAGGTCCTCAATGGTGTCACCATTGCCCTTGATTCTAAGCAATATTATGCTGCTATTTTTATTGACTTGCCATAGCTTTTGATTCTTGTGGGCCGGCTAAGGAGTATTAGTGTCTCTGATGGGTCTTTGGGCTGGTTTACTAACTACCTCTCTCAAAGAGTGCAGTGTATAAAGTAAGAAAATCTGCTGTCTCAGCCACTGCCTGTCACCGAGGGAGTACCCCAAGGCTCGATCCTAGGCCCCATGCTATTCTCAATTTACATCAACAACATAGCTCAGGGAGTAGGAAGCTATCTCATCCATTTATATGCAGATTATATAATCTTATACAAAGCTGGGCCCTCCCTGGATTTAGTGTTAAATGCTCTACAACAAAGCTTTCTTAGTGTCCAACAAGCTTTCTCTACCCATAACCTTGTTCTGAACACCTTCAAAACAAAGGTCATGTGGTTTGGTAAGAAGAATGTCCCTCTTCCCACAGGTGTGATTACTACCTCTGAGGGTTTAGAGCTTGAGGTAGTCACCTCATACAAGTACTTGGGAGTATAGCTAGACGGTGCACTGTCCTTCTCTCAGCACATTTCAAAGCTGCAGGCTAAAGTTAAATCTAGGCTTGGTTTCCTCAATCGTAATCGCTCCTCTTTCAACCCCAGCTGCCAAACTAACCCTGACTCAGATGACCATCCTACCCATGCTAGATTACGGAGACATCATTTATAGATCGGCAGGTAAGGGTGCTCTCGAGCGGCTAGATGTTCTTTACCATTCGGCCATCAGATTTGCCACCAATGCTCCTTATAGAACACATCACTGCACTCTATATGCCTCTGTAAACTGGTCATTTCTGTATACCCGTCGCAAGACCCACTGGTTGATGCTTATTTATAAAACCCTCTTAGGCCTCACTCCCCCCGCCCCCATCTGAGATATCTACTGCAGCCCTCATCCTCATACAACACCCATTTTGCCAGTCACATTATGATAAAGGTCCTCAAAGCACACACATCCCTGGGACATCGACTGGAACGAGCTGCAACAAACACTCAAACTGGACAGTTTTATCTCAATCTCTTAATTCAAAGACTGTGGCTGCTTTGTGTGATGTATTGTTGTCTCTACCTTCTTGGCCTTTGTGCTTTTGTCTGTGCCCAATAATGTTTGTACCATGTTTTGTGCTGCTACCATGTTGTTGAAATGTTGTGTTGCTATGTGTTGCTGCCTTGCTATGTTGTTGTTCTCTCTTTATGTGTTGTTTCTCTTGTTGTGATGTGTGTTTTGTCCTATATTTATAATGTATTTATTTTTTATTTTTAATCCCAGACCCCTGCCCCAGCAGGAGGCCTTTTGCCTTTTGGTAGGCCATCGTAAATAAGAATTTGTTCTTAACTGGCACGTGTGCTCCCTCTTCGTCCTCTAGGTCACCAGGCTGCTTGTTATGGCGCACACCTATCACATTGTTACACACACCTGCGCATCATCTGACTCACCTGGACTCCATCACTTCCCTGATTACCTTCCCTATATATGTCACTCCCTTTGGTTACTTCCCCAAGGGATCGTCCCTTTGGTTGGCATCCTGCGGCTGGAGCCGAACGCGTCGGGGAGGGGTATCGTCACGTATGCTCTCTCTCCGGCGCTCTAGGTCGCCATGCTCCCGTGTCTCAGCCGGACTGACAGGTTTCCCGTGCCTCAGCAGAGGTGCCCGGTCCGCTCCTGATCCCCGGGATCGTCATTTTGGTCGGCGTCCCGCAGCTGAAGCCGTGTGTCGGGAGGGGGTACTGTCACGTGTGCTCCCTCTCCGGCCTCTAGGTCACCAGGCTACTCGTTATGGTGCACACCTGTCACCATCGTTACTCGCACCTGTGCGTCATCAGTCTCACCTGGACCCCATCACCTCCCTGATTACCTTCCCTATATTTGTCACTCCCTTTGGTTCCTTCCCCAGGTGTTATTTTTTCTGTTTCTGTTTCATGTCTGTGTGTTGTTCATGTTTCTTGTTTTTTATTATGTTTTGTTTATTTATTAAGTCACTCGCTCCCTGAACTTGTTCCCGACTCTCAGCACACTCGTTACATTAACTGACTTGCCTAGTTAAATAAAATTATACAGTTTAAATAAAAAGTCAGGGTGAAAGAGAAACATGGTCCGATCCTGTCCTGGATCAGGACATACATCAGGCACCCTATTCCCTGTATAGTGCCCAGGGTCCTGTTCAAAGGTAGTGAACTATATAGGGAATAGATTGCCATCTGGAACACAGCTATATTGATGGACCCATGTTGTCTCTAACACCCCATGATTCACATTAACCTCTGTGCTCATCAGGCAGATGGGGATATACAGTATGATGCTCATCTACACTATGCTGTGTTTATATGGAAACAGAACCTACGGTATAGCTCACTACACTGTAAAAAGATAACTCTGGATCAACCAACAACAAAAAAACTTAAACTGGTTATAAGTGGTGTAAGTTGAGCCAAAAGGGTATGTTGACCCTAGAGGTCGACCGATTAATCAGAATGGACGATTAATTGGGGCAGATTTCTAGTTTTCATAACCGGAAATCTGTATTTTTGGACACCGATTTGGCCAATTTTCTGTGTGTTTTTTGTGTGTTTTTTTTATTTAACTAGGCAAGTCAGTTAAGAACACATTCTTATTTTCAATGACGGCCTAGGAACGGTGGGTTAACTGCCTTGTTCAGGGGCAGAACGACAGATTTTTTACCTTGTCAGCTCAGGGATTCAATCTTGCAACCTTACAGTTAACTAGTCCAACGCTCTAACCACCTGCCTCTCATTGCACTCCACGAGGAGCCTGCCTGTTACGCGAATGGAGTAAGCCAAGGTAAGTCGCTAGCTAGCATTAAACTTATCTTATAATAAACAATCAATGAATCTTAATCAATAGTTATAACTACACATGGTTGATGATATTACTAGTTTATCTAGCGTGTCCTGTGTTGCATATAATCGATGTGGTGCGTATTCGCGAAAAAGGACTGTCGTTGCTCCAATGTGTACCTAACCATAAACATCAATGCCATTCTTAAAATCAATACACAGAAGTATATATTTTTAAACCTGCATATTTACCTAAAAGAAATACAGGTTAGCAGGCAATATTAACCAGGTGAAATTGTGTCACTTCTCTTGCGTTCATTGCACGCAGAGTCAGGGTATATGCAGTTTGGGCCGCCTGGCTTGCTGCGACCTAATTTGCCATAATTTTACGTAATTATGACATAACATTGAATGTTGTGCAATGTAACAGAAATATTTAGACTTAGGGTTGCCACCCGTTAGATAAAATACGGAACGGTTCCGTATTTCACTGAAAGAATAAACGTTTTGTTTTCGAGATGATAGTTTCCGGATTCGACCATATTAATGACCTAAGGCTCGTATTTCTGTGTGTTATTATGTTATAATTAAGTCTATGATTTGCAGTCTGACTGAGCGATGGTAGGCACCAGCAGGCTCGTAAGCATTCATTCAAACAGCACTTTTGTGCGTTTTGCCAGCAGCTCTTCGTTGTGCTTCAAGCATTGCGCTGTTTATGACTTCAAGCCTATCAACTCCCGAGATTAGGCTGGTGTAACCGATGTAAAATGGCTAGCTAGTTAGTGGGGTGCGCACTAATAGCGTTTCAAACGTCACTCGCTCTGAGACTTGGAGTAGTTATTCCCCTTGCTCTGAATGGGTAACGATGCTTCGAGGGTGGCTGTTGTCGATGTGTTCCTGGTTCGAGCCCAGGTAGGGGCGAGGAGAGGGACGGAAGCTATACTGTTACACTGGCAATACTAAAATGCCTATAAGAACATCCAATAGTCAAAGGTATATGAAATAAAAATCGTATAGAGAGAAATAGTCCTATAATTCCTATAATAACTACAACCTAAAACTTCTTACCTGGGAATATTGAAGACTCATGTTAAAAGGAACCACCAGCTTTCATATGTTCTCATGTTCTGAGCAAGGAACTTAAACATTAGCTTTTTTACATGGCATATATTGCACTTTTACTTTCTTCTCCAACACTTTGTTTTTGCAATATTTAAACCAAATTGAACATGTTTCATTATTTATTTGAGACTAAATTGATTTTATTGATGTATTATATTAAGTTAAAATAAGTGTTCATTCAGTATTGTTGTAAATGTCATTATTACAAATAAATGTAAAAAATCGCCCGATTAATCGGTATCTACTTTTTTTGGTCCTCCAATAATTGGTATCGCGTTGAAAAATTATAATTGGTCGACCTCTAGTTGAGCCAACCTTGTTTCTAGGAAACCATACACAAAATGTATAATTTGACCAAATGTTTAGGAAGCGGTCATCATTTCATGGAGTCTGTAAAGAAAGAAACCACATTGAAAAAGTGGTAAGCAAGTTAAATTCAAAAAGCGGTTTTCATGAAGTCAAATGAATTTACTGTGTTAGAGGTTTCATGATGCTTGTATCTAAACCAAAGTACATCATTTTAAGATTGTTCTGTACATCAGTTGGGGTCTCCATAATCTTCAATATGAGGTCCTAAACCTAGCATGAAAGTGCATCCTTGTAGCTGTGTGGGCTAATATAGTCAAAATGTTTGACTTGGGGTAAGTTGAGTTAATGTTTGAGCCAATGGTTGAGCCAATGGCAAGTTGACGCCTCCCAGGCATAATGCAAGGCATTATCACTGGGATATGAGACAGATTTTAACATCTGTCAAATGTACTACTTCCAAAAAAACTAATCCTCCTTCAAATATGATATTTTACAGTTAATACTTTCAATTAGTTTGTAGCCTACCCAGTGCGCCGTGCACACGCCCAGAGCCTATAGGGGGGTTCCGTCAGCTGGGAGTGTTTGTAAATGTTACATTTAAATGTTAAATGTTATGTATGTATTCTCTTTCGTTGGCCTAGTCTTGTTAAATGTTTTTAGATTTGATAGTTTTAAATGTTATGTCTATATTCTCTTTCGTTGGCCTAGTCTTGTTAAATGTTTTTAGAATGTATAATTTTTAAAGTGTTTTTTAAAAAGTACAATGTTTTTGTAAGGTGTTAAGTCTGTGTTAAAAGATGCTTAAAATTATTAAAAGACTAAAAAGTGGTTGTGTTGAATTGTGTTGAATTGTGTTTGTGAAATAAAGATAGAAATGGTTTTGAAAGGGTAGTGGTCATATTTCATTCGGTATAGAAATGGGTAAGTGGCTTAATTTACCCCATACCATGGGTATGACATGTCAAGATACCAAGATACCACAAGATACCACAAGCTACATTTTAAAAAATGTCATGAATTCGGGTTACTCCCAGGGAAACACAACATCCTGAAATAATATATGTAGATATCTTTGTTAAAAATAATACTATATTTCCCCTCGATGGAGATGCTGAATGTAAAAAAAATTGCTCAGCTTATCCCACTTGCCCCTAAATGAGGTTTTATCAATTGAAAAATATTACATTTATTGAAACCAAATATATGATTCAATATCAAATACCAAAACCAAATATATGATTCAATACCAACTGTACTACCAAACCTACAGTACCAGTCAAAAGTTTGGACACACCTATTCATTACAGGGTTTTTCTTCATTTTTACTATTTTCTACAATGTATAATAATAGTGAAGACATCAAAACTATGAAATAACACAATGTAGTAACCAAAAAAGTGTTAAACAAATGAAAATATATTTTATATTTTAGAGTCTTCAAAGTAGCCATCCTTTGCCTTGATGAAAGCTTTGCACACTCTTGGCATTCTCTCAACCAGCTTCACCTGGAATGCTTTTCCAGCAGTCTTGAAGGAGTTCCTACATATGCTGAGCACTTGTTGGCTGCTTTTCCTTCAGTCTGCGGTCCAACTTATCCCAAACCATCTCAATTGGGTTGAAGTCGGGTGATTGTGGAGGCCAGGTCGATCGATCACTCTCCTTCTTAGTCAAATAGCCCTTACACAGCCTGAAGGTGTGTTGGGTCACTGTCGTGTTGAAAAACAAATGATAGTCCAACTAAGAGAAAAACCAGATGGGATGGCACATCGTTTTAGAATGCTGTGGTAGCCATGCTGGTTAAGTGTGCCTTGAATTCTAAATAAATCACAGACAGTGTCACAAGCAAATCACCCCAACAGCATCACACCTCCTCCTCCATGGTGGATCTCGCATTTTGCAACACGGTTTAAAAAAATCATGTGATTAAATTAAGCTTCAGATGTCTTTGATGATGTACTTCTGATAAAGTCATACACGCATTGGCACACTGCTTCGGATTTAGCTGCTTAGCGATTTCGAACTCATGTCTCTGAGCTCCGGTATCAAACGTAGCGTCACTACTATTCAATTACCAGTGGCAACTGTCACACCTGTTTTGAGCCCCACATTTTTAGCTAAAAAAAACAAAAAATAAAAATAATACTCATTAGTTTTTTTGGGGGGGGTTGCCTGTTTTGCATGTTATTTTGGCATTAATGCACGTCACATATCAGTTTGCAAACAATGTAAAAATAAATAACAAATCACTGAGTTAATAAAGCTGCATACAACATGGTCTCTTTTTTGCTTTCTTGAGTAAGGCAGCTCCAAAATGCAGGTGTTTCAGCCTTGCTCGGTGCTTTCTGTGGTGGTGGGGCAGCCAGAGGAAAATACAAAGTGTAGGAGTTGGTAATGCTCTCTAGTTGCGCTGTGATTGGCTCAGTGTTCTGTTACTCATGGGGACACTAAGTCACTATCAAATCTAAGGGTAGAGCTTGAAAATTCAAGCCCCTTGGGTGCTGCCATAGAGTTACATTAGAAGTGCCCAAGAAAGCTCAAGGTCATTGGCCACAGATAAAATTACATCAAATCAAATTATATCTACAGTAGCTTTGATTGGACTTTCAAAATCTTAGCTAGCAGTCATCATCATGAATAAAGTTGACAATCTACTGGCAAATCCTTTTTAATCCTTGTCATATGAAGAGAAATAATAAAGATAAATTATAGATAAAACTTATAGTTGAGTGGTTTGGAAGGAATCAGTGGCTAACTGCAAACATTGCAAAGCAATCACTAGACTGCTATTCAGTGTAGTGGTTGTGTGGTCCCAAGTCTGGGAGTAAGGGTCTATTTTCCAAGCTTAAAATTATAAACATTCAACATTGGCCATGCTGTCAATCCAGCAAGATTTCTGCCGCGCTCAAAACAACTGTTAACTTGGAAATGGGAAATCTGACCACAGTAAGTTCAAGACAACTGGGAAAATACATTTTGAACAGTCATCCAACTCGGAATTGTAAATTGGGAACTCTGACCTCTTTCTTGAACTACGACCTGAAGATCACCGACATCGTCATGATTCAACCTTGTTTTTTTTTAGTTCCCAGTTGTCTTGAAACTGGGAACTGGGAATCAGAGAATGCCAGACTTTGATGACAAAGTTTGATGACAAATTTTCCCACAAAGGACCGCCATGCCACCTTGCTGTTCAAGTGAGCACAGTACAACAAGTTGAGTCCAAAAATGTCTTGTATGCTGCTGCATAAATTAGGTAATATGCCAGGGAGATATGTATATGGTAGCTAAGAAATTAATACTACGTGTATGTTGTGTAGTAAGCTGTTAGTAGCCCATGTACCTCACTCTAATAATTTGGTCTATTTTCCCCTCTTAATTTTGCCTACTGTTCTGACTTGGTGGTGCACATGTAGCCTATAGCCTATTTTAGAGAAGTGTAATCATCGAAATCTATAAGCTTTCATTGTCTGCTTATATGCCCCCTTTATTTATCCCACGGTTCTGACTTGGTGTACAGGGAGAACACTAAGAACGGCCAATGTTCTGAATTCTGTCACTGTACATTTCAAAGGTGCTGACCAAATAGTTAAATTGATGACGTCTGTCCTAGCTCGCTCATTCATGTCTTAATCGAAATTACGGATTGCCTCTTATCCGCTTGCCGTCCCCTTATACCATAGTCTGTTCATCTCAATTGTCAGTAGAAACCACATTTGTTAAGCAAATCAGCCATATCAGCTATGTTTTTTAAAAGGGAGTAAATGAGACTGAATGAACTGTTTCGCTGCCAGACAAGGATCTAACAGACAGACAGGATTAGCGGAGATAAGGTGTTGGGACTCTGCTGTTGGGACAGCTTTATGTAGGCCATAACCGTTTGTGGGCACCGTTTGTCACCGCTATAGTGCAATTACTGTATTGTTTAGTGTTGTATTGGATTGTGTAGCGTAGTGGCTTTGCTGGCTTGCACACCCACCCAATTTTTTTTTGCCCCATCAAGATTTACATGCTAAAATCACCACTGTCAATGACCTGAGCTGTCAGGTGTTGAAAGCAATTTAAACGCTTTCTTTCAATAAAGAAAACCACATTGATCTGTCGAATTTGTTATTTGATTTCAGACAAAGTGAATATAATAGGTTGAACAAACCAAAGCGTAATTTTCAATAATTCTAATCAGTAAAAGCACTTTAGATGAACAACAACTTCGTCCTGCTTTTTATACTATACACACACACTAGTGTTTCCTTTTGGAAAATGTGGCTCCGGACAATTTACCCGCGCATTTTAAATTACAGGACATTTAACAAATGTACCAGATCCATATGCATTGGTTGCGCAACCTGATTAGGACGTCCACCCACAGTGTTCAGAATGCCAGAAATCACATTTTGTTCATGATAATTCATTTTAACAGAACATGCAACCCGCATGCAACTGCGTGCATCATTCTCACCGAATTCCAATGAGCAATTTGAAGCTGTCAGAATACATCCTTAACGCTAGGGGAAGCTTTCCCTTAATTCAATTGAATTAAATTGCCAAAATTATATATCCTAAATAGGTTACTCTTGTCTATACAGAAATAAATAAAATAATTCAAAATAGGCTACTACACCAGAAAGCATGATTTGTCCTCAGGGACGAATACCAAATGCGTTATTGTTGCGTTGCGACTGTCAGTGAAAAGCAGCGACAGACCCAGCCAGGCATATTGCAATGTTTAAAAATGCAATCACAGAAAAACTGTTGGGAAAGCGAAATAGCTATTGCTGTAAATAGAAGACAATGCAAAGACTCCAATCTGTCTTTTAGTTATCAAAATTCTCAAATTAATTGAGCGAAAAGTAACATCTTATTGGCACCGTTAGAGAACATCGGCTATAAACCCAGTGAGTGGGCATATTCACTGTGTTTTGGGTCAGTGCCACTTTATTTTGTTTTTGTACAATAATTTCCACCTCCAGGTTGTATTTGTCTCCCATTTTGGTAGGCCTAATATATGGATCAGACAACGTGGTTTTTATTGGTCTGTTGGTCAGTGTCAGCAGAGCAGGCTACCCTGTAATTTTTGTCATATTAAAAAAGATTCTGTTAATGTCTCCTATCATATAAAGTGTATTATTAACTGGGTGGTTCGAGCCCTGAATGCTGATTGGCTGACAGCTGTGGTATATCAGATCATATTCCACGTTTTACTGCTCCAATTACATTGGTAACCAGTATATAATAGCAATAAGGCACCTCAGGGGTTTGTTGTATATGGCCAACATACCACGGCTAAGGGCTGTTCTTACGCACGACCCAAAGCGGAGTGCCTGGATACAGCCCTTAGCCGTGGTATATTGACCAAATACCACAGCCCCTTGTGCATTATTGCTTAAGTAGAATTAGTTTATGAAAGGCCAACATTTTCCTGTGCAAAGAAGAAATGTATGCTATCTGATATAGCCCAAAGCCTTTGCCTAATCTACGCCACTACACGCTGCATTGAGAACAGTGATTGAGTTATATTATTAGCCTAAATTACGACTATCCAAACTAATCATCACATTAGGAATAGTAGGTTATTTTAGATAAGTCTGCAAAAACGAAGATGCATGCTTTATCATAAAGTTGCATTTTTAGGGTGAATATTTGCTTCCTCAAACTTGAAACCCACACGCAGCTTATTATTATTTTTCTTTCTTGAACCTTTATTAACCCTCCTGCTGTGTTCCCGGTCAAATTGGACCTTTTACAAGTTTTCTCTCTGAAATTGTAGTTCATTTTATCTGATTGACATAAGGTTCCATGACTTTGTCCACACAGGGCATCTGAACACACAAAATACATTTTGATGATTTTCATGTTCCCGGCCAAAAATGACCGGTTGTTAGAAATGAATGAGTGAGATGACAATTAGTGTATAAAATTGAGTTCAGTCACAATGCCCATTCATCAGATGGACACCCTTCCTCTCCCAGACCCCCATATGCATGTGTGTTTGAGCGCACACATATGCACGCACGCACACATACCTCACTCCCCTTTTTGGTTTCCATGGAAACTGCCACGGGAACCTTTCCCCAATAGAATCTTTCCCCCAAGGGAACCACACCTGTTGGCATTTTCACAAACAATTCCAACATTGTTTCAACAATATATAGAACTTTTCTCGCAGCTCTGGTATATAACGCTTTTTTGAGGCCTTGCTCACAATTCATTCATTCTGCACAATGACCAAACTATATTCTGTATGTGAGGCTCTTAATCATATCTTTGACCATGACACTGGTGAGGAGGAGAGAGTCCTTGTTTAACTTTGACACAAAGTATTCTGTGATAAACAGCACAATATGTTTCATCTGAGTATTTGATAAAGTCAAAATAATCCATACATTATGCTTTTTTTACTCAAAAACGAGTTGTATGAGCTCAGGTTAATGAGGCCTACATGCCATAAATAGCAAATAGAAGTTCAAAACTTGTAATGTTCACAAGAACTTAAGTTGCTAAAAAGATCTAACACAACATTAGATGATAATATATGTATTATTATGGATTTATAATCAGCAATAAGGGGGCGGTCATTTTGGACCGGGAACTCAGAATAATTAACATGAAACGAACATAACAGGAGGGTTAACTAGGCAATTCAGTTAAGAACAAATTCTTATTTACAATGACGGCCTACACCGGGCAAACCCTGACGACGTCGGGCCAACTGTGAGCCAGCCTATGGGAATCATGGCCGGTTGTGATACAGCCTGGATTCGAACCAGGGTGTCTGTAGCAACGAATAGCAAAATCCCTAGTCTATGTCAATCTACTATCCCCCATAGTAGAAAAGTTTACCTATTCTATTGGTCACTTTGTCATTCTGTGTGAGAAAGAAATAGCCTATTCCAAACAGGCTGGGACAGTTGTGGGATGATAGATCCCAAATTCATACAACCAGTAGGCTTAGGCTACATTCCATGTTTTTAAACCAATGAGGCTCATGCAACAGAACAGAACATTTAGCTTAAAATGTTGATAAATTATATGTATTTTTTCACATTCTAAGCTCAGCAATGCACACTCTTGCCTGCATCTAGCAGATATACGGTAGGGTGTAATTAGTCAGAGGAAGGCCCAAAAAATTGTCAAAGACTCCAATCACCCAAGTCATAGTCTGTTCTTGCTGCTACCACAAGGCAAGCGGTACCAGAGTGCCAAGTCTAGGTCCAAAAGGCTCCTTAGCAGCTTTTACCCCAAGCCATAACAATGCTGAACAATTAATCAAATGGCCACCCGGACTATTTGCATAACCCCCCCCCCCCCCCCCACTCCCTTTGTTTTTACACTGCTGCTACTTGCAGTTTATGCATAGTCACTTTACCACTACCTACATGTACAAATTACCTCTGCTAACCTGTATCCCTGCACATTGACTCAGTACCGGTACCCCTTTAAATAGCATCATTATTGGCAAAATAATAATAAAAATAAAATATTGTCTGTGAGTATAACAGAACTGATATTGCAGGCGAAAACCTGAGGAAAATCCAAGAAGGAAGTGCCTAAGAGAAACGAATCTACTTGTTCCATTGCATGCCTTCCCTCCATTTAAAGGGATATCAACCAGATTTCTTTCCCTATGGCTTCCACATGGTGTGAACAGTCTTTAGACATAGTTTCAAGCTTTTATTCTGAAAAATTAGCGAGAATGATCACATCGCGTTAGTGGATGGCTGGGTGCCAGCAGAGTTTTGCATGCGCAACAGCTTGGAGCAGACATTTTCTCTCTCTCTCCTATTGAAAAAGCTATGGTCCGGTTGAAATATTAGGATTGATTATAAAAAACGTTTGAAATGTTTCTACGAACTTTACGGATACTATTTGGAATTGTCGTCTGCCCCGTCGTGACCGCTCGAGCCTGTGGATTTCTGAACAAAACGTGCCAACCAAATGGAGGTATTTTGGATATAAAATTATCTTTACGGAACAAAAGGAACATTTATTGTGTAACTGGGAGTCTCGTGAGTGCAAACATCCGAAGATCATCAAAGGTAAGCGATTCATTTTATTGCTTTTCTGACTTTCGTGACCAATCTACTTTGCTGCTAGCTGTTTGTAATGTTTTCTCTGCTGAGAGAGATATCCTAACATAAACGCTTGGATAGCTTTTGCTGTAAAGCTTTTTTGAAATCTGACACACCAGGTGGATTAACAACAAGCTAAGCTGTGTTTTGCTATATTGCGCTTGTGATTTCATGAAAATGGAATATTTTTAGTAATTTCATTTGAATTTGGCGCTCTGCAATTCAGCGGATGTTGACGAAAATGATCCCGCTAACGGGATGGGTGCGCCAAGAAGTTTTTAATGCAATTAGCTGGAAAAAAAATATTGTGAGCGGTTTCATGGGACAGAGGGGATATTTAAATATGCAACAACTAGCATGGGTTGCTAATATCGCCTTTTTTTCATGAGCATGACCTTATTTCTATTACAGCATATTGGATGACTGTCAGTCATATTCCATTCACCCAGTTCATTGGAACAGCGATAGGTTTAGGCTTCTACATGATACTCAAATTTTCCCTATACCCATCATGAGGTTGCTACAACCTAGCCTACGAAGGAAAGTTTACAATGTAGGTGCACACAGGTAGAGAGACAAATTTGAGGTGACAGGCATTGACACATGGACAGACAATGACATTCAATACCGCTTTGCACACTCTTACCTGCATCTTGCTGATATAGTGTGTCATCATTAGTCCAACAGTTGCAAACAAGAGTTTATATTGGACAAATTCAGGTATGTTTATTCCCGTTATGTTCCATTTACTTCCGTTTAAGAAATGTTTTTCAACTAAATCAGCAGAATGAATACACCCCATGATCTCGTGTAAACACAGTTCACTTTCATAGAAGCCACGTTGCATCCTCACATCTATGCACTCTCCTCCTCTCACCTCTTCCCTTCGCTTCTACTCAATCGCAACTACTCAACCACATTTTATGCACTGCAGTGCTAGCTAGCTGTAGCTTATGCTTTCAGTACTACATTAATTCTCTGAATCTTTGATTGGGTGGACACCATGTCAGTTCATTCTGCAAGAGCTCTGATGTTGGTTTTGTATTGAAGTCAATGTACCCAGAGGAGGACGGAAGCTAACTGTCCTCTGGCTACATGATGGTGCTACCCTACAGAGTGCTGTTGAGGCTACTGTAGACCTTTGCAAAATAATGTGTTTTTTGGTTAGATTTGGGCTAGGCTATTTTGAAGCTAGGTAAGACATGCCTCATAATACGCAGTAAAACGTTCAGGTTTTAAACAATTAGGTATGTTTTCAAAATGGAAGCTAAGTGCAAAGTGGTGTGTGACATGCTGAAGCCTACCTAGTTGCCTATACACTTGAATGATGAATGGGAAGCTCACATCAATTACTAGTTGAAAATTAAAATAGTAGCTCTTCTTAATTGTGGCGATTGGTGTTTTTTTTGTTTGTTGTTTTTTTTACACGCGGTTGCCTTTATAATTGTTGTGCAATGATTGGGCTTATTAAAGCACATGTTTCACACCAGCAGCAACAAACTGCTTTTTGATCAAGCCGAAAGCATACAATTAAAATATTGTCAAAAAAAAATGCTGTTTCCATTTAGTATCATCAAGTACTCTCCCTGCTTGCTAGACAATTGTGAACTGCCATGGCGCAGTGGTCTAAGCAGCGCGTTCTCGCGTTGTGAGTTTGAGCCCATTGCTGTGCCATCGGTTATTTTTTGGGGGGTATGAGCACTGAGGTCGGCATATATATCAACATCCTCAGGACCTTTTCAAACAACCGAAATCGATGTCTGTTTCTAGTGACCAGCCTTGATTGATGAGCTGCGGCAGCATCTCTCGCACTACATCAACTGGTATTTCAATCAATGAATAGGCTAAAATGCATTATTTCGCAATGGGATTATTTATATTCTTTGAACAATTGGCCGGTGCCAATTTTATTTATCAGATTTTCATTTATTTGGGGTGGGGCAAAAGACGGCGTTTACCCACTAACTGAAACACTGAAACACTGACACACTGACACACTGACACACTAAAACACTGACACACTGACACACTGAAACACTGACACACTGACACACTGACACACTGAAACACTGACACACTGAAACACTGACACACTGACACACTGAAACACTGACACACTGAAACACTGAAACATTGACACACTGACACACTGACACACTGAAACACTGACACACTGAAACACTGACACACTGAAACACTGAAACACTGACACACGGACACACTGAAACACTGACACACTGAAACACTGACACACTGACACACTGAAACACTGACACACTGACACACTGAAACACTGACACACTGAAACACTGACACACTGAAACACTGACACACTGACACACTGAAACACTGACACACTGACACACTGAAACACTGACACACTGAAACACTGACACACTGACACACTGAAACACTGACACACTGAAACACTGAAACACTGACACACTCAAACACTGACACACTCAAACACTGACACACTGACACACTGAAACACTGACACACTGACACACTGAAACACTGACACACTGACACACTGAAACACTGACACACTGAAACACTGACACACTGACACACTGACACACTGAAACACTGACACACTGAAACACTGAAACACTGACACGCTCAAACACTGACACACTCAAACACTGACACACTGAAACACTGATACACACGCTGTGTTATGTCTCGTGGGTTTCATAACCACGTCTTCATAAGAATTCAATAATGATGTGACGGGAGACAGGAATTAGTTCAGCAATTTATAATGGACGCGTTCATCTCAACACATATAACTCCCATGATGCTCAACTGCACAACTCCAATACACGATATCTCCTCTCCTCCTAGTTAAATTGTCCCCATTTTTAACAACAGTCCTGAGAAGGTGACTGTGAGCCCCTAGGTGATGACTGCTGGGTCAGGGTATCACCCAGTAACATTTCTGACCACTCACGACTGTTGGTTCTGTCGGTGTGGCTTTACTCAGTAGTAACTGATCTGTCTGTCTTTTCCAGTTGACGTCCTATGCAGTCTGGACAGTGTAGTACACAGGGCCAGTCTGAGCAATGACTGTAGCAGGAACCCACTTTCTCCAGGATTGAAAGCTCTGTACTTCGTTCGCAGTTCATGACATTTGACTTGACTCTTGATCTGTTTGAGTAAGTCGAAGCTTGTGCGTAGCTCTCCTTTCATGTGTAGCGAAGCGTTGGTGATTGCATGAGGTGTGTTCCAGTTGGCTAGCAGGAAGCTGTGTCCCTTGACCCTGAGACCCTTCAAGGCATGTTTCATGTTCTGTACGAACTTCTCCGCAAGCCCGTTGGTAGATGGATGATACGGTGCGGACCTGGTGTGCTGTACGCCATTCCCCTGTAGGAATGTGGCCATTTCTTTGGACACTAGCTGCAGCCTGTTAATGAGTTGCAGTGGTGATCAGAACTGACTAAAACCTTATCCAAGCTTTCCGATAGTCTTCTCTGCAGTAGTTGACCTCATGATGACAACCTCTGTCCACTTGGAGCATTCACGACCAAGATAAACATTCTGTCTTCGAATGTGAATTCGATGTGTGTGCGTTGCCATGCCTCCTCCAGCCAATCCCACGGATGAAGAAGTGCAAGTTGAGGTACGTTGCAAACCTTCTGATATGAGGAACATGTTTTTGCGTCTCCTTAATGCTTTCATCCAATCCAAGCCACCAGAAGTAGCTATGTGTGATTTCCTTCATGTGCACCATTCCACAATGACCTGAGTGTAGCTGTTGCAACACTGGTTTCTTTAGCAAAGGCGGATTGATAACTCTCCTCCCCCACAACAGACAACCGGACTGTACTGACAGGTTTTCAGTTCCGGAGCATCTCCTGCGACTTTATCTTTGATGATAATGTCCATCGCTTCAGAAACCCTGGGTCATTCCTGGTGTTTCTCCGCACTTGTGTTGAAGTGACTGGTGTGTTTTCCACTTGTCTGAAATAGAGGATGTCCACTTGGCATGACTTTGGCTTGACCACAGCTAGTGGTAACCTGGAAGGTCCATCTGCATTTCAGACCAGTTCTGACTTGTGCTACTCAATATTGTAGGTGTGTGCTGACAACTACAAAGCCCACCTTTTCATTCCAATTGCAGCAAGTGACGGAATTCCAGTACACAGCCACAAAGATGCTGGTCAGCGGACAATGATCTGTAAGAAGGGTGAAATTCCTCCCGTACAGATACTAGTGAATGCACTCCGAAAAACAATGCCTAGGGCTTCCCATTCTATCTGTGTGTAGTTACTTTCTGCTTTGTTCAATGTCCTCAATGCAAAAGGGATCAGCTTCTCTTCACTGGAAGGCTCAATATGGGCCACAGGTGCTCCCACACCATATGGACTAGCATCACAAGTGAGTTGGATGGGCAATGACGGGTCGAAGTGTGTCAGTGCCTTCGATTTCAGGATTGTTTCCTTAGTAACTAACCCCAGGAAAGAACGTTGTTGGTGTGCAAGATAGCTGGAGCGTCCAAGATAGCCTTGACTTTCAACGGAGTCCTTATGAAATTGCAGCCCTTAGTCCTTCAGTCTCTATAAGGTAGCATGCATGTTCTGGAGATGGTCTTCTTAACCTTTTTCAGTTACGAGGATGTCATCCGGGTAGCATTGTACTCCTGGCAATCCACTCAAGATCTGGTAGCATAACTCACCTCTGTGTTCTCTTTCTCAACAGCGTGAATGTCTCTTTTTCTCTGGTTGAAATGTCTCTTTCTTGTTATCAGTCTGACGTTTTCTCAGAGGTCATTTTGTTGCTGCTGGCTAGCTCGATGTGGCCCTTTTTTACCACAATCTATGTCCTTACGCCAGCATGTAGAAGAAGCCGGAAGTCACGCCTTGCCAAAGTGGAAGCATGTGCCTTGATTTCCTATTCTCTGATTTTCAGTTGCAACTCTGTGCACTTTTCCTGATGAACTAGCAGCTAGTTCAATGGACACGCTGACTTCAATGGCTTTTGCCAAGCTCAGATTACTTTCAGTCAATAGTCTCTTTTGTGTACATTCACTCCGCAGCCCACATACAAGTCTGTCTCTAATGGTGTAATTTAGAGCATCGTTAAACTCCCAGTGCATTAACGCAGAAGCAAACACTGTCACTGATTTTCCCTCTTCATGATTTCTTGTATGGAACCTAAACCTTTCAGAAATAACTAGTGGTTTTGGTGAAAAGTGTCCTTTAAGTATTTCCACAATATCCCCACACATCTTATTACCTGGCCTGTCTGCCTGCAGTAGGCTGCGTAGTGAATTAAATGTCTTGAACCCCATTACACAAAATGTAATTCGCAAGAACAAAACATTCAATACTTTCATCAAACTGTCCACTGTTTCCAACAATTCCAGATATTTTTCGTCACTCACTTTAATATTGTGTTCAACCGTGGCAATATTTTCCTCAGTCACGTGATCTTCATTCACTTCACTTACTGATTTTTTATCCTAAAGTTCCCTCATTTAGCAGTTTTTAATTCCAGTTATTTTTCACAGTTGAATAACTGTCCTTTCCTTTATTCACTGTATATTTGTCACTTTTGATTCACATCGTTTTCCCGCTCTGACGTCCGTCTGAAATCCTTTTCTGCCGTTCATGATGATAGAACACCATGATGCTCTGCCGCACAACCCCAATACACCACACACAGAACTACACACGCACGCACACACACACACACACGCACACACACACACACGCACACACACACACAGAACTACACACACACACACACACACACAAACACACGCATGCACGCACACACACACACAGAACTACACACACACACACACACGCACACACACACGCACACACACACACACACACACACACACAGAACTACACACGCACGCACACACACATACGCACGCACACACACACACACACTGCCATTAGACGTCAATGTACATGTATGGAAATTAGCGACATCAGTCTCCCGTATGGGGTTTCAAGTGCGGAGAAACATATACAGTGTGTCGATCTTTCAGTTGTGTCTGTTTCTGAGACCTCACCCCCGGATTTTATTCATGCAAAAAGTAATTTATATAACGTCTTCAGAGGCAGAGAGATGCTGTTTGAGAGTTTGTAGATTCAGGTGTTATATATATTACAGTAATGCAATAAAGTTCACTGTATGTTTGTTGTGTATTTTAGGGAATGTTTCGATTCTGCAGTTGACTCTGGTGATTGTTTTCAAACAGAACTCCTGTGTTTGCCTTTATTCCGTGATATTTTTGAAAAAAGCAAAGATGAAATTGAACATCTAAGTTGCTATGGTGATGTACAGTACAATGAAATAAAAGGCCTGGTTACCGTGGGGACGGGGTTATATTGAGTTAAAAGCTCCCTAATAATGAATCATATACACAAGGCAGACCTATGGACAGACAGAGAGACAGACTGTCAGACAAAATAGGTTCAACCTGTTCTTCCCATAGACTTCCACAGCATACAATGGCAATACCCATTGCTCCCCATACAGTTATAGTGTGTGAGTGCAGTAGGCAGCTGTGGTGCTGAGAGCTGTATCCACCCTGTGGCCTGTGAAATGGATGCTCTCCAGAACAGACAGTGGGAGACATGGAGCCCTGAGCGTTATGTAATACCCTGTAGCTAGAGCTGTAGAGGGGCGTGCTGCCAAACAGCCACACTAGAGCAGAGCGGAGCACAGGAACCAGGCAAATCCCTAACAAAGCAGCCCTAGCTCTGCATCGTTTCCTCTTCTCTCACCATGCATAAACTACTCACTGAACAATAGGTCTCCCAGCTGCCTGGGACCCACTGGGAGCAAAAGGATGGATACACACTCTCAAACACACAATCACACACATACACACACTGAAACTGCATGCACACAGAGGTATGCACGGAATGTAGACATACACCCGCACACACACACACACACACACACACACACACACACACACACACACACACACACACACACACACACACACACACACACACACACACACACACACAGGGGACTACAGCAGCAGAACAACAGCACCACTGGAGTCCTAGTTATACCGGGGAACACCCAGGTTCATGCATGGAAGCTTATGTTATCAGAGGAGTTGTGACAATCAAATCAAAGTTTATTGGTCACATACACAGATCTGCAGGTGTTATCGCCAGCGCAGCAAAAACGCTTATGTTACTAGCTTCGACAGTGCAGTAGAATGTCTCGCAAATACAATACAAAATACGTAAATAATAAAATCAAATGTCAGCACAACAAGAAATCAAGAAATAACAATCCAAGTAGATATATTAGAGTGAGCATGTGTGATAATCCAGAATATAAATGCATGGTGAGTATAGACCAGAATATGAATACATCCAGAATATAAATATGTGGTGTGTATAGACACACAGTATATCGTTTGGAAAAGAAAATGGTATGTACAGCAATACATTAGGTATCTTAGGATGAGCTACAATGCATTCGGAAAGTATTCAGACCCCCTCACTTTTTCAACATTTTGTTACGTTACAGCCTTATTCTAAAATGGATTAAATCGTTTTTTTCCCCACTCATCAATCTACACAAAATAACCCATAATGACAAAGCAAAAACAGGTTTAGAAATTTTTGCAAAAAATAAATATAAAAACCTACTGAAATATCACATTTACATACTGTAAGTATTCAGACCAATTACTCAGTACTTTGTTGAAGCACCCTTGACAGCAATTACAGCCTTGAGTCTTCTTGAGATTGATGCTACAAGCTTGGCACACCTGTATTTGGGGAATTTCTCCCAATCTTCTCTGCAGATGTTCTCAAGTTCTGTCAGGTTGGATGGGGAGCGTCACTGCACAGCTATGTTCAGGTTTCTCCAGAGATGTTAGATCGTGTTCAAGTCTGGTCTCTGGCTGGGCCACTCAAGGACATTCAGATACTTGTCCCAAAGCCACTCCTGCGTTGTCTTGGCTGTGTGCTTAAGGTTGTTGTCCTGTTGGAAGGTGAACCTTTGCCCCAGCCTGAGGTCCTGAGCGCTCTGGAGCAGGTTCATCAAGGATCAAGGATCTCTCTGTACCTTGCCTCATTCATCTTTCCATTGAACCTGACTTGTCTCCCAGTCCCTGACGCTGAAAAACATCCCCACAGCATTATGCTGCCACCACCATGCTTCACCGCAGGGATGGTATTGGCCAGGTGATGAGCGGTGACTGGTTTCCTCCAGATGTGACGCTTGACATTCAGGCCAAAGTCTTCAATCTTGATTTCATCAGAACAGAGAATCTTGCTTTTCATGGTCGGAGTCCTTTAGGTGCCTTTTGGCAAACTCCAAGCGGGCTCTCATGTGCCTTTTACTGAGGAGTGACGTCCGTCTGGCCACTCTACCATAAAGGCCTGATTGGTGGAGTGCTGTAGAGATGGTTGTCCTTCTGGAAGATTCTCCCATCTCCACAGAGGAACTCTGAAGCTCTGTCAGAGTGGCCATCGGGTTCTTGATGACCTGCCAGACCAAGGCCCTTCTCCCCCGATTGCTCAGTTTGGTCGGCAGCCAGCTCTAGGAGGAGTCCTGATTTTTTTATTTATATATATTTTTTTATGTAACCTTTATTTAACTAGGCAAGTCAGTTAAGAACAAATTCTTATTTACAATGACTGCCTACCCCGGCCAAACCCCAAACCCTACCCCGGCCAAACCGCTGGGCCAATTGTGCGCCGCCCTATGGGACTCCCAATCATGGCCAGTTGTGATAGAGCCTGGAATCGAACCAGGGTCTGTAGTGATGCCTCTAGCACTGAGATGCAAAGCCTTCGACCGCTGCGCCACTCGGGAGCCCCAAGAATGATGGAGGCCCCACTGTGTTCTTGGGGACCTTCAATGCAGCAGACATTTTTTGGTACCCTTCCCCAGATCTGTGCCTTGACACAATCCTGTCTCGGAGCTCTACGGACGATTCCTTCGACCTCATGGCTTGGTTTTTGGGCTGACATGCACTCTCAACTGTGGGACCTTATATAGACAGGTGTGTGCCTTTCCAAATCATGTCCAATCAATTGAATTTACCACAGGTGGACTAAAATCAAGTTGTATCAATGGAAACAAGATGCACCTGAGCTCATTGTTGACTCTCATAGCAAAGAGTCTGAATACTTATGTAAATAAGATATTTCGTTTTTTTAAAATCTGTTTCGCCATGTCATTCTGGGGTATTGTGTGTAGATTGATGAGGATTTATATTTATTTAATCCATTTTAGAATAAAGCCATAATCTAACAAAAATGTGGAAAAAGTGAAGGCGTCTGAATAATTTCCGAAAGCACTGAACGTCAAGAATACAGTATATACAGTGCCTTGCGAAAGTATTCGGCCCCCTTGAACTTTGCGACCTTTTGCCACATTTCAGGCTTCAAACATAAAGATATAAAACTGTATTTTTTTGTGAAGAATCAACAACAAGTGGGACACAATCATGATGTGGATCGACATTTATTGGATATTTCAAACTTTTTTAACAAATCAAAAACTGAAAAATTGGGCGTGCAAAATTATTCAGCCCCTTTACTTTCAGTGCAGCAAACTCTCTCCAGAAGTTCAGTGAGGATCTCTGAATTATCCAATGTTGACCTAAATGACTAATGATGATAAATACAATCCACCTGTGTGTAATCAAGTCTCCGTATAAATGCACCTGCACTGTGATAGTCTCAGAGGTCCGTTAAAAGCACAGAGAGCATCATGAAGAACAAGGAACACACCAGGCAGGTCCGAGATACTGTTGTGAAGAAGTTTAAAGCCGGATTTGGATACAAAAAGATTTCCCAAGCTTTAAACATCCCAAGGAGCACTGTGCAAGCGATAATATTGAAATGAAAGGAGTATCAGACCACTGCAAATCTACCAAGACCTGGCCGTCCCTCTAAACTTTCAGCTCATACAAGGAGAAGACTGATCAGAGATGCAGCCAAGAGGCCCATGATCACTCTGGATGAACTGCAGAGATCTACAGCTGAGGTGGGAGACTCTGTCCATAGGACAACAATCAGTCGTATATTGCACAAATCTCGCCTTTATGGAAGAGTGGCAAGAAGAAAGCCATTTCTTAAAGCTATCCATAAAAAGTGTTGTTTAAAGTTTGCCACAAGCCACCTGGGAGACACACCAAACATGTGGAAGAAGGTGCTCTGGTCAGATGAAACCAAAATTGAACTTTTTGGCAACAATGCAAAACGTTATGTTTGGCGTAAAAGCAACACAGCTGAACACACCATCCCCACTGTCAAACATGGTGGTGGCAGCATCATGGTTTGGGCCTGCTTTTCTTCAGCAGGGACAGGGAAGATGGTTAAAATTGATGGGAAGATGGTTTGGAGCCAAATACAGGACCATTCTGGAAGAAAACCTGATGGAGTCTGCAAAAGACCTGAGACTGGGACGGAGATTTGACTTCCAACAAGACAATGATCCAAAACATAAAGCAAAATCTACAATGGAATGGTTCGAAAATAAACATATCCAGGTGTTAGAATGGCCAAGTCAAAGTCCAGACCTGAATCCAATCGAGAATCTGTGGAAAGAACTGAAAACTGCTGTTCACAAATGCTCTCCATCCAACCTCACTGAGCTCGAGCTGTTTTGCAAGGAGGAATGGGAAAAAATGTCAGTCTCTCGATGTGCAAAACTGATAGAGACATACCCCAAGCGACTTACAGCTGTAATCGCAGCAAAAGGTGGCGCTACAAAGTATTAACTTAAGGGGGCTGAATAATTTTGCACGCCCAATTTTTCAGTTTTTGATTTGTTAAAAAAGTTTGAAATATCCAATAAATGTCGTTCCACTTCATGATTGTGTCCCACTTGTTGTTGATTCTTCACAAAAAAATACAGTTTTATATCTTTATGTTTGAAGCCTGAAATGTGGCAAAAGGTCGCAAAGTTCAAGGGGGCCGAATACTTTCGCAAGGCACTGTACATACACAGTATTCTATCTATATACATGGGGCATTAGTCCCAAGTTTCTACAATAATTAGTTCTCTCCAATTATGTGAGAAGCACAGCCACAGTCACACTGGTGATATTATGAGGCTAAGTGAAATCTTGGTCACACACACTCTCAAGCGCTTGCACACAGACACACACACATCAATTTTCGCCTAAAATGACATACCCAAATCTAACTGCCTGTAGCTCAGGTTCTGAAGCAAGGATATGCATATTCTTGGTACCATTGTAAAGGAAACACTTTAAAGTTTGTGGGACTGTGAAAATAATGTACGAGAATATAACACAATAGATCTCGTCAAAGAAAGTACAAAGACAAAACCAACTGTTCTTTTGTATTGTTTTGTCCATCGTCTTTGAAATGCAAGAGAAAGGCCATAATGTATTATTCCAGCCCAGGTGCGATTTAGATTCTGGCCACTAGATGGCAGCAGTGTATGTGCAACAATTTTGACTGATCCAATGAACTATTGCATTTCTGTTCAAAAACTGTCTCAAGACTGCCCAAGAGTGCCTAATTTGTTTATTAATAACCTTCATGTTCAAAATTGTGCACTCTCCTCAAACAATAGTATGGTATTATTTCACTGTAATATCTACTGTAAATTGGACAGTGCAGTTAGATTAACAAGAATGTAAGCGTTCTACCAATATCAGATATGTCTATGTCCTGGGAAATGCTTTTGTTACTTACAACCTCATGCTAATCGCATTAGCCTACGTTAGCTCAACCGTCCCGTGGAAGGGACACCGATCCCGAAGAAGTGAACATTCTCATCTGCCGTTGCCCACCTTTTTACTTTACAGTCTATTTTAGACCTAACAACCTCCCCTCTTTCTCCCTCTCGCTCTCCAATCCCCTCTGTGCAGTAGTGTCCTTGCTCGGGCAGGGAGGTGTTGTCTCTCTGAGCTCTGGGGTCTGGGGTCGGCAGCACAAAGGAGCCTGATTACACTCAGCCAGTCAAGGTGCTTTGTGGGTGGGCAATGTCAATGTCTGAGACTTTCCCCAGCTGCTTCTATTACCTCCTTACTTCATCCACAGGGTCTAACCTAACCGTCTGTCAGACAGACAGACTGACAACCAGTGTTGGGGAAGATACTCTGAAAATATAGTTTACCAAGCTACAGTTCCAATTACTTCAAACTGGAAGAAGTTAAGCTACACTAAAGCTACCCTTAAGAAAAATATAGTTTACTGAACTAAAGTTGTCATTACATCCAAACAACTTTGTGATTAATTCTCAAATTCTGAAATGTCATACCCTACAAATAACAAGAACAGACTTTAACAGAATGTGGAATTGACCTATTAAACACAACAATGTTTCAAGTGAAAATAAGGCCAGTTTTATGCTGAAAATGAAAGGAAATTCTTACCTCCATCACCAATATTCTATTTTGACAAAAACACTAGTGTGTAGTTACAGTAGTTAGCTACATGGCAAAATAGTAATTAACTACTCAAAACACTACCAACATCTGAATTTAGTTCAACTACCACCAAGCTACTGCAAAATATAGTTAAATTACTAGTTGATCCACATGTAATTCACTACTCCCCAACACTACTGACAACTGCAGGCCTTGAGAAGGGTAGTTGGAAGGGGTGGTGTGTCTACGATATGCCAACATATGCAATATGTATCCTTCCCAAGCCATTCTACCCGAATAAGCCTATTTTCCCTGTCAAAACCATTCTACATGATTTGCAACATTTTATATTAGTCCAATGTTTTGTGTTTATTTTCAAACACAGGGCAGTGAGGTTAAGAAGTGTTCCTGTGAATCTGCATTGCTATGAGCAGGCCTGAGATGGTGTGATGTTGCAGGAAATAAAAATAGCAGCACTCATGAGTGCTGAGGTACTGAAAGGCAATTAGAGACACAAACACAGACATACGCACACACACATACAAAGACACACGCAACGTATGAGTGAGGACAGAACATAACGCGCGGGTGGGAAGTCTAACAGGTAGATGTGTTACTGTACGGGGGAATAATCCAAATGCAACCTGCAGAGAAATGTACAGTCTCCACAAACCCAAACTTGGCAAATCATGCGTGTGAATATAGCTGTCGATTACACCTGTTGATTGCATACTTTACATTCAGTGGCATATTTACAGAGTGAGGACTAACTTCAGGGAGAAAACAAGGTGGAGTGATAAAACAAGTGTTCCTGAGAGGTAGCACAGCAACACATGGCGTGGAATATGAACTCAACTTGACTTAAATGGCATTTTTGAGATATGAACACACCTGACAAAGTTTGATTTTGTGGTTAACTATCCCTAGGGTTGCAAAGGGAGGGTATATTACTGGAAACGTGTGAAGTTTACCAGTAAACTACCAGATTTTTGGTAGCTTTTTATTTTGGAATTTTATAAGACAACATCTATTTTCTCTTGAACCATATGCACTAGAAACTGATGGACAATGTGGACACATATAAAAACATTTTATACTATATGTGAATACATTTTTAAAGAAGTTATTCAAATATAAATGACCCAAGTTACCATAGATGATTCTGGTAACTTTAGTCAATTATCGTTAGCTAACTATCCCTTCAACATGTTTTGAGAACAATAAAAAGCTGGTCTTAATGACAGTGTATCATTTCTATATGAAATATCAGTCACAGAATGCTATGAAAACTAAAGATTCAATACACACACTACTCATTACTCATTCAGTAGTTACCTATTTGACAGTCAAATGGACATTGAAATGTATTTCGGTGTAAGAACATCAGTCCATAGAATGACAGTCAGTGGGTCACAGAAACATAGGTGAATGAATCAACCTCTGTGATCTCACCAGTCATCATCTCTCCTATATGGCAGTCCTCTGAAGGACCCAGCATCTCAACACAGAACAAATGGAGCTGACCTTGATGCTTTAAGGGCAATTTCACCCCTTTTCAACCTCATTTTCATTACCTCCAGCACAATACCAGTGTCAACATATGTGAAAACAGCGCATGTTGAAAAGTGGCGGAATTGCCCTTTATAGCAATAAGATGAATCCACCTTGGCAGTAAGTCTGCCTTGAAACCTACTAGCTAGTGAATACTCCGCTGGGCCGGAATAAATACACAGCATAAGTGTGGATGACAGAGGATGTTTAGAAGACTGAGGCCAGGATTCAATCTGATCAGCAGTAGCCCGTATTATAGCCGGCGAGTTCGGAGGTGTAACTGCGTTAGTGCTGTCAAATCCACAAGTGGCTCCTCACCTATTGTGGACATGAGTAGCTATTCAATGCAGCTGCATTACAAGTTCAAACACTGGAATGTTTGATGTTGTAGTCTAGACCTCGATTAGGCTATTTATTCAGTTGAATTAATTACGTTAAATTGTATTTCTCATCGATAGAGGCTACACTTTATATGCCATTCTGAACTTCTAATGTGGGAGTATGTACTGTATCTAATATGATATAGGCTATAAGGATGGGTGTGGTTTCGTGACAATGAAATGACAGCTCTAACACAGTTCCACCTCCGACACCGCCAAAACAGAACCAATGAGTTTGGTGGCCTAACACGGACTACCACTGATCGGATTGAACCCTGGCCTCAGTGACAGGGGCGGACTGCGACCAAAAATCGGCTCCGGCATTTCTAACACACAGGACAGTTTTTTTCCTTGAGGCCCCCACACCAGCCCATTTTATACCTTGAGGCCCCCACACCAGCCCATTGTATACCTTGAGGCCCTCACACCAGCCCATTTTATACCTTGAGGCCCCCACACCAGCCCATTTTATACCTTGAGGCCCCCACACCAGCCCATTGTATACCTTGAGGCCCTCACACCAGCCCACTTTATACCTTGAGGCCCCCACACCAGCCCATTTTATACCTTGAGGCCCCCACACCAGCCCATTTTATACCTTGAGGCCCCCACACCAGCCCATTTTATACCTTGAGGCCCCCACACCAGCCCATTTTATACCTTGAGGCCCCCACACCAGCCCATTTTATACCTTGAGGCCCCCACACCAGCCCATTTTATACCTTGAGGCCCCCACACCAGCCCATTTTATTCCTTGAGGCCCTCATATTAGCCAGATAATGACAATTTTGCGCAAAACAAACAAGTCAGACAGGCCTACTTGGCTAAAAATGGACCTGCCGATCTGGCATTTGCTGGAAATGCTCATCTTAACTAAGGACACTGTTTCTTTCATGTCCTTCAGATACATAGGTAAAAGCATGGTAATGATATTCAGTCCTATACCACCATACTGGGCGACCACGTCAGCGAGAGAAAACTACACTTTAAGGACTGGCTTATTGTCCTATAGTTGTGTGTGTGTGTGTGTGTGTGTGTGTGTGTGTGTGTGTGTGTGTGTGTGTGTGTGTGTGTGTGTGTGTGTGTTTAAGGATGCATTACAATACGGCCTCATGTCCTCTTTCCTTCATCTGCACTGACTTTATTAAGATTAAGATCATTTTATTTGCCAGTTGAACACAAGGTCCAACTGAAATCTGACTTCTGCTTCATCCCAACACATACAGGTTAAGTGACTTGCTCAAGGATACAACGGCAGGCAATGGCATACAGGATTTGAAACCAGCAACGCTCCGGTTGCCAGCTCCCTTCCCACCAGATTTTTCCCATCAGACCCAGGATTCGAATGGGCAACCCTCCGGCTGCTGGCTCGCCTCTCTAACAGCTAGGCTACTGTACCTGCCGCCACATCAAGTTATAGAACTGGAATGGTGAAGGAACATAACAGATGTAACTGTGTTAAAGTGTGTTTATTGCATTTCAATATCTGGGCCAATGTCTTGTTGTGGTCCGAATCCTTCCCCATTTCTCTTCCCTCCCTCCTGTCTCAGGGTATCAGTTCCTGCCATCACACCCAACTTGATGAGATTAACTGTCCAATTAGGTTCCGAGACCGGCTTCCTCCTTGACACAATGGTGGAGATTTCAATCACCCTGCACTGTGACAAGAGCACATTTCTGTGGTTGTGATCAACTGGAGAGCTACAGTTCCACAGTACTATACCCCCACATCTTGACACAGGCTGGAAAGAGAGGTGGAGTCCTACAGTTCTACAAGCAGCTCAGCTAACGATACGAGTTCACTTAGCTTCCCCCCACAGACCCCGCTAGTTACAGTGCCTCCTAAACACATTATTGACATTGGGAAAAGAGGGTGGGCTATCAGCTGATCATTGATGTTGATGATTGATGTAAATCAGCTAGCTAGCTCTATTTATTTTACTGATGCATTTAATGATTGGCTGGCTGGCTAGTGGCTTGTGTGGATATTTTACTATGAAGGTAAGCTAGAATGTAGTCTACCTGTGTTGCTGCTGCCCTGACACACATGGGCAACTCTCGATTGAAGAAGGGGTGGAGTTGAGGGGTCGTTTCTGCCTCTCTCTGCAGCATGTATAAGCCAACCAGAACGAATATTGATGATGATTTAGCTACCTACACACACTCGACCGGTGGCCGCAGCTCTCAAACTGTTGGAATGTGTATGGATACAGTGTTCACCCAATCTCCATAAAGGGCAGATTGGGAAACAGGCACCACTGGGCGCAAACGAGCCCCATACACTTCAGATCAACAGGCGCAACAAACGGGCAGGGTGGGATTTGAACTTGACAATGTCACAACAAACGGGCAGGGTGGGGTTTGAACTTGACAATGTCACAACAAACGGGCAGGGTGGGGTTTGAACTTGACAATGTCACAACAAACGGGCAGGGTGGGGTTTGAACTTGACAATGTCACAACAAACTGGCAGGGTGGGGTTTGAACTTGACAATGTCACAACAAACGGGCAGGGTGGGGTTTGAACTTGACAATGTCACAACAACTTGCAGGCAGTGGGTTTCCGAACAACGATGACAAAATATTTATATAAATCAATATTTTGGGGGGAAATTATGCCACCACCCAAAAGGTCACTTTGGAGACTGGAAGGGCAAAGGTAGAGCCTTATCTGTGCAGATGCCTGCCCCTCGTAGACGACAGCAGCTCCACAGAATTTTCGAAAGGGTTAGATCAAAGGTGGAGGCTTGATCAAAATAGCCACTGGGCCTATTGTTAAATCTTTGAGCTTTGTGAGGTGTGTGAGGTGTAGTAGCCCAGTAGGAGCAATGGATTGAGGAGGTACTGGCAATTATCTAGAGCCAGGGAGTCTGAGGCTAAGTCCAAAATGACACCTTATCTAGGTCATATAGGGGAGAGGCATTGCACCATGAGGTGTTGCTTTATCTGGGTTTTTTTAAACCAGGTTTGCTGTTCACTTGAGAAATATGAGATAGAAGAGAATCCATGCAGTTATGGCTCTATATACAGTGAGGTTCAGAGAGTATTCAAACCCCTTGACTTTTCCCACATTTTGTTGTGTTACAAGCCTGAATTTAGAATTGATTATATAGAGTTTTTGTTTTGTCACTGGTCTACACACAATGAGCCATAATGTCAAAGTGGAATTATATTTATTGAAATGTTTGCAAATGAATAAAAAATGAAACGCTGAAATGTCTTGAGTCAAAAGTATTGAACCTCTTTGTTATGACAAGCTTAAATAAGTTCAGAAGTAAAAATGTGCTTAACAAGTTACATAATACGTCTCATGGACTCACTCTGCACAATAATAGTGTTTACCATGATTTTTGAATGACTACCTCATCTCTGTACCCCACACACACATTTATCTGTAAGGTCCATCAGTCGAGCAGTGAATTTCAAACACAGATTCAACCACAAAGACCAGGGGGGGGTTTCCAATGCCTCGCAAAGAAGGGCACCTATTGGTAGATGGGTAAATATCCCTTTGAGCATGGTGAAGGTATTAATTACACTTTGGATAGTGTTTTAATACAACCAGTCACTACAAAGATACAGGCGTCCTTCCTAACTCAGTTGTCAGAGAGGAAGGAAACCGCTCAGGGATTTCACCATGAGGCCAATGGTGACTTTAAAATAGTTACAGAGTTGAATGGCTGTGATAGGAGAAAACTGAGGATGGATCAACGACATTGTAGTTACTCCACAATACTAACCTAATTGACAGAGTGAAAAAAAGGAAGCCTGTACAGATACAATATATTCCAACAAGGCACGAAAGAAATACTGCAAAAATGTGGGAAAGCAATTCACTTTTTGTCCTGAACACAAAGTGTTATGTTTGGGGCAAATCCAATCCAATATATTGTTGAGTACCACTCTTCATTATTTGCAAGCATAGTGAAGGCTGCATATGGGTATGCTTTTAATCGTTATTGACTGCAGAGTTTTTCAGGATAAAAAATAGAATCTGGTTTAGTCTGCTTTTCTCCAGACACTGGGAGATTAATTCACCTTTCAACAGGACATTAACCTAAAACACAAGGCCAAATCTACACTGGAGTTGCTTACCAAGAAGACAGAGAATGTTCCTGAGAGGACGAGTTACAGTTTTGATGTAAATCTGCTTGAAAATCTATGACAATATCTGAAAATGGTTGTCTAGTAATGGTCTACATCCAACTTGACAAAGCATAAAGAATTTAAAAGAATAATAATAAGAGTAATAATGTAATATTTAGTAGTTTAAAAATATATATATTCTGTTTGGGAACCTACTGTAGCCATGCAATGTCATAAGGTACTGCCTTCATTAGGCTACCTTGTTTAGGAAACTCATTGGAACCCAGGACCGATTTTTTTTTCCTCACAGATGAAAAAAAGTTGTTAAGAACACATTCTTATTTACAATGACGGCCTACCCCGGCCAAACCCTAACCTGGACGACGCTGGACCAATTGTGCGCCGCCCCATGGGACTCCCAATTTTGGCCGGTTGTGATACAGACAGGAATCAAACCAGGGTCTGTAGTAATGCCTCTAGCACTGAGATGCAGTGCCTTAAACCGCTGCGCCACTCGGGAGCCCATTAAATAATATGGTAGCTTCGTTAAGTTTTGGTAGTGGCGCAATGAATATGTATAGCTAGTTGGCTAAGCTTTGATCAGCAAGGATATCCCAAAATGGCTGGGCACTGCCAAGAGCAAAAGAACGGAGGACCACCATGTTGAGAGCGATACCAAGCTCACGGAACAGCATGCAGCAAGCCCGACCACAGAGGTCGAGGAGCCTACTGTAGCATAAAATGTAATACCTACCCATCCCCCACACCGCCTGCTGACCAACAAGATCGAGAAGAGCCAGGGCCTAGCACCACCAGCAGCAGGAGGGTAACATCATAACAAGCACCTGCGCCTCTTTTACCCCAACCACTAGCACCTGACGACGTGTTGAATCGAACCTAAACTGAAGCAGATGAAGCAGAGTTTATTGTGGCACATTCTTGCAAAGTGAAATCGCAACCACAGTCAGCAACAACAAATGAACCCCACTCAGTGTTCCTCAAAGATACGGCGGGCCTCTGTCAGCAATGCCGACTGTGCTGTTGGCACTGAAACATGAATAAACATTTTGGGGCATCTACAGCAATGTGCGAAAATTCCTTCTCCACCTTGAAGAACACAGACTCTGAACTCAGTACATGTTTCATCAACGAAAAGCCCAGCTTGTCCAGCTTGCATTTGAGAAGCCAGGAAGGAGAATGGAATCAGAAACTTCTTATGAGGTTTAACACAGCATCGAAGAGGCTGCAGCTCCTCTAAATGGTAAGCTACGATCTGATTTATTCATTGGCTTTTGCTCATGTAAGCCTACTGGTTGTTTGGCTAGAAGTTTTATGTAATGTATAGTTTAGGCATTTGATTTTTACTTCAATGCAATGGATCTTTTAGATGTATCTGTGATTCTTAATATCATTAGGCTACTGGCTTTTGCGAATCTAATTGTTATTAATCGATATACAGCTTTGCATTATTTTATGGGTATAGAGACAATGACCAATGAAGCCTAATTGGTTGTGTTCTGAGGTGAGCCCTGGCTCAGTGCTCCTGGCTGTCTACTCCAGTGGTGCTGAAATTGTCAGAGCATCTAACGTGTGTGTGTGTGTGTGTGTGTGTGTGTGTGTGTGTGTGTGTGTGTAACTCACTCTACCATACAGAAAATATAACAGAGTTGAAGTCGGAAGTTTACATACACCTAGGTTGGAGTCATTAAAACTCATTTTTCAACCACTCCACAAATGTCTTGTTAACAATCTATAGTTTTGGCAAGTTGGTTAGGACATCTAATTTGTAAATGTAAGTAATTTTTCAAACAATTGTTTATAGACATATTATTTCACTTATACAGTGCCTTGCGAAAGTATTCGGCCCCCTTGAACTTTGCGACCTTTTGCCACATTTCAGGCTTCAAACATAAAGATATAAAACTGTATTTTTTTGTGAAGAATCAACAACAAGTGGGACACAATCATGAAGTAGAACGACATTTATTGGATATTTCAAACTTTTTTAACAAATCAAAAACTGAAAAATTGGGCGTGCAAAATTGTTCAGCCCCCTTAAGTTAATACTTTGTAGCGCCACCTTTTGCTGCGATTACAGCTGTAAGTCGCTTGGGGTATGTCTCTATCAGTTTTGCACATCGAGAGACTGACATTTTTTCCCATTCCTCCTTGCAAAACAGCTCGAGCTCAGTGAGGTTGGATGGAGAGCATTTGTGAACAGCAGTTTTCAGTTCTTTCCACAGATTCTCGATTGGATTCAGGTCTTTCGCCAGGCACTGTAATTCACTGCATCACAATTCCAGTGGGTCAGAAGTTTACAATACACTAAGTTGACTGTCTTTAACAATTGGAGGTGTACGTGTGGATGTATTTCAAGGCCTACCTCCAAACTCAGTCACTCTTTACTTGACATCATGGAAAAATCAAAAGAAATCAGCCAAGACCTCAGAAAATAAATTGTAGACCTCCACAAGTCTGGTTCATCCTTGGGAGCAATTTCCAAATGCTTGTAGGTACCAAATCAATCCCAGAACAACAGCAAAGGACCTTGTGAAGATGCTGGAGGAAACAGGTACAAAAGTATCTATATCCACAGTAAAACGAGTCCTATATCAACATAACCTGAAAAGCCGCTCAGCAAGGAAGAAGCCAATGCTCAAAAACCGCCATTAAAAAGCCTGACTACAGTGTGCAACTGCACATAGGGACAAATATCGTACTTTTTGGAGAAATGTCCTCTGGTCTCATGAAACAAAAAGAGAACTGTTTGGCCATAATGACCATCATTATGTTCGGGGGAAGAAGGGGAGGCTTGCAAGCCGAAGAACACCATCCCAACCGTGAAGCAAGGGGGTGACAGCATCATGTTGTGGGATGCTTTGCTGCAGGAGGGACTGGTACACTTCACAAAATAGATGGCATCATGAGGAGGAAGGAAAATTATGTGGATATATTGAAGCAACATCTCCCGACATTAGTCAGGAAGTTAAAGCTTGGTCGCAAATGGGTCTTCCAAATGGACAATGACCCCTAGCAAACTTCCAAAGTTGTAACATAATGGCTTAAGGACAACAAAGTCAAGGTATTGGAGTGCCCACCACAAAGCCCTGACCTCAACCCTAGAGAACATTTGTGGGCAGAACTGAAAAAGTGTGTGCAAGCAAGGAGGCCTACAAACCTGACTCAGTTACAGCAGCTCTGTCAGGAGGAGTGGGCCAAAATTGACCCAACTTATTGTGGGAAGTTTATGGAAGCCAACCTGAAACGTTTGACTCCAGTTAAACAATTGAAAACCAATGTTACCAAATACTAATTGAGTGTATGTAAACTTCTGACCCATTGGGAATGTGATTAAAGAAATAAAAGCTGAAAGAAATCATTCTCTCTACTATTATTCTGACATTTCATATTTAAAAAAAAAAGTGGTGATCCTAACTGACCTAAGACAGGGATTTTTAACTAGGATTAAATGTCAGGAATTGTGAATGGCTGAGTTTAAATGTATTTGGCTAAGGTGTATGTAAACCTCTGACTTCAACTGTAAGCACGCACCACTTCTCCGTTTTTATTTTTTATAATTTTTTGAAACAAGTTACTTTTTTCATTTCACTTCACCAATTTGGACTATTTTGTGTATGTCCATTACATGAAATCCAAATAAAAATCCATTTAAATTACAGGTTGTAATGCAACAAAAGAGGAAAAACGCCAAGATGTGCCTTTTGCAAGGCACATCAGCTGCGGAGAGTGTGATCATACAGTCGTCCGGAACAGTTGATGCTCTCATGCATGTTTCAGTGTTACTTGCCACGAAGCGAGCATAGAAGTTATTTAGCTAGTCTGGTAGGCTTGTGTCACTGGGCAGCTCTCGGCTGTCCTTCCCTTTCTGGTCTGTGATAATTTGCAAGCCCTGCCACATCCGACGAGTGTCGGAGCAGTGTAGTACGATTCGATCTTAGCCCTGTATTGACGCTTTGCCTGTTTGATGGTTTGTAGGAGGGCATAGTGGAAATTCTTATAAGCTTCGGGGTTAGAGTCCCACTCCTTGAAAGCGACAGCTCTACCCTTTAGCTCAGTGTGTATGTTGCCTGTAATCCATGGCTTCTGGTTGGGGTATGTACATGCAGTCACTGTGGGGACGACGTCCTCGATGCACTTATCTTTTTTAATTTTAAATTTTATTTACATTTTTCACGCCTTTTTTCTCCCCAATTTCGTGGTATCCAATTGGTAGTAGTTACAATCTTGTCTCATCGCTGCAACTCCTGTACGGACTCGGGAGAGGTGAAAGTCGAGAGCCATGCATCATCCGAAACACAACCCAGCCAAGCCGCACTGCTTCTTGACACAATTCCCATCCAACCTGGAAGCCAGCCACACAAATATGTCAGAGGAAACACCATACACCTGGCGACCGTGTCAGCGTGCACTGCGCCCGGCCCGCCACAGGAGTCACTAGTGCGCGATGAGACAAGGATATCCCTGCCGGCCAAACCCTCCACTAACCCGGACGACGCTGGGCCAATTGTGCGCCGACCCGCGGCCGGATGTGACAGAGCCTGGACTCGAACCCAGAATCTCTATGGCACAGCAGCCTTAGACCACTGCCCCACTCGGGAGGCCCCCTCAATGCACTTATTGATAAAGCCAGTGACTGATGTGGTGTACCATCGGAAGAATCCCGGAACATATTCCAGTCTGTGCTAGCAAAACAATCCAGTAGTTTAGCATCTGCTTCATCTGACCACTTTTTTATAGACCGAGTCACTGGTGCTTCCTGCTATATTTCTTTTGTAAGCAGAGTTATGGTCAGATTTGCCAAATGAAGATCAAGGGAGAGCTTTGTACGTGTCTCTGTGTGTGGAGTAAAGGTGGTCTATAATGTTTTTCCCTCTGGTTGCACACGTGACATGCTGATAGAAATGAGGTAAAACTGATTTAAGTTTCCCTGCATTAAAGTCTCCGGTCACTAGACCGCCACCTCTGGATGAGCATTTTCCTCTTAGCTTATATTGGAATACAGCTCATTGAGTGCGGTTTTAGTGCCAGCGTCTGTCCCTGGTGGTATGTAGTCAGCTTCGAAAAATACAGAAACACTCTCTAGGTAGATAGTGTGGTCTACAGCTTATCATGAGATACTCTACCTCAGGCGAGCAAAACCTTGAGACTTCCTTAGATATCGTGCACCAGCTATTGTTTACAAATATATATTTGCCCCTGCCCCGTGTCTTACCAGAGGCTGCTGTTCTGTCCTACTGATAATGTATAACCCGCGAGCTGTATCTTCTTAATGTCGTCATTCACCCATGACTTGGTGAGACATAAGATATTACCGTTTTTAATGTCCCGTTGGTAGGATATACGTGCTTTCAGTTCAACCTATTTATTTTCCAGCGATTGAGAGTTAGCCAGCAGAACGAAGGCAAGGGCAGATTAGCCACTCGTCGCCTGATCTCACAAGGCATCCTGATCTCTTTCTGCAAAACCTATGTTTCCTTTTCCAGTGAATCCCGGGGATCTGAGCCTGGTCTCGTGTCTGTAGTATATCCCTTGCGTCTGACTCATAGAAGAAGAACTCCTCATCCAATTTGAGGTGAGTAATTCCAGTTCTGATGTCCAGAAGATCTTTTCGGACATAATGTTGCTGCTATCGTCTCTTATGTTCAAAACGAGTTACGAACAACGCGGAAAAAATAAGAAAAAAATAGCATGGTTGGTTAAGAGCTGATAAGACGGTAGCCCTCCCCTCCGGCGCCATCTTGACTTATTTTGTGTAGTAACCAAAAGGTCATGTGATGCTGCCTTTGAGTCTAGCGAGAAGAAGAACAGTAGAGTATTATCAAATTTAGGGAAACGTAGTTTTCCAACTAGATGAATAGGTGGCGATCACGCCAGTGAGCAGCTACTGTATACAGGCTGCTTGCACAGACCTGCACAGCTGTGATCAGATGGGGAAGCAGCAATTGTCAGGTAATGAATGACATCATCATAATATTCCACTAGAATCCCCACTAAGATTCATGCATAATCCCTAGCCATAGATTCCAAGCTTCTGAGATTCCCCATTTCCCAATCATTAAGTTCACAAACTATACATTCTTCTATTTTCTTACCTTTCATGTCAATGTAGAAATGAAAGCCATGCCTTCCGGTATTCAAATGACTGTGGCCTACTACTGTATAACTGTATATAAAGCATAACCAGTCTTTGTGTTAGTAAAGATCTGTTTATGCTGTGACCTCATCTTAAGTAAGGTCGCTGTTGCCTTCATGTCCTTCAGATACAAAGGTAAAAGCATGGTAATGATATACAGTCCTATCCCAACATACTGGACCATCACTTCAATGAGAGAGAGAACTATACTTTAAGGACCGTCTTATATTCCTGTGGTAAAAAGGGACCTCAATAGGCCTATTGTATTTATTGCTATGCATAAACACTGTATATATAATGTCGATTGAAAGTCAATGCCCTACAGTACACCTGAAACGGTAAATATAATCTCTGTGTAAATGCTTAGTGTGTTTGGCCTGTATCCGCTCAGCTGTAAGTGAGCAAGTGTGTACTCTGTCGAACATAACCGCGAGCACTCATCCCCATCCTAACTAGGCATGTACACAATTTTCTGGTCAACAGACAATGCACATTTAGCACACACTCGTGCTCGTCTTCATCGACCGAACCCACCCCGGGATATTCCGGAGTGTGTTAGTAAACAAAAGTGCAGGAGGGAATAAATAAAGACTTACGGCGATGTATAACTGATGTTAAAGAGCCAGCAGTAGAACTTATATACAGATGTAACATTCATAGTGTGTTGATCCATCCAGGTAGCCTAGCGGTTAGAGCCTTGGGCCAGTAACCAAAAGGTTTGAATACCAGTGTAACGGTTTTCCGTATGAGAAGGAGAGTCGGACCAAAATGCGGCGTGTAGATTACGATCCATGTTTATTGAGACTATAGCAACACGAATCTAAATACAAACAGTGTAAAATAATAAACGTAATGAAAACCGAAACAGCCTAAACTGGTGCAAACTAACACTAAGGACACTAAGGACAATCACCCACAACAAACTCAAAGAATATGGCTGCCTAAATATGGTTCCCAATCAGAGACAACGATAAACACCTGCCTCTGATTGAGAACCACTTCAGACAGCCATAGACTTAGCTAGAACACCCCACTAGCTACAATCCCCATACAAACACACCACATACAAAAACCCATGCCACACCCTGGCCTGACCAAATAAATAAAGATAAACACAAAATACTTTGACCAGGGTGTGACAGAACCCCCCCCCTAAGGTGCGGACTCCCGAACGCACCTCAAAACAATAGGGAGGGTCCGGGTGGGCGTCTGTCCATGGTGGCGGCTCCGGCGCGGGACGTGGACCCCACTCAATCAATGTCTTAGTCCCTTCTCCTCGCGTCCCTGGATAGTCCACCCTCGCCGCCGACCATGGCCTAGTAGTCCTCACCCAGAACCCCACTGGACTGAGGAGCAGATCGGGACTGAGGGGCAGCTCGGGACTGAGGCAGCTCGGGACTGAGGGGAAGCTCAGGAGTGAGAGGAAGCTCAGGAGTGAGAGGAAGCTCAGGAGTGAGAGGAAGCTCAGGCAGGTTGACGAATCTACCAGATCCTGGCTGGCTGGCGGTTTCGGCAGATCCTGGCTGACTGGCAGATCCTGGCTGACTGGCAGATCCTGGTCGACTGGCAGATCTGGAAGAGTCTGGTCGACTGGCAGATCTGGAAGAGTCTGGTCGACTGGCAGATCTGGGAGAGTCTGGTCGACTGGCAGATCTGGGAGAGTCTGGTCGACTGGCAGATCTGGGAGAGTCTGGTCGACTGGCAGATCTGGGAGAGTCTGGTCGACTGGCAGATCTGGGAGAGTCTGGTCGACTGGCAGATCTGGGAGAGTCTGGTCGACTGGCAGATCTGGGAGAGTCTGGTCGACTGGCAGATCTGGGAGAGTCTGGTCGACTGGCAGATCTGGGAGAGTCTGGTCGACTGGCAGATCTGGGAGAGTCTGGTCGACTGGCAGATCTGGGAGAGTCTGGTCGACTGGCAGATCTGGGAGAGTCTGGTCGACTGGCAGATCTGGGAGAGTCTGGTCGACTGGCTGCTCCATGCTGACTGGCTGCTCCATGCTGACTGGCGGCCCTGGCTGCTCCATGCTGACTGGCGGCCCTGGCTGCTCCATGCTGACTGGCGGCCCTGGCTGCTCCATGCTGACTGGCGGCCCTGGCTGCTCCTTGCTGACTGGCGGCCCTGGCTGCTCCATGCTGACTGGCAGCTCTGGCGGCTCCTTGCAGACTGGCAGCTCTGGCGGCTCCTTGCAGACTGGCAGCTCTGGCGGCTCCTTGCAGACTGGCAGCTCTGGCGGCTCCTTGCAGACTGGCAGCTCTGGCGGCATCCTGCAGACTGGCAGCTCTGGCGGCTCCTTGCAGACTGGCAGCTCCTTGCAGACTGGCAGCTCCTTGCAGACTGGCAGCTCTATGCTAACTGGCAGCTCTATGCTAACTGGCAGCTCTATGCTAACTGGCAGCTCTATGCTAACTGGCAGCTCTATGCTAACTGGCAGTTCTGAACAGGCGGGAGACTCCGGCAGCGCTGTAGAGAAGGAAGGCTCTAACAGCGCTAAACAGGCGGGAGACTCCGACAGCGCTGGAGAGGAGGAGGGCTCCGACAGCGCTAGACAGGCGAGGCGCACTGTAGGCCTGATGCGTGGTGCTGGCACTGGTGGTACTGGGCCGAGGACACGCACAGGAAGCCTGGTGCGGGGAGCTGCTACCGGAGGGCTGGGGTGTGGAGGTGGCACAGGATGGGTTAGACCGTGAAGGCGTACTGGAGATCTTGAGAGCGGTGCTGGCACAGGACGTGCAAGGCTAGGGAGGTGCACAGGAGGCCTGGTACGTGAGACTGGCACCATCTTCACCAGCCGACTAACACGCACCTCAGGACGAGTATGGAGCGCTGACCCAGGTGCCATCAAATCCCCGACACGCTCCGTCGGGCGAATTCCATGTTTAAAACACCAACACAGCAACTCCCTCATTTCTCTCTCCTCCAATTTCCCCATTAACTCCTTCACAGTCTCTGTTTCGCTCACCTCCAACACCGGCTCTGGTTCTGGTCTCCTCCTTGGCTCCTCACGATAAACAGGGAGAGTTGGCTCAGGTCTGGCTCCTGACTCTGCCACACTCTCCCTGAGCCCCCCCCCAAGAATTTTTTTGGGCTGACTATGGGGCCTCCGTCCGCGCCGCCTTGCTTGCTTCGCAAACTCCATTCTCCTATATCCTTCCGCGCACTGCTCCATCGAATCCCAGGCGGGCTCCGGCACTCTCCCTGGGTCGACCGCCCACCTGTCTATCTCCTCCCAAGAAGTATAGTCCATACTGTACTCCACTTTGGGCTGTTCTTGCCTGTTGACACGCTGCTTGGTCCCTTTGAGGTGGGTGATTCTGTAACGGTTTTCCGTATGAGAAGGAGAGTCGGACCAAAATGCGGCGTGTAGATTACGATCCATGTTTATTGAGACTATAGCAACACGAATCTAAATACAAACAGTGTAAAATAATAAACGTAATGAAAACCGAAACAGCCTAAACTGGTGCAAACTAACACTAAGGACACTAAGGACAATCACCCACAACAAACTCAAAGAATATGGCTGCCTAAATATGGTTCCCAATCAGAGACAACGATAAACACCTGCCTCTGATTGAGAACCACTTCAGACAGCCATAGACTTAGCTAGAACACCCCACTAGCTACAATCCCCATACAAACACACCACATACAAAAACCCATGCCACACCCTGGCCTGACCAAATAAATAAAGATAAACACAAAATACTTTGACCAGGGTGTGACAACCAGTCAACTCCAGCAACACGCTTAACTCTATTTCGCTCCAGGGGGGCCGTCCTACTATGGCTAACCCTGTAAAACAACACAAATGACATTGGTGGCGTACACAGTTAGTATGTGTCATGGTGGGTGCAAGGAAATGCTTATGTGCCTAGTTCTTATCAATCAATGCAGTGAATGTCAAACAAGCACATAATAATACATTTCAAATAACATTTTATTAGACACACGCACCGAATACAACAGGTGTAGTAGACCTTACAGTGAAATGCTTACTTACGAGCCCCTAACCGACAGTGCAGTTTAAAAAAAATACAGATAAGAATAAGAGATAAAAGGTAGCAAGTAATTAAAGAGGAGCAGAAAAAAAATAACATATACAGGGGAAGCCGGTACAGAGTCAATGTGCAGGGGCACCGGTTAGTTGAGGTAGTACGTACATGTAGGTAGAGTTAATTAAAGTGACTATGCATAGATGACAACAGATAGTGGCAGTGATGTGGAGAGGGGAGGGGGAGGGCAATGTGAATAGTCTGGGTAGCCATTTGACTAGATGATCTTATGGCCTGGGGGTAGAAGCTGACAGGGAATTTTTATTAGGATTAAATGTCAGGAATTGTGAAAAACTGAGTTTAAATGTATTTGGTAAAGGTGTATGCAAACTTCCGACTTCAACTGTAAATAGTATTTAAACATTATTAAAGTGACCAGTGTTCAATGACTATGTACATAGGTCAGCAGTCCCTAAGGTCAGGGTAGAGTGGCTGGTGGTAGCCAACTAGTGACATTGACTAAGGGGCAGAGTAGGACAAAGGACTGGGGGGACTGGGGGGAGGTCGTCTAATGGTGGCTGTTTAACAGTCTGATGGCCTGGGGATAGAAGCTGTTGCACCTGTACTGTCTTTTTTTATTTATCTGTATTGTTGTTTACATTTTCTTACACATTAAACCTAAATTAAACCTCATTATTGGGATGGCAGAAACTGAACAAGACCTGCAGAAGATGTTATTATGTACAGATAATGCATTTTGAACCAGGTAGTAAGAGGTACTAAGTGTTTTTCTGTTTTGGTGAAGAAATGCTTGAGTTTACTGGCAATTAAAAATATCTGGGTCTTTATTTTGATGAACGGCACATTTCCCCTGGCCAACTCAGTAAATAGAGCTCTTTGGGGAGGTATATGAAAAACAAAAAACACTCAAAGATATTGGTTTCGCCACGTATTTCAAACTGTGTCAGACATGCGTGTCTCCTGTTCTGGACTATTCAGCAGGAGTGTGGGTTGCTAACAGGTATCTCAAAAACCCTAACAGAGCAGGATGTAATTTTTTTAGGTATCCACAAGTTTGCGCCTATACTGACAATAACTAGGCACACGGGCTGGGAACCGTGTGAGGTGAGATGGAAGCATGTATGGTGAGACTGTTGGATATGCCAATTGCCAGAATAGCAAGAAAAGTTTTTCAATGGGATCTCTCCATATGAGAGCATAGGCAACTGATGGTTTGGGCTAGGCCCGTTAGTTCCAGTGAAGGGAAATCTTAACACAACCACATACAATGACATTCTAAACTATTCTGTACTTCCAACTTTGTGGCAACAGTTTGGGGAAAGTCCTTTCCTGTTTCAGCATGACAATGCCGCCGTGCACAAAGCGAGGTCCATACAGAAATGGTTTGTCGCGATCGCTGTAGAAGAACTTGACTGGCCTGCATAGAGCCCTGACCTCAATCCCATCTAACACCTTTGGTATGAATTGGAACACCAACTGCGAGCCAGGCCTAATTGCCCAACATCAGTGCCAGACCTCACTAAAGCTCTTGTAGCTGAATGGAAGCACATTCCTGTAGCAATGTTCCAACATCTAGTGGAATGCCTTCCCAGAAGAGAGGAGGCTGTTATGGCAGCAAAGGGGGGACCAACTCCACATTAATACCCATGATTTTGGAATGAGATTTTTGATGAAAAGGTGTCCAAATACCTTTGGTTATGTAGTGTATATTATGTACAACCTAACTAAAAGCAAGAGATCGCTATGTGCACAGGTAAGATCAGGGATATGAACTGCGTATTGAAACAGGTAAGATCAGGGATATGAACTGCGTATTGAAACAGGTAAGATCAGGGATATGAACTGCGTATTGAAACAGGTCAGAACAGGGATATTGACCAGCGTATTGAAACAGGTAAGATCAGGGATATGAACTGCGTATTGAAACAAGTCAGATCGGGGATATTGACCTGCGTATTGAAACAAGTCAGATCAGGGATCAGAAAGTCACAAGTCATATAATAAGTTGCATGGACTCACTCTGTGTGTAATACTAGTGTTTAACATGATTTTTGAATAAATACCTAATCTCTGTACCCCACAAATACAATTACAATGCCCTCCACTAATATTGTCACCCTTAGTAAATATGAGCAAAACAGGCTGTTTATGCATATATTTGCTGTTTATCCTCTTGGTCTTTCTTTAAAAATATTCACAAAAATCAAACCTTGAATTGAAGTAAAATGATAGAAAAAAATTTATGTGAAATAAATATCTTTCTTCGAAACGTGTGCCACAATTATTAGCACTCTAAAATTCTTAAGTTCACCCAAGTGATTAGGGAAACTTAAGTGGTAAACCATGACTTCCTTTTTCACTGGGGTATAAATATGAGGTGACACACAGGCCTTTTTCACTGGGGTATAAATATGAGGTGACACACAGGCCTTTTTCACTGGGGTATAAATATGAGGTGACACACAGGCCTTTTTCACTGGGGTATAAATATGAGGTGACACACAGGCCTTTTTCACTGGGGTATAAATATGAGGTGACACACAGGCCTTTTTCACTGGGGTATAAATATGAGGTGACACACAGGCCTTTTTCACTGGGGTATAAATATGAGGTGACACACAGGCCAAGTTCCCATAGTCATCCATCACTATGGGAAAGAACCAAGAATACAGTAATGATGTGGGAAATAAGGTTGTTGAGCTGCACAAATCAGGAAATGGCTGTAAGAAAATAGTTCAACGGTTGAAAATTCCCATTTCCACTATCAGGGCAATAATTCAGAAGTTTAAAGCTACTTGAGATGTTAACAATCGTCCTGGAAGAGGACGTGTGTCTAAATCGACCCCGCGCACAGTTAGGAGGATGGTTCCAGTGTCCAAAAAATCTCAAAGGATCACAGCTGTAGAATTGTAGATGTTAGTCAGAGAGTCTCCAAAACTACGATCAAAAGTCTTTGTTTTTTATGGCAACAAATTCAAGCGCCTACAGTTTTCCAAACGTGGAACTTTCAATGTGATTGGGTTCTATGGTCAGATAAGACCAAAATAGATATTTTTGGAAACAAACACCAGAGGTAGATTTGGCGTAGACAGAAAAATAGAAAAGTACCTCATCCCCACTGTGAAGTATGGTGGTTGATCTTTGATGTTGTGGGGCTCTTTTTCTTCTAACGGCCCTGGACAAATTGCTAGGATACATGGTATCCTGGACTCCATCAAGTACCAGCAGATATTAAATCAAAACCTGACTACCTCTGCTCGGAAGCTTAAACTGGGCCGTGGTTAGATCTTCTAGCAGGACAATGACCCAAAGCACTCATAATCAACATAAAAATGGTTCACTGACCACGGAATCAAGGTTTTGCCATGGCCATCCCAGTCCCCTGACCTAAACCCCATAGAAAACCTGTGGGATGAGTTGAAGAGGAGAGTAAACAAGCGTAGACCTTGGGAATCTGAAGGATTTGGCGAGATTCTGCATGGAGGAATGGTCTCAGATCCCTTGCCATGTGTTCTCCAACCTCATTACGAATTATAGGAGAAGACTCAGAGCTGTTATCTTGGCAAAGGGAGGTTGCACAAAGTATTGAATGAAGGGATGCCAATAATTGTGGCACACATACAGTTGAAGTCAGAAGTTTACAGACACTTAGATTGGAGTATTTAAAACTTGTTTTTCAACCACTCCACAAATTTCTTATTAATTAACGAACTATAGTTTTGGCAAGTCGGTTAGGACATCTACTTTGTGCATGACACAAGTCATTTTTCAAACAATTGTTTATAGACAGATTATTTCACTCATAATTCACTATCACAATTCCAGTTGGTCAGAAGTTTACAATACACTAAGTTGACTGTGCCTTTAAACAGCTTGGAAAATTCCAGAAAATGTCATGGCTTTAGAAGCTTCTGATAGGCTAATTGACATCATTTGAGTCAATTGGAGGTGTAGCTGTGGATGTATTTCAAGGCCTACCTTCAAACTCAGTGCCTCTTTGCTTGACATCATGGGAAAATCAAAAGAAATCAGCCAAGACCTCCGAAAAAAAATTACGTCTGGTTCTACCTTGGGAACAATTTCCAAATGCCTGAAGGTACCACGTTCATCTATACAAACAATAGTATGCAAGTATAAACACCATGGGGCCACGCAGCCGTCATACCGCTCAGGAAGGAGACGCGTTCTGTCTCCTAGAGATGAACGTACTTTGGTACGAAAAGTGCAAATCAATCCCAGAACAACAGCAAAGGACCTTGTGAAGATGCTGGAGGAAACCGGTACAAAAGTATCTATATCCACAGTAAAAACGAGTCCTACATCGACATAACCTGAAAGGCCGCTCAGCAAGGAAGAAGCCATTGCTAAAAAAACGCCTTAAAAAAGTCAGAATACGGTTTGCAACTGCACATGGGGACAAAGATCGTACTTTTTGGAGAAATGTCCTCTGGTCTGATGAAACAAAAATAGAACTGTTTGGCCATAATGACCATCATTATGTTTGGAGGAAAAAGGGGGAGGCTTGCAAGCCGAAGAACATCATCCCAACCGTGAAGCACAGGGGTGGCAGCATCATGTTGTGGGGATGCTTTGCTGCAGGAGGGACTGGTGCACTTCACAAAATAGATGGCATCAAGAGGAAATAAAATTATGTGGATATATTGAAGCAACATCTCAAGACATCAGTCAGGAATTTAAAGCTTGGTCACAAATGGGTCTTCCAAATGGACAATGACCCCAAGCATACTTCCAAAGTTGTGGCAAAATGGCTTAAGGACAACAAAGTCAAGGTATCGGAGTGGCCATCACAAAGCCCTGACCTCAATCCTATAGAACATTTGTGGGCAGAACTGAAAAAGCGCATGCAAGCAAGGAGGCCTACAAACCTGACTCAGTTACACCAGCTCTGTAAGGAGGAATGGGTCAAAATTCACCCAACTTATTGTGGGAAGCTTGTGGAAGGTTACCCAAAACATTTGACCCCAGTTAAACAATTAAAAGGCAATACTATCAAATACCACCCTGCATCCCACTGCTGGTTCGCTTCTGAAGCTAAGCAGGGTTGGTCCTGGTCAGTACCTGGATGGGAGACCAGATGCTGTTGGAAGTGGTGTTGGAGGGCCAGTAGGAGGCACTCTTTCCTCTGGTCTAAAAAAAAAAAAAGAAATATCCCAATGCCCCAGGGCAGTGATTGGGGACACTGCCCTGTGTAGGGTGCTGTCTTTTGGATGGGATGTTAAACTGGTGTCCTGGCTAAATTCCCAATCTGGCCCTCGAACCATCACGGTCACCTAATAATCCCCAGTTTACAATTGGCTCATTCATCCCCCTCCTCTCCCCTGTAACTTTTCCCCAGGTCGTTGCTGCAAATGAGAACGTGTTCTCAGTCAACTTACCTGGTAAAATAATGGATAAATACTAATTGAGGGTATGTAAATTTCTGACCCATTGGGAATGTGATAAAATAAATAAAAGCTGAAATAAATCATTCTCTCTACTATTATTCTGACATTTCACATTCTTAAAATAAAGTAGTGATTTTTACAAGGATTAAATGTCAGGAATTGTGAAAAACTGAGTTTAAATGTATTTGGCTGAGGTGCATGTAAACTTCCGACTTCCACTGTATATTTAAGAAAAATATTTGTTTTATGATAAGAATTAATTTTTTCTTTCAATTATTTTACTTTAATTAAAGGTTTGATTTAATAAACAATAAAGAAAAACATTTCACTGCCAGTTTTACTCATATTTACCAAGGGTTCCAATGTTAGTCAAGGCACTGTATCTGTAAAGTCCCTCAGTCGAGCAGTTATTTTCAAACACAAATTCAACCACAAAGACCAGGGAGGTTTTCCAATGCCTCGCAAAGAAGGCACCTATTGGTAGATAAAATAAATAAATAGAAGCAGACATTGAATCGAGCATGAAGTTATTAATTAAACTTTGGATGGTGTATTAATACACCCAGTCACTACAAAGATACAGGCATCCTTTTTAACTCAGTTGCCGGAGAGGAAGGAAACCACTCAGGGATTTCACCATGAGGCGAATGGTGACTTTAAAAAACATACAAAGTTTAATGGCTGTGATAGGAGAAAACTGAGGATGGATCTACAACAGTGTAGGTACTCCACAATACTAACCTAAATGACAGAGTGGAAAGGAAGGAAAGATATTCAAAAACATGCATCCTGTTTGCAACAAGGCCTAAAGTAATACTGCAAAAAATGTGGCAAAGCAATTGACTTTATGTCCTGAATACAAAGTGTTATGTTTGGGACAAATCCAATACAACACATTGCTGAGCACCACTCTCCATATTTTCAAGCATAGTGGTGGTGGCTGCAGCATGTTATGGGTACGCTTGTAATCGTTAAGGACTGCCAAAGCTGATTCTAACATGTATTGACTCAGGGGGTTGAATACTTATTTCATTAAGATATATTAGTGTTTATTTTTCATATCATAAAAAAATATATAATTTTTCTTCCACTTTCACCATTCGAGTATTTTGTGTAGATTGTTGACAAAAAATTACAATGAAATCGATTTTAATCCTGCTTTATAACACATCAAAATGGGGAAAAAGTCAAAGGGTGTGAATACTTTCTGAAGGCACTCAACAGACTGTATATATGTTGATGTCTTTATCTAGCCTTTATTTAACTAGGCAAGACATTTGACCTAGATAGTTTGTGTGTATGTATTGATGTGTAGGCTACATGTGCCTTTCTGTTTAAAAATGGATGTAGTTCTGTCCTTGAGCTGTTCTTGTCTGTTACTGTTCTGTATTATGTCATGTTTCATGTTTTGTGTGGACCCCAGGAAGAGTTGCTGCTGCTTTTGCAACAGCTAATGGGGATCCTAATAAAATACGCCCCCAAAAATACATTGATCCAATTAATTTACATAATGTTCATGCCCTTAATGAATCATCAAGAACCAATATTGTCACAGATTCGTTCCTGCTTTGGACTTCCATATGTAGAATACCACAATAACAACACCATTGGTATGTGTGTACAGTATGAACCCCTTTATTCATTAGTCTCTCTGTGCCACTGTTTTTTAAGGCAGACTGTTAGGCTAAAAGGTAGGACAGAAGGTACAAGAGAAGCCCTCCAAAGACAGGAGTGTTGTGGAGGGCCAGGAGTTTTTCTTTCTCCTGACCATGTGACCTGATAGGGCAACACGTTGGGCTCTAGTCGTGAAATGACCAGGAAACACTCTAGGCTCTAGTTACAGCCTACAACTAGGGTCCAGAGTTTCTCCTGGTCAGGTCACATGATCTGGGGAAAAACTCCTGGTCCTAGCCATGAGACACAAACAGTAAATGAACCTTAGTAGCGGTCCTGTAGAAGTGGCTACGACAACATCACTTAATGTCTGAGTAGAAAGAACAGCTAGATCAATAGAAGTGCTTTGTTATGAATAGAACCAGGGTCCTGTTTCTCCATTCCAAGTTTAACAAACAATATGTAACAGCAGTGCTGTTTGTCTGGGTGAATGAACAAAAAATAAATTTGTTGTTTATCATTAATATTTTATATTTGTGCTTCAAAATAAGATTGGTAATCATTTCATCATTTGCTCCTATTATTGATGTGTGCATACTGATTTGCAGTCTTCCCCAGTGCGTTATCATCTGCATCTTCCTGTTTAAATCTCATTTTAACAGTTCTGATTGGACAGCTGACTGGGGGGCGGTCACAAGAACAACTTCCACCACATGCAATCTCTTATTTTTTCCCCCGAAGTAATCTCTATACTTGAGTAATATGTATGTATTTAGGATTTCTATTTCATACAAGTTAAAGCAGTGTACAAACTGCATCTGTAAATGACTTTTCATGCACTTGATCAAGCGGCTTCTCTTCAAGTGTTACCCAACTGTAAGACATTCATCTATGATCTATTTACTGTTAAGTCTCCTGCTAAGTCACATTCAGTCCACAATCATTGGGACGTCTGGATAATCAGTCCAGCAGTAATATTTGTATTAAAAGTCCTAAAATTGTGTGAGGGAATATGCAATTGTGCACATTATCGTATGGTAACAGATTGGCAAAATAAATATAAAAGATGAATGCTCATTGCCTTGGTTAATGTTAGGTAAAAGGATGATGTCAAAATAAAAAAATAGCATCCAAATTCTGACATTGACCAAGAAAACACCTGTTAGTTTTGTTTGAAGAACACTTTTCTCTGTCCCCACACCTCAATGCAAAAAAAGCTAGAAAACACTGTAGGTACCATGACCATGATACAGTTTCACTACAAAACTGAGTAAAATCAGGAAACAGTCCTCCCATCTTGTTTTAATGTTTGTCCGAGGCCCAGTTAGTCCATGTGTGGTCTTTGAGTGAATCCTCCGTTCAGGAGAGCAGGCATAGTTAGCCTCTGGGGTTCTCAGAAATAGAGGATAAAAAGCCCTGCTGTTGCCTCTCCCTTCCATAACCTCCATTGTCCGTCTCTGTCTCAGGCTCTGAGTTAGTCCAGGAGCAGGAAGTACCCCTCAGTATCAGCAAATCAAAGAAAAGGTAAAAAGTCAGAGTGTAGAGGGTAGAGGTTAGAGGTCGCCGCTCTGGGGCTCTGGGTTGCGGCCCTCCTGGTTGCGGTTGCAACCCAGTCTGGGGAAGCGTGACGAGGCTTTGGACCGGGCTGTCTTACTGCTCCCCTCGCTGGCCACTGGTGTGTCCCTGGGAGGAGACAAAAGGTCAAGAATTCAGCAAAGGAAACCAGAGGTTAGTAATGCCACTTTTTATTTTATTCTTGGCACCAACCAGAACTTGAGGCTGGAACTTGAACTGTGTTCCTGTGAATGTGCCATTTTCGGCAGAACGTGCTGGCTGCTGACACTAAGGGCGACACTTTTGGGATGAGGTGAGACCGAGTCACCTCCCAAGAAAGGAGTGATGACAAGTGAAGCTTTTGAAGAATCAGGTTCTAATCTCTCTCTTCATCTAAGCCCTCGTCCTAACCAGGTGCCCACTCAGTCATTCATAAAAGAAAGGTCACCATTTTGGATGAGTCATCAATGCTAAGACAGCTCTACTGTTAATGTAGATATCATCAACTCAGATCTTTATTCAGCAGAAGAATGGCACCAGAGGGGATGGCTGCCGTTTTACGGGCTCCTAACCAATTGTGCTATTTTGTGTGTTTTTTTCGCATTTGTTTATTTTGTTGATGCTACCGTCTACTAAGACCGAAAAGAGCTTCTGGATATCAGAACAGCGATTACTCACCTCAAACTGGACAAAGATGATTTTTTATGAGTCAGACTCAAAGGATATAATGTTCCCAGACAAGGCCCAAACCCCCGTCATTCACATGAAGAAAATAAAGAAATACATGGGGCGGAGATCAGGATGCCTTGTGAGAATTAGTCGGCGAGTGGGTAACCCGCCTCTACCATCCATTCTATTAGCCAACTGTCACACCCTGATCTGTTTCACTTGTCCTTGTGATTGTCTCCACCCCCCTCCAGGTATCGCCCATCTTCCCCATTATGCCATGTTCTCTGTTTGTCCGTTCCCAGTTCGTCTTGTTTGTCAAGTCAACCAGCGTTTTGTTTCTCAGCTCCTGCTTTTTCCCAGTCTCTCTTTTCTCGCCCTCCTGATTTTGACCCTCGCCTGCCTGACCACTCTGCCTGACCCTGAGCCTGCCTACTGTCGTGGAAATTCAAATTCAGTACTGGTATCCACAGGTGACCGCTACCTCTCAGATCATAGGCAGGTCCAGCTGCTCAATAATAAACATGAATCACCCTGAGATCTCAATTTCTGATCTCCTGTGCACAGTTTACCCAGATCTTCAGGAGCGGTCAACAGGTGAAGTTGCAGATCACCTCCTCGTTGCCAAGAATGTTGTGGAAATTCAGTACTGAGAGAGACTTGGTCATTTCTTCAAACAATCATCTTTATTTAATATTGATTAATTATTCACATAATGAAGCCGTCAGCCCAGAAGTCTTGACTGTCGGACCGAGTTCTTGAACCATACAGAGAATACTGTGTCTTTATATACCAAACCTAAAAATGCTTCAACCATGGCTGGCTCCACCCTTCCCATATAGTTTGGGATCATCCTGTCTTTATCTGCCCCTGGCGTTATCTTAACCCCCAACTCTGGCCTAATTTCCTAGATGCCAGGATGTCTGAGAACCACTGAGGCCTTTGTTCTACACCTCTCTAGTCACAATCACCCCACATCCTGTCACTGGAATGCCAGCTGTCGGTTTTATCACCAGGTCAATCAATGTCCACGACACCCAGACTAGATGCAGGAAGCTAGAGTGGACACCATAACACTCAGCATTAGCAGGACAGACATGTCTTACTGTTCGTTAAGTAAATCATTGTTACATGTCCAACAAATAAAGTGAATACATCATTTTCCCCTCACACTACCAACCTGTACCTTTGACCCCCACTGGATTTTTGACCGCTGCTTATCCTGAGCCTGCCTCCCGTCCGGTACCGTTGCCTCACCTCTGGTTTCCTGACACCTGCCTGCCTTGACCTGTCTATTGTCTGCCCCTATTGGATCATTAAACTATTGTTTTTTTTGACGTGTTCTGCATCTGGGTCTTACCTTCATACTTGATACCAACGTGCAATTACTGGAGAATAACCTGGATGAGCTCCGTTCGAGACTATCATACCAACAGGACATTAACCTCTTGAACCTCTGGGGGCAGTATTTCATTTTTGGATGAAAAACGTTCCTGTTTTAAACAAGATATTTTGTCACGGAAAGATGCTCAACTATGCATATAATTGACAGCTTTGGAAAGAAAACACTCTGACGTTTCCAAAACTGCAAAGATATTGTCTGTGAGTGCCACAGAACTAATGCTACAGGCGAAACCAAGATGAAATTTCATACAGGAAGTGAGCCAGATTTTTGAGGCGCTGTGTTCCAATGTCTCCTTATATGGCTGTGAATGCGCAAGGAGAGAGCCTACACTTTCTGTCGTTTCCCCAAGGTGTTTGCAGCATTGTGACGTATTTGTAGGCATATCATTGGAAAATTGACCATAAGAGACTACAATTACCAGGTGTCCGCTCTGTGTCCTCCGTCTAAACTATTGAGTAATCTCCAGGTGCGCGCATTTTTCCATTTTGAACAGAGGAGAAACCAAACTGCCACGAGTGACTTATCATCGAATAGATATGTGAAAAACACCTTGAGGATTGATTCTAAACAACGTTTGCCATGTTTCTGTCGATATTATGGAGTTAATTTGGAAAAAAGTTTGCGTTGTAATGACTGAATTTTCGGGGGGTTTTCTCAGCCAAACGTGATGAACAAAACGGAGCGATTTCTCCTACACAAATAATCTTTTTGGAAAAACTGAACATTTGCTATCTAACTGAGAGTCTCCTCATTGAAAACATCCGAAGTTCTTCAAAGGTAAATTATTTTATTTGAATGCTTTTCTTGTTTTTGTGAAAATATTGCCTGCTGAATGCTAGGCTTAATGCTATGCTAGCTATCAATACTCTTACACAAATGCTTGTGTAGCTATGGTTGAAAAGCATTTTTTGAAAATCTGAGATGACAGTGTTGTTAACAAAAGGCTAAGCTTGTGAGCCAATATATTTATTTAATTTCCTTTGCGATTTTCATGAATAGTTAACGTTGCGTTATGGTAATGAGCTTGGGGCTTTAATTACGCTCCCGGATACGGGATTGCTCGTCGCAACAGGTTAAAAACTGTAATATCGTATTACTGAGTCGTGGCTGAACGATGACACGGATAATATACAGTTGGCAGGGTTTTCCGTGCATCGGGGGAAAAAAACAGTCTAGTAAGACGAGGGGTGGGGGTGTGTGTCTATTTGTCAATAACAGCTGGTGCATGAAGTCTAATATTAAGGTAGACTCGAGGTATTGCTCGCCTGAGGTAGAGTACCTCATGATAAGCTGTAGACCACACTATCTACCAAGAGTTTTCATCTATATTTTTTGTAGCCGTCTATTTACTACCACAAACCGACGCTTGCACGAAGACCGCACTCAACGAGCTGTATGAGGCCATATGCAAACAAGAAAATGCTCATCCAGAAGCGGCACTCCTAGTGGCTGTGGACTTTAATGCAGGGAAACTTAAATCTGTTTTACCTCATTTCTACCAGCATGTCAAATGTGCAACTAAAGGGGAAAAAAACTCTAGACCATCTTCACTCCACACACAGAGACGCGTACAAAACTCTCCCTCACCCTCCATTTGGAAAATCTGACCATAATTCTACCCTTCTGATTCCTGCTTACAAGCAAAAAGTGAAGCAGGAAGTACCAGTTAATCGCTTAATAAGGAAGTGGTCAGACGATGCGGATGCTACGCTACAGGACTGTTTTCCTAGCACAGACTGGAATATGTTCCAGGATTCATCAAATGGCATTGGGGAATATACCACCTCAGTCACCAGCTTCATCTACAAGTGCATCGATGACGTTCCCCCCACAGTGACCGTACGTACATTTCCCAACCAGAAGTCATGTATAACAGGCAACATCCACACCAAGCTAAATGCTAGAGCTGCCGCTTTCAAGGAGCGGGACAGTAATCCGGACGCTTATAAAAAAATTAAGTGCTTTGAAAGGCTGGTCATGGCTCACATCAAACACCATCATCCCGGAAACCCTAGACCCACTTCAATTCGCATACAGCCCCAACAGATCCACAGAAGACTCAATCTCAATCATACTCCACACTGCCCTTTCCCACCTGGAGAAAAGGAACACCTATGTGCGAATGCTGTTTATTGACTACAGCTCAGCGTTCAACATAGTGCCCACAAAGCTCATCACTAAGCTATGGACCCAGGGACAAGACACCTCCCTCTGCAACTGGATCCTGGACTTCCTGACGGCCCGCCCCCCAGGTGGTAAGGGTAGGCAACAAAACATCTGCCACTCTAATCCTCAACACAGGGGCCCCTTAGGGGTGCGTGCTTAGTCCCCTCCTGTACTCCCTGTTCACCCACAACTGTGTGGCCAGGCATGAATCAAACACCATCATTAAGTTTGCAGATGACACAAGTCAACCAGGCCTGATCACCAACAACGATGAGACAGCCTATAGGAAGGAGGTCAGAGACCTGGCAGTGTGGTGACAGGACAACAACCTCTCCCTCAATGTGAGCAAGACAAAGGATATTATCATGGACTACAGGAAAAGGATGGCCGAACACGCCCCCATTGACATCGACGGGGCTGTAATGGAGCGGGTTGAGAGTTTTAAGTTCCTTGGTGTCCACATCACCAACAAAATATCATGGTCCAAACACACCAAGAAAGTCGTGAAGAGGGCACGACAACACCTTTCCCCCCTCAGGAGACTGAAAAGATTTGGCATGGGTCCCCAGATCCTCAAAAAGTTCTACAGCTGCACCATTGAGAGCATCCTAACTGGTTGCATCACCTCCTGGTATGGCAACTGCTCAACATCCAGAGGGTAGTGCGTACAGCCCAGTACATCACTGGGGCCAAGCTTCCTGCCATCCAGGACCTATATAATAAATAGGTGGTCAAAGACTCCAGTCACCAGAGTCATAGGCTGTTCTCTCTGCTACCGCATGGCAAGCGGTACCGGAGTGCCAATTCTAGGTCCAAAAGGCCTTACCAGCTTCTACCCCCAAGCCATAAGACTGCTGAACAATTAATCAAATTTCCACCCGGACTATTTGTATTGACACCCACCCACCCTTTGTTTTTACACTGCTGCTACTCGCTGTTTATTATCTATGCATAGTCACTTTACCCCTACCTACATGTACAAATTACCTCGACTAACATGTACCACCGAACATTGACTCGGAATCGGTACCCCTCATAATTTGTTATTTTTTTACTTTAGTTTATTTAGTAAATATTTTCTTAACTCTATTTTCTTAACTGCATTGTTGGTTAAGGGCTTGTAAGTTAGTATTTCACAGTAAGGTCTACAACCTGTTGTATTCGGCGCATGTGACAAATCAAATTTTATTTGATAATTTTATCTCAGAGTTTTAGAACCTCTGTGTTATGACTATCAGCTGCTACAGGACAGAATTCTTGTTGGGATCTGTGATTGGTCGTGCTCACCGAGTGGTCACAGCCTCAATTGGTGTGAATGATGCAGGAAATGACTGGATGCTATGACTGAGCTGGCACAAGAAGTCACTTTCAAGGTGTTCACAAAACAATTTGCATTATCTATCGCACACGCACACAGATGTGTCAGGAAATGTATTATTATGAAGTACTTTGTGAAATGCGTGTTTTTCCCATCTGACATGGCACACTCTGACGCATGTACACACACACACACAGACACACACACACACACACACACACACACAGAGTGGGGTCACTCACTGGCAGAAGGGCAGCAGCTGCAGCAGGGTCTCCTTGGTGGGTTTAGCAGAGAACTCTGGCAGGGTCTGGATCAGCTTGTTCAACACCATCCTCAGGTACGACTGGAGCTGTTTCCTACGCTCCTCTACAAACTTGGCATCCTAAGGAGAAGAGAGGACAGAGGCAAGGGAGACATTAAAACTGTACCATACAGAATGAGAGGGAAAGTACAGGTAGGAGTTATAGATAAGTGTGTAGGGTAAGTGGGTGGAGAATGATGCCAGCTGTCAGATTAGATAAGGTCCCAGCTGCCATGTCTCATTTAATGGTTTGTTTGCATGGAAATGTAACACCTCCTTTTCTCTGTCTCTCTCACTCTCACTCAGTGACACACTGTGCCTCTCTCAGTCCTTGTCTCTAGCCCCTATGCTCTGTGGATGTCAAAATTCCAATCAATCAATTGAAAACTGTGGGTGTACAATGTAACACTTTTGAAGTTTATATATAAGAACCATCAGAAAAATGTTAAATTAACACTTTTCAAAGCGTTGCTCTTTTAACACTGTCATAGTGTCCTTTTCCTTACTCCAATGGTGTAGATACTATTACAGTAGGTGACGACAACTCTGAGTGTTGTCCAACTGATACTTTTCAACACCAGTGGCATTCACATTTTACAACTCAGTGTGAAAGGTACACTGCTATGGTGTTCAAAAATACCGTGAATTTAACTTCTTGAGTACAGGGGGCAGGATTTTAGTTTTTGGCTAAAAAACGTACCCATTTGAAACTGCCTAATTCTCAGGCGCAGAAACTAGAATATGCATATAATTAGGATAGAAAACACTCTAAAGTTTCCAAAACTGTCTAAATATTGTCTGTGAGGATAACAGAACTGATATTGCAGGCGAAAACCTGAACAAAATCAAACCAGGTTGTGCTGGTTTTCCTGAAAGCTCTCTGTTCCATTGGATGCTTTGCCTCCATTTAAAGGGATATCAACCAGATTCCTTTTCCTATGGCTTTCTCAAGGTGTCAACCGTCTTTAGACATAGTTTCAGGCTTTTATTTAGAAAAATGAGCGAGAAAGATAACATCGCGTCAGTGGATAGCTGGGTGTTCGCAGAGTTTTGCTTGCGCAACAGAGTGGGGCAGCCATTGTCTCTCCCTCTCCTATTGAAAAAGTGACTGTCCCGGTTGATATATTATCAATTATTTATTTTAAAAACAACCTGAGGATTGATTATAAAAAACATTTGACATGTTTCTGTGGACATTATGAATACTTTTTGGAATTTTTGTCTGCGATGTCGTGACCGCTCGAGCCTGTGGATTTCTGAACATAATGCGCCAAACAAATGGAGGTATTTTGGATATAAAAATAATCTTTATGGAACAAAAGGAACATTTATTAACATTTATTAACTGGGAGTGCAAACATCTGAATATCATCAAAGGTAAGCAATTTAATCTATTGCTTTTCTGACTTTCGTGACCAAGATTAATTGAAGTTTATGAACATTGATAACAAAATTCTCATAACACAGTCTCCTACTTTTTCTAGCTGTCTGTCTTTCCAGTTAACAGTTAATTGTAGAGTTACCACCATTGGCTATGTTTGTTAGACAGACACGGTTGTTGCATTCATTCACTTAAGTTAATGTGAGTGAGTGCTTAAGTAATTGTGTTATCATTCAAATAAAACACTTTAGGACAAAACATTTTATATATATATATATATATAGTAAATCAAATTCTGTCACATGCGCAGAATACGTAGACCTTACAGTGAAATGCTCACCAACAATGCTTTAATAAGTCTGAAGAAAAACAAAGTATTTAGTAAAGAATAAATAAGTAAAATATAGAAAATAAAAGAAACAAATAATTAAACAGCAGCAGTAAAATAACAATAGCGAGGCTATGTACAGGGGGTACCGGTACAGAGTCAATGTGCTGGGGCACCAGTTAGTCGAGGTAGTTGAGGTAATATGTACATTAAGGTAGAGCTAAAGTGACTATGCATAGATAATAAACAAAAAGTAGCAGCAGCGTAAAAGAGGAGTCAGGGTAGCCCTTTGATTAGCTGTTCAGGAGTCTTATGGCTTGGAGGTAGAAGCTGTTAAGAAGCCTTTTGGACCTAGACTTGGCGCTCCGGTATCGCTTGACGTGCTGTAGCAGAGAGAGCAGTCTATGAATAGGGTGATTAGAGTCTCTGACAATTTTTAGGGCCTTCCTCTGAAACCGCCTGGTATAGAGGTCCTGGATGGCAGGAAGCTTGGCCCCAGTGATGTACTGGGCCATATGCACCACCCTCTGTAGTGCCTTGCGGTCGGAGGCCGAGCAGTTGCCATCCCAGGCAGTGATGCAACCCGTCAGGATGCTCTCGATGGTGCAGCTGTAGAGCCTTTTGAGGATCTGAGGACCCATGCCAAATCTTTTCAGTCTCCTGAGGGGGAATAGGCTTTGTCGTGCTCTCTTCACGGCTGTCTTGGTGGGCTTGGACCATGTAAGTTTGTTGGTGATGTGGACGCCAAGGAACTTGAAGCTCTCAAACTGCTCCACTACAGCCTGAATTGTAAATAAATCACTGACAGTGTCAACAGCATAGCACACCCACACCTCGTCCTCCATGCTTCACGGTGGGAACCACACATATGGAGATCACCCATTCACCTACTATGGACTCATCAGACTAAAGGACAGAGTTTCACTATTCTAATGGCCATTGCTCATGTTTCTTGGCCCAAGCCAGTCTCTTCTTATTATTGATGTCCTTTAGTAGTGGTTTCCTTGCAGTAAATAGGGCTATCTTCTGTATACCACTCCTACCTTGTACACAACTGGTTGGCTGAAATGCATTAAGAAGGAAAGAAATTCCACAAATTAACAAGGCAATGTATTCCAGGTGACTACCTCATGAAGCTGGTTGAGAGAATGCCAAGCTGTCATCAAGGCAAAGAATCAAAAATCTATTTTGATTTTTTTTTTAAAAGTACCCCCTTTTTCTCCCCAATTTCGTGGTATCCAAATATTAGTAGTTACTGTCTTGTCTCATCGCTACAACTCCCGTACGGGCTCGGGAGAGACAAAGGTCGAGAGCCATGCGTCCTCCGAAACACAACCCAACCAAGCCGCACTGCTTCTTAACACAGCGCGCATCCAACCCGGAAGCCAGCCGCACCACCGTGCATCTAGCGACCTGGTCAGCGTGCACTGCGCCCAGCCTGCCACAGGAGTCGCTTGTGCGCGATGAGACAAGGATATGCCTACCGGCCAAACCCTCCCTAACCCGGACAACGCTAGGCCAATTGTGCGTCGCCCCACGGACCTCCCGGTCACGGCCGGCTGCGACAGAGCCTGGGCTCGAACCCAGAGTCTCTGGTGCAGCTAGCTGCAGTGCCTTAGACCACTGAGCCACCCGGGAGGCCCCTATTTTGATTTGAACACTTTTTTGGTTACTACATGATTCCATATGTGATATTGTAGTTTGGATATCTTCACTATTGTTCTACAACTTAGAAAATAGTAAAAATAAAGAAAAACCATTGAATGAGTAGGTTTGTCCAAACTTTTGACTGGTACTGTATATATATCTATCATAAGGTGTTACTTTGATGGCCTAGTTTCTGCCAAAGACAGTGGTCTGAAACTCCTGAGTTGTATTCACCTGCAGCAGTGCATGCTGGTAAATATGATAATAATGGGCATGGTTTTAAATGTTTTTGAGTGTTTTACTCTACATTGAGTGACATCATCACACTCAACTCTGGTTAGTAAAACAAACACAGGCGACACCCCGATTGAACAGTATATTAAAAGATATGAACAACAGCTGGTCTTCAGTTACAAAGTAATGCCACATCAACATCAAAACTGCTTACACCTTGGATACGAACACTGACAATTTTGTTGTACAGCTCTACTTACAGTGCCTTGCGAAAGTATTCGGCCCCCTTGAACTTTGCGACCTTTTGCCACATTTCAGGCTTCAAACATAAAGATATAAAACTGTATTTTTTTGTGAAAAATCAACAACAAGTGGGACACAATCATGAAGTGGAACGACATTTATTGGATATTTCAAACTTTTTTAACAAATCAAAAACTGAAACATTGGGCGTGCAAAATTATTCAGCCCCCTTAAGTTAATATTTGTAGCGCCACCTTTTGCTGCGATTACAGCTGTAAGTCGCCTGGGGTATGTCTCTATCAGTTTATCAGCTCCTTGCAAAACAGCTCGAGCTCAGTGAGGTTGGATGGAGAGCATTTGTGAACAGCAGTTTTCAGTTCTTTCCACAGATTCTCGATTGGATTCAGGTCTGGACTTTGACTTGGCCATTCTAACACCTGGATATGTTTATTTTTGAACCATTCCATTGTAGATTTTGCTTTATGTTTTGGATCATTGTCTTGTTGGAAGACAAATCTCCGTCCCAGTCTCAGGTCTTTTGCAGACTCCATCAGGTTTTCTTCCAGAATGGTCCTGTATTTGGCTCCATCCATCTTCCCATCAATTTTAACCATCTTCCCTGTCCGTGCTGAAGAAAAGCAGGCCCAAACCATGATGCTGCCACCACCATGTTTGACAGTGGGGATGGTGTGTTCAGGGTGATGAGCTGTGTTGCTTTTACGCCAAACATAACGTTTTGCATTGTTGCCAAAAAGTTCAATTTTGGTTTCATCTGACCAGAGCACCTTCTTCCACATGTTTGGTGTGTCTCCCAGGTGGCTTGTGGCAAACTTTAAACAACACTTTTTATGGATATCTTTAAGAAATGGCTTTCTTCTTGCCACTCTTCCATAAAGGCCAGATTTGTGCAATATACGACTGATTGTTGTCCTATGGACAGAATCTCCCACCTCAGCTGTAGATCTCTGCAGTTCATCCAGAGTGATCATGGGCCTCTTGGCTGCATCTCTGATCAGTCTTCTCCTTGTATGAGCTGAAAGTTTAGAGGGACGGCCAGGTCTTGGTAGATTTGCAGTGGTCTGATACTCATTCCATTTCAATATTATCGCTTGCACAGTGCTCCTTGGGATGTTTAAAGCTTGGGAAATCTTTTTGTATCCAAATCCGGCTTTAAACTTCTTCACAACAGTATCTCGGACCTGCCTGGTGTGTTCCTTGTTCTTCATGATGCTCTCTGCGCTTTTAACGGACCTCAGAGACTATCACAGTGCAGGTGCATTTATACGGAGACTTGATTACACACAGGTGGATTGTATTTATCTTCATTAGTCATTTAGGTCAACATTGGATCATTCAGAGATCCTCACTGAACTTCGGGAGAGAGTTTGCTGCACTGAAAGTAAAGGGGCTGAATAATTTTGCACGCCCAATTTTTCAGTTTTTGATTTGTTAAAAAAGTTTGAAATATCCAATAAATGTCGTTCCACTTCATGATTGTGTCCCACTTGTTGTTGATTCTTCACAAAAAAAATAAAGTTTTATATCTTTATGTTTGAAGCCTGAAATGTGGCAAAAGGTCGCAAAGTTCAAGGGGGCCGAATACTTTCGCAAGGCACTGTATAGCTACCATCCTCGCCTGCTGTTTCAAGGCAAACCTGCTACAGCCCACTGACGGACAGACGGACGCACACACGCGTATGACAGTGGCGTAGAGAAACAGATAGTTTGTTCTTTGTTTGCCACCGTCTCTAACCTGTCTGTTCCAGATGACTAATTTTACTATAGTACATCTCACTATACGACAGGGACTCACATACACTCCCCACACATAGACATCAACACAGAGATGACTATGGAGGTGTATGTTTATATGTACACATATAAAGACATGAACTAGTCTTATCCCACCAGCGTTCACCTGTCTGCTACTGTATATGAGGCATGTTACTGTGATTTAACTCACTATAAGACAGGGACACACTCGGGTAGACATGGATATCAACACAACACTGAAGGCACAGACACAGGGAGATATTGCTATAGATAGGATTGCCACTGGCTACACCTGTGCGCTATGAGGCATGTTACATCAATTTACAAGGCAACTCAGACAGATACACACGGGCATGTCTATCCACGTGTGTGTACAGACATTGAGAGGATGGCGACACAAGTGAACCACACAGTCAGTGAGACAGAGGACAAATCTCAAGATCAGAGGGAACAGTATGACCAACTCAGTATCACAGATTGTTGTAAAATAGACACAAATATCTTATTGGAAATTTGTGACAGGCAAAAATTTCAATCACAGATTAAGACAGTAGGTTTCTTAAAACAGAAACGATAGGAGGGAGGTTGGTAGGGGAGGATAGGTGGGCATTTAACAAGAACGTCTAGCAACCCAAAAGCAAGGCCATGCCCATTCCGAGCGGTGATACACACGTGAGTAGTCCTGACAGAGGAAGGAAGCAAAGCGACGAGAGCTCAAAGTAGGCCAACACAGCTCCAGCAAAGGATCATGGGTAGGGCATGAACAGATTTGTGAGGTTCAAAGGAGTTGTTTGCAATGGAACTCAAATGCAAAGCTTGTGACGGGTTTAGCGAATAGAAACGTATCGTCCGTAGGGGTACAACAATCAAGCCATGACACAAACACACCATTTTTAGCTTGGAAGATACATAATATAAACAAAGAGATGCCAACTATAAAGATAGTTAACTTTGTTTTGTAACTAATGTCACAAACAGGAAGTGTAGACTAAAATACAAAAACATCAGCGAGATACTGTAGAACAGAAATCGGGCCGCCACATTGACTTATGATTATGGCACGCAAAGAAACTCCTCCTCAAAGACCGCTCCTATGAAAACGTTTATACACACAAACCGCCGTGCAACTGATGCATAAAAGATCACAAGTAACTCAGGAATGTTCATACAAGACCTCCACAATGTCTCTTTGCCCTCATTAAAGGCATTAGACATGCATATTGAATGTTACATGTGAAGACCACATATAAGATTCATAAATGATTCCACGTTTACTGGTTAATTATTCACTTAGCTCTCCTGTTCTGTCGCTCAAGGTGAAACGCCAGCCCTCCAAGTTAACAGCCCTCCAAGTTCTGTGATATTACAGATCATAACGATCTTGTTATCAGAAAGATCAAATATTGTTTCAAAAATGATGAGAGTAGTACAGTACACAGTTCCGTAGTCTCGAACAGCGCTCTGATTTGGTGGAACCCCCTAACACTGCCTCTACGAAGCAGCCCAGCAGGGGAGGAAGAGGAAAGCAGCAATTGACTGATTTGATCCAAATGAAAGGAACATGGGTAGGAAAGACGCAGAGAGAGACAGGAAAAACCTCCATCAAAGCAATAAGAATTCTCTGTGAATCTGAGATGAGAAACCCTGACAGTTGAACTCTGGGAAGCGGGTGCAGAGCAGAGCAGACAGACAGTCGCAGCCTTTGATGTCATCATTCTTCCTTCCGCAGGCATGGCAATGGTGTCCATCAGGACGGATGTGACAGGTGCGCTCGGGAACATTTAGCGTGTTTTGCCAGCCGAGCCCTTGACAAATCAGCTGTTTTGGGGCTGTCAGTAGCAGGTGTGTGTGTGTGTGTGTGTGTGTGTGTGTGTGTGTTTGTGATGCTATGTCAATGCAGTTAGGAGATTCTCAGCGACAGCAGGAGGCCGAGTAATGCTCAGATAATGTTGCCGTGGTAATACATTGAGCTGTGATTCTTACATACACTGGTAGTTATGGTGCTTGACATCACAAAACTGAGATGTATTAAAATGTCACCACACAACACTACCTGTATTCCATTCTGTACACCCGATCCTGCAAGCTAACGCAGATACATCCTATGGGTATTGTGGCTATTAGAATTAGCTCCCTTCATATCCCTTGCTGTAGCCAACTGACAAGATTAGCTATACAGCTATAAGATTAGCTATACATCTCTCCAACATGTAAGCCCCAGCGTCTACCTTTAGAATATATACAGTGGAGATATTCCATATTTCCGAGCTCCAACGATGCTGTGTTGAATGAAGAGAGAGCAAACTGAACATATTGTACGTCCCCAGTGAGTGAAATAAAGAGAACAGTTTATCTGTTTGACTACAGTGCTGTTAAACAACACATCTCCATAACAGCATCTCTGTCAGAGGAGATCAGATAGACAGAGGGGGAGGCTTTTTGCCAGCGCACCACGCTTCACCTGAGGGAGAAGAACTAAGCCTTGTCTGTACAAAGTGTTCCTTCTGAGAGGATAGAGGGAGGGAAGGAGAGAGAATCAGAGGAAACAATGATGAGATTAAAAGTGACATGACAGCCCATACCCCAGGTAAGCAGGTTCACTGATTACACACACAAATGCTTACGCACAGCTACCCATGTACACACACACACGCACACGCACACACACACACACACACACACACACACACACACACACACACACACACACACACACACACACACACACGCAATCCTGTCTCTATATGAACCTTCTGTCCCTACGTCTTTACTGTCAGCTCCAAACACCCTCTCACACTATCTAGTTTTAAACTCTGCCCCCAGGCCTAGTGCACTCCTTTGTGTTTCCATGTCAAAGTTACTCTACAACTTCTGTAACAAAAGCACTCACAGCCCCCTCAACTCTACTCAGAGACTTAAACAGACTCCTTCCCTCTGGAGCTGAAACGAGAGGGAGGAAGGAGAGAGCGGTGGAGAGACGAAGACAGAGAGAGGGAGGTAATGTTGCCCCGGGGCTACTGTAACTAACATCCAAGCCTGTTGATTAAAGTGATGGACAAGTGACCACAATATATGACTTAACAATGCATTTACATTCAATACATCTGACTACAGGTCATTTAAAACAACATTGAAGGAGGGTGACCAACAGTAAAAACCGGATTACATCAAAAAGGCAACGATTTCTCCGACCGTACATACCTTGTTCCCTATGGCTTTCTTGGGTGGGAAGTTGAAGGTGCCGACTTGCGGGAATTGTGAGCGTAAGTGGTTGTGGAGCGTCCGGAATTCCGTGTAGCGTCTGTAGACATTCCACTCGTTGTCTAGGATACGGATGTACACCTACGGAACAGGTAAGACGCAAACAACAACAACACAAACCACGACACAATCAGAATAGCTGTGGTACAAATCCTGCTCTTACAAAACCGCTCACAGTCTACAGAGGAGGAAATTAGCCAACCATAATGTCTCAATAAGGCTATCTATTCTCAATATGGCAGTAAAACATAGTAGGCCACTCTCTGCCTGTGCACTGCTATTTTCATGCATCATTAAAGGAGAGCGTTGGATTCCTTTGTTCAGCTGCTGATGGTCTGTGGCAGGCAGACACTGGGGATTGTGAAGGGAGGATAAGAGGGCCAATTACAACTCGAGGAGAGAGAGCGAGAGATGTTATTTTCAAATGGAGGAAAAGAAAGACGAGGATAGAACAGAGATGCCATTTTCACGCGTCATAGTCTCTCCCTCAAGCCTAGCTGGAGAACAGTGTCACAACGGCGGTGCAACGTAGCGCTAGAATTAACAGACTTCCCATCCCAAAGCTATAGAGGCACAGACTGGTCCTGTCTACCGGGGTTCAGTTGTCCTATCTATCTGAGGTGACAAGCAATCACTTTATCACCTCTGTACTTCCTCGTACAGTACAGTACTTTCTGTGAACTTTTTGAAAACCTTTCTCCGGAAAGTGTGCAAGTATGGAGAAGGTGAGGGACATGCTGTAGAGCAGAGAGAAATGAAGAGAAAACAACAAAGGCAGCATTTTAAACAGCCTGAAGCTTAGATGAACCTGTTGTTTGTTCGTAATTGTAGTTTTCAAGTGTGTGTGTATGTATGTGTGTGTGTGGCATGCGTGTGTATGTATGTGTGTTTGTGTCTGTGATCAAAGCGTTAGGGTGGATGGGTGGGTGGACACTGAGGCCCTGGGGAGGGCTGGCCAACCTGCGCCAACATTAAAGTCCTCACACCCCACAATAAGACCAGTACTCTTGGAAAACTGCCCTCTGGCACAATCACACACAGTAGTCGTGTGTGCGCACACACACAATGTATTCTCTCTCACTCATACACACACACACACGCACTGTATTCATGCACACGCAAAGTGGAGCGGGTCGAGAGTTTCAAGTTCTTGGTGTCCACATCACCAACAAACTATCATGTTCCAAACATACAAAGACAGTGGTGAAGAGGGCATGACAACACCTTTTCTCCCTCAGGAGACTGAAAAGATTTGGCATTGGCCCCCACATCCTCAAAAGTTTCTACAGCTGCACCATCGAGAGCATCCTGACCAGTTGCATCCCCGCCTGGTATGGCAACTGCTCTGCATCCGACAGTAAGGCGCTACAGAGGGTAGTGTATACGGCCCAGTACATCACTGGGGCCAAGCGTCCTGCAACCCAGGACCTATATAATAGGCGGTGTCAGAGGAAAGACCATAAAATTGTCAAAGACTCCAGTCACCCAAGTTATAGACTTCCTCTGCTACCGCACGGCAAGTGGTACCGGAGCGCCAAGTCTAGGTCCAAAAGGCTCCTCAACAGCTTCTACCCCCAAGCCATTAGACTGATGAACAATTCATAAAAATCGCCACCGGACAATTTACATTGACACGTGACCCCACTCTTGTACACTGCTGCTACTCGCTGTTTGTTTATTATCTATGCATAGCCACTTTGCCCCCACTTACATGTACAGATTACCCCAACTAGCCTGTACCCTGCACACTGACTCGCTACCGGTGCCCCCTGTACATAGCCTCCACACTGACTCGGTACCGGTGCCCCCTGTATATAGCCTTCACACTGACTCGGTACCGGTGCCCCCTGTACATAGCCTCCACACTGACTCGGTACCGGTGCCCCCTGTACATAGCCTCCACACTGACTCGGTACCGGTGCCCCCTGTACATAGCCTTCACACTGACTCGGTACCGGTGCCCCCTGTATATAGCCTTCACACTGACTCGGTACCGGTGCCCCCTGTATATAGCCTTCACACTGACTCGGTACCCGTGCCCCCTGTACATAGCCTTCACACTGACTCGGTACCGGTGCCCCCTGTACATAGCCTTCACACTGACTCTGTACCGGTACCCCCTGTATATAACCTCCACACTGACTCGGTACCGGTGCCCCCTGTATATAGCCTCCACACTGACTCGCTACCGGTGCCCCCTGTATATATAGCCTCCACACTGACTCTGTACCGGTGCCCCCTGTATATAGCCTCCACATTGACTCGGTACCGGTACCCCCTGTATATAACCTCCACATTGACTCTGTACCGGTACCCCCTGTATATAACCTCCACACTGACTCTGTACCGGTACCCCCTGTATATAACCTCCACATTGACTCTGTACCGGTACCCCCTGTATATAGCCTCCACATTGACTCTGTACCGGTACCCCCTGTATATAGCCTCCACATTGACTCTGTACCGGTACCCCCTGTATATAGCCTCCACATTGACTCTGTACCGGTACCCCCTGTACATAGCCTCCACACTGACTCGGTACCGGTGCCCCCTGTACATAGCCTTCACACTGACTCGGTACCGGTGCCCCCTGTACATAGCCTCCACATTGACTCTGTACCGGTACCCCCTGTATATAGCCTCCACATTGACTCTGTACCGGTACCCCCTGTATATAGCCTCCACATTGACTCTGTACCGGTACCCCCTGTATATAGCCTCCACACTGACTCGGTACCGGTGCCCCCTGTACATAGCCTCCATACTGACTCGGTACCGGTGCCCCCTGTACATAGCCTCCACACTGACTCGGTACCGGTGCCCCCTGTACATAGCCTCCACACTGACTCGGTACCGGTGCCCCCTGTACATAGCCTCCACACTGACTCGGTACCGGTGCCCCCTGTACATAGCCTCCACACTGACTCGGTACCGGTGCCCCCTGTACATAGCCTCCACATTGACTCTGTACCGGTACCCCCTGTATATAGCCTCCACATTGACTCTGTACCGGTACCCCCTGTACATAGCCTCCACACTGACTCGGTACCGGTGCCCCCTGTACATAGCCTCGTTATTCTTGTTGTGTTACTGTTTATTTTAGTCTACTTGGTAAATATTTTCTTCTTCTTGAAACGTACTGTTGGTTAAGGGCTTGTAAGTAAGTATTTCACTGTAAAGTCTACACTGTTGGTTAAGGGCTTGTAAGTAAGTATTTCACTGTAAAGTCTACACTGTTGGTTAAGGGCTTGAAGTAAGTATTTCACTGTAAAGTCTACACTGTTGGTTAAGGGCTTGAAGTAAGTATTTCACTGTAAAGTCTACACTGTTGGTTAAGGGCTTGAAGTAAGTATTTCACTGTAAAGTCTACACTGTTGGTTAAGGGCTTGTAAGTAAGTATTTCACTGTAAAGTCTACACTGTTGGTTAAGGGCTTGTAAGTAAGTATTTCACTGTAAAGTCTACACTGTTGGTTAAGGGCTTGAAGTAAGTATTTCACTGTAAAGTCTACACTGTTGGTTAAGGGCTTGTAAGTAAGTATTTCACTGTAAAGTCTACACTGTTGGTTAAGGGCTTGAAGTAAGTATTTCACTGTAAAGTCTACACTGTTGGTTAAGGGCTTGTAAGTAAGTATTTCACTGTAAAGTCTACACTGTTGGTTAAGGGCTTGAAGTAAGTATTTCACTGTAAAGTCTACACTGTTGGTTAAGGGCTTGAAGTAAGTATTTCACTGTAAAGTCTACACTGTTGGTTAAGGGCTTGTAAGTAAGCATTTCACTGTAAAGTCTACACTGTTGGTTAAGGGCTTGAAGTAAGTATTTCACTGTAAAGTCTACACTGTTGGTTAAGGGCTTGTAAGTAAGCATTTCACTGTAAAGTCTACACTGTTGGTTAAGGGCTTGAAGTAAGTATTTCACTGTAAAGTCTACACTGTTGGTTAAGGGCTTGTAAGTAAGCATTTCACTGTAAAGTCTACACTGTTGGTTAAGGGCTTGAAGTAAGTATTTCACTGTAAAGTCTACACTGTTGGTTAAGGGCTTGAAGTAAGTATTTCACTGTAAAGTCTACACTGTTGGTTAAGGGCTTGAAGTAAGTATTTCACTGTAAAGTCTACACTGTTGGTTAAGGGCTTGTAAGTAAGTATTTCACTGTAAAGTCTACACTGTTGGTTAAGGGCTTGTAAGTAAGTATTTCACTGTAAAGTCTACACTGTTGGTTAAGGGCTTGAAGTAAGTATTTCACTGTAAAGTCTACACTTGTTGTATTCAGCGCATGTGGCAAATCAAGTTTGATTTGATTGGCATTCATAAATGCACAGGATCACTGTACACACACACACATAAAGACATATGCAATCACACATATACAGACACACTATACACACACAGACATCCACGTTGGGCTTGCTCATTACCATACGCATTTAAGGCAACATCATTCACAGAGCAGCTATTGTTTCCTCCTCAGTAATAGCAAATTAATTATTTCATAATCTTTCACAAAATATTTGCAAAAATCCAACACTCACGTTCTGCATTAAAAGGGTCAGGTCCAAACTATTCTGATTATGTTATATTTGAACTAGTCAGAGAGTTTTTTGTACAGCGAAAGTAACAAGCTTATAATTCACAAAATACATTGTCATGAATGAATTTCAAACTGTCATAAAATTGTGTGCAAATTATGGTGACATGTTTTTTGTTGTTGTATATATGGAGAGTAAAAATATATTTAAACAGTGTTTCTGAAACTTTCCAGAATATTGTTGACTAATCTTTCAGTCAAAATAAATCAATTTTCTCAGCTCTCCAATTGTCTTCAAGGGTTGCAGCCCCTAGTACAGAGCCCCTGGTACAGAGAAGAGAAGCATAAAAACAACATAAATGTAGGGGGTCAAATTAAATTCAAAGCTTTACCCTTCAACACGAACAAGATAGATAACTGCAAGTTAGCACTATTTTACTTGTGCTCTCGCCATCTCTTTGATATAGCCTGAACAGGCAGCTCATGTATTATTGTAGACTAACAAGGCTATTGAAAGGAGCAGTGAGTGATTCATCATCAGCCAGATAGCATTTCCTCTCCCAGTCTGTCATTTACAACAACAACAGTGGCATTTACAACTGCTCATTATTGCACTGCCTGACAGAGACAGATCAGTTCATCAAAAGGAGGGAGGCAAAGACAGACAGACAGACAGAGACAGATCAGTTCATCAAAAGGAGGGAGGCAAAGACAGACAGAGACAGATCAGTTCATCAAAAGGAGGGAGGCAAAGACAGACAGACAGAGACAGATCAGTTCATCAAAAGGAGGGAGGCAAAGACAGACAGACAGAGACAGATCAGTTCATCAAAAGGAGGGAGGCAAAGACAGACAGACAGACCGAGACAGATCAGTTCATCAAAAGGAGGGAGGCAAAGACAGACAGACAGACCGAGACAGATCAGTTCATCAAAAGGAGGGAGGCAAAGACAGACAGACAGACCGAGACAGATCAGTTCATTGAAAGGAGGGAGGCAAAGACAGACAGACAGACCGAGACAGATCAGTTCATCAAAAGGAGGGAGGCAAAGACAGACAGACAGAGACAGATCAGTTCATCAAAAGGAGGGAGGCAAAGACAGACAGACAGAGACAGATCAGTTCATCAAAAGGAGGGAGGCAAAGACAGACAGACAGAGACAGATCAGTTCATCAAAAGGAGGGAGGCAAAGACAGACAGACAGACCGAGACAGATCAGTTCATTGAAAGGAGCGCAGGCAGGCAGGCAGGCAGGGGGTCAGGCAGGCAGGCAGGCAGACAGACAGACAGAGACAGATCAGTTCATTGAAAGGAGCGCAGGCAGGCAGGGAGGCAGTCAGACAGGCAGACAGGCAGACAGACAGACGTTTTAGAGAGGGGATCCGAGGTGCTTAGCTCACTTAAGCAGACACCCATGATGAGATGATTCTGGGCAATCTGAAAGTTAGCACTTTTCATTCAATAGTGTAAATGGTTTGCAAAATCTTGAGAGACATGCCCAAAAAACCTCTCTGAACAACATGTAGATGTTGCTCTTATGAGAGCTGCAGCACAGTATGACTCAAGATGTTATACTTCAATCAGCCACAGTGTTAGAAGCACACCCTTTACTCTTGTAGCCTGGTCCCATCTGTGTAATGTGTAATATATTATTCAGCCAGCTCATCTATTGTTTATATATCTATTGGATTATCTAGTACATTTGCTACATCATGTACGTTTGTACTTTTGTCTAGCCACCCAGTTCCCTTTCTCTCTCGCTCTGAAGTACGTAACTATGAGATACGGTCTGGTCTGATAGCCTAGCCGACGGCACAAAATGGCAGACAAAGGATCAGGACGCCCTCTCTCCTCATAATGGGAAAACACTGCAACTACCGTACAGACGGCACAAAATGGCAGACAAAGGATCAGGCAGTGGGGATGTTAGTTTCACCATAATGAGTTAAATTAGAAGCACTACTAGGTGGACCGATGTTGTATTAAGATGTTGCATGTACAGTTTGTGTGCTCATCTCTAACAATAGCATTGAAACCATAGAAATAAAGGATATTTGGGAAATTCTGTTCTCCAGCTAAGCCACTTTGAAAGAAGGCTGTATTATAAGTTATATTGCTCATATGATCTTGTCCTTGATTTAAAGAACATTCAGCTGTATTCATCACCTGCCTCGAACTTCTAGGTGCCAGACTTTTCCTGGTCAGGTCACCTACAGTAGTTGGCCCGTAGTAACAGTGGCCTGTTATACTTTAGCCTCAGCCATGAAAGTAAACATGAAGTTACAACAAAGCCCAGAGAGAAGGATAATATGGAGATATGAAATATGAATGTGAAAAACAACCTTGATCATTAATCTAGACTAATGCAAAGTTATTTCGATTTTTGCACTGACTATGTAGAGGACTCCACACAATCACTCACACAGACTCCAACACACACACACTTACTTTGCTAACACACATTCCTACTGACTCTACACACGCACACTTGCAAACATTTAAATTTGATTTCACCTTTATTTAACTAGGCAAGTCAATTAAGAACCAAATCCTATTACAATGGCATCCTACCAAGAAGAGGCAGAAAGCCTCCTGCTGGGACAGGAGCTGGGTTTAAAAGAAGAAAAAAAGTAGGACAAAACACATTATGACAAGAGACACCATAACCACATAAAGAGAGACCTAAGACAACAACACAGCATGGCAGCAACACATGACAACAACACAGTAGCAACACGACATGGTAGCAGCACAAAACAGGGTACAAACATTATTGGGCACAGACAACGGCACAAAGGGCAAAAAGTTGAGACAACAATACATCACGTGAAGCAGCCACAACTGTCAGTAAGAGTGTCCATAATGGAGTCTTTAAATGAAGACATGGAGATGAAACTGTCCAGCTCAACAACAACAAAAAATTGCGGATCGTTCCAGTCGCTAGCTGCAGCGACCTGAAAAGACAAGCGACTCAGGGATGTGTGCGCTTTGGGGACCTTTAACAGAACGTGACTGGCAGAATGGGTGTTGTACGTGAAGGATGAGGGCTGCAGTAGATATCTCAGATAGGGGGGGGGGGAGTGAGGCCTAAGAGGGTTTTATAAATAAGCATCAACCAGTGGGTCTGGCGTCGAGTAAACTAGCATGGGTAGGATGGTCCTGGGGTGAAAGAGGAGCGATTATGATAAAGGAAACCAAGTCTAGATTTAACCTTATGTATAAGGTATATTATGTATGTATATATATTATGTACCTTAGATATGTGCTGAGAGAAGGACAGTGTACCGTCTAGCCATCGTCCCAAGTACTTGTATGAGGTGACTACCTCAAGCTATAAACCCTCAGAGGTAGGGGGGGGATTCTTCTTACCGAACTACATGACCTTTAATTTAGAGGTATTCAGAACAAGGTTAAGGGAAGAGAAAGCTTGTTGGACACTAAGAAAGCTTTGTTGTAGAGCATTTAGGGGCCAGATTGTATCATCGGCATATAAATGGATGAGAGAGCTTCCTACTGCCTGAGCTGTGTTGTTGATGTAAATTGAGAAGAGCGTGAGGCCTAGGCTCAAGCCTTGGGGTACTCCCTGGGTGACAGGCTGTGGCTGAGACAGCAGATGCTCTGACTTTATACACTGCACTCTTTGAGGTAATTAGCAAACCAGGTCAAAGACCCCTCAGATACACCAATACTCCTTAGACGAACCACAAGAAAGGAATGGTCTACTGTATCAAAAGCTTAGGCCAAGTCAATAAAAATAGCAGCACAACATTGCTTAGAATCAAGGGCAGTGATGACATCATTTAGGACATTTAAGGTCGCAGTGACATAACCTGAGCGGAAACCAGCCAGTCAGTTGATTATTGACATGTTTTTCCAACACTTTTGATAAACAGGGCAAAATGGAAATCGGCCTGAAACAGTTAGGATCAGCTTGATCTCCCCCTTTAAATAACGCACGCACAATCATCATGTGTGTCACGCATCACGCTGCTGCTACTCTGTTTATCATACATCCTGATGCCTAGTCACCTTACCCCTCTAACCCCACCACACATTTTAAATATGGTACTCGTGTTCTATTTCTCCTATGTTTCTGTTCTACTTTACTTTATTTTATAGTATAATATGTTTACTACTGATATTTATTACTGCATTGTTGGGAAAGAGCTGGCCAGAAAGGCATTTCACTGTACTTGTGCAAATGACAATAAAACGTGATTTTGAAGCACCACAGTTTGTTCAGGGCTGTGTGAGACAGAGATATAGTGAAGCAGAGTACATGCAGCGGAACAGTAGTGCTTATGTCATCCCTCCCTCGTTCCCTCTCTCCTACCCTCCATCTCTCGCTCTTTATTTCTCTGTCCACTCTGGGACACAACATTTGCCAAATTAGGCAGAAAATATAATCCATTTGGAGGACTGCAGAAAAGGAGGAGGACGAGGAGTGATAAGAGCGTATAAGGAGAGAAATTTTCCATAAAAAATATTCAGCAGAAGATTTATCGGCTGTACACTCTCTGTGTGTGTGTGTGTGTGTGTGTGTGTGTGTGTGTGTGTGTGTGTGTGTGTGTGTGTGTGTTGGAGGGAGGAAGCGATACCCTTCCCAGTGTCATTGAATCTGTTTAAGTAAAATAGCCTCTTGCCATGAACTAGTATCCTTACCACAATCATCATAATAACAGAGGTGACTAATAATACTAGCAATTAGAGGTCGACCAATTAATTGGAATGGCCGATTTAATTAGGGCCGATTTCAAGTTTTCATAACAATCGGAAATCGGTAATTTTGGACGCCGATTTTGCAGATTTTATTTATTTAATCTTTATTTAAGTAGGCAAGTCAGTTAAGAACACATTCTTATTTACAATGACGGCCTAGGAACAGTGGGTTAACGCCTGGTTCAGGGGCAGAACGACAGATTTTTACCTTGTCAGCTCAGGTATTCAATCTTGCAACCTTACGGTTAACTAGTCCAACGCTCTAACCACCTGCCTCACGAGGAGACTGCCTGTTACGCGAATGCAGTAAGAAGCCAAGGTAAGTTGCTAGCTAGCATTAAACTTATCTTATAAAAAACAATCAATCAATCATAATCACTAGTTAACTACACATGGTTGATGATATTACTAGTTCATCTAGCGTGTCCTGTGTTGCATATAATCGATGCAGTGCTCATTGGCGAAAAAGGACTGTTGTTGCTCCAACGTGTACCTAACCATAAACATCAATGCCTTTCTTAAAATCAATATACAGAAGTATATATTTTTAAACCTGCATATTTAGCTAAAAGAAATACAGGTTAGCAGGCAATATTAACCAGGTGAAATTGTGTCACTTCTCTTGCGTTCATTGCACGCAGAGTCAGGGTATATGCATGCAGCAGTTTGGGCCGCCTGGCTCATTGCGAACTAATTTGCCAGAATTTTACATAATTCTGACATAATTCTGTGCATTGAAGGTTGTGCAATGTAACAGTAATATTTAGACTTATTGATGCCACCCGTTAGATAAAATACGGAACGGTTCCGTATTTCACCGAAAGAATAAACGTCTTGTTTTCGAGATGATAGTTTCCGGATTTGACCATATTAATGACCTCGCATTTCTGTGTGTTATTATGTTATAATTAAGTCTATGATTTGATAGAGCAGTCTGACTGAGCGATGGCAGGCACTAGCAGGCTCATAAGCATTCATTCAAACAGCACTTTCGTGCGTTTTGCCAGCAGCTCTGCTGTTTATGACTTCAAGCCTATCAACTCCCGAGAATAGGCTCGTGTAACCGATGTGAAATGGCTAGCTAGTTAGCGGGGTGCGCGCTAATAGCGTTTCAAACATCACTCGCTCCTTGCTCTGCATGGGTAACGATGCTTCGAGGGTGGCTGTTGTCGATGTGTTCCTGGTTCGAGCCCAGGTAGGAGCGAGGAGAGGGACGGAAGCTATACTGTTACACTGGCAATAGTAAAGTGCCCATAAGAACATCCAATAGTCAAAGGTATATGAAATACAAATGGTATAGAGAGCCCTATAATAACTACAACCTAAAGCTTCTTACCTGGGAATATTGAAGACTCATGTTAAAAGGAACCACCAGCTTTCATACCAGCTTTCATCATAGCTTTCTCATGTTCTGAGCAAGGAACTTAAACTTTAGCTTTCTTACATGGCACATATTGCACTTTTACTTTCTTCTCCAACACTTTGTTTTTGCATTATTTAAACCAAATTGAAGATGTTTCATTATTTATTTGAGGCTAAATTGATTTTATTGATGTATTATATTAAGTTAAAATAAGTGTTAATTCAGTATTGTTGTAATTATCATTATTACAAATACATTTTTTTAAAACAGCCGATTAATCGGCATCGGCTTTTTTATTCCTCCAATAATCGATATCTGCTTTTAAAAATCATAATCGGTCGACCTCTACTAGCAATAGACATTTTTTAAATATGATCATAGTATCATCTCACATCATTCTCAAACCATAATCTGTCTAGTCATCCTGCTGAATGAGTTTGCAAAATGACCCACTGGTTTGTGATTCATTAATATACATACTATTCAAACATAAAATCACTGTGAGGCCTGTTGTAACATCATGAGTGACAGAGCAGTTAGCTAACCAGGGCACACACACCGTCATTAGTGCACACTCTAACCTCTGGCTCTCTGGAGTGGATAAATATTTCATCTTCATGTGTACAACACATAAATGTAGTTGACACATAACTCTAAATTACATCCTTGGTACATGTACAATACTCTGACCTACGAGCTACGACCCAGACTTGACCTTAACGAGATCGAACATGCATACACAAATCCTGCTTTACACAACTGATGGGAGAGAAGGTTGTGTGCGCACACACACACACACACACACACACACACACAGACACAGACAGACAGACAGACAGACAGACAGACAGACAGACAGACAGACAGACAGACAGATAAATATTTTGTTACTTTATTTTTGCAAGATTAGATGTACAACTCAAATACTTTGACATATGATGTGAGTAGATTAGTATGGATTACTTTTGTCGCATCATTTGTAGACATCAATATGTTCTCAGTCATATACCCTTAAAAGTTGAGGGCAGCAAGGGTCTTCAAGGGTATCAAATTATACCCTTGAAGTTTGAGTTCTGGAACATTAACAGAGTTACAGAACACTGAGAACTACATCACCCATGTATTAATACTCCAGGTAGACCGATAAAATGTGAGATGTTTATCTGTGCACTAAAGTCCATCTCACCCCGCCACACACTCCTGCTCTCCCCAGGAAGCGAAGGTTTGTTTATGATTGGGCTGTGAACTTCTAAAAACACTAGGAAGGTCACTTGTAAAAGCCACTCCTACAATGTACCTCACATTTCTCCTTTCCATCCAGAGACAAGGATTTGGAGGTCGCTAAATGAACAGTGATGTTGTTGACTAATGATTGGAGAGCAACATGTTGTTGTTTATTATCAGTGGTACAGATTAAGTACTTGAATATGTTTACCTCTGGAAGAACCTGAGGTAAATCTACCATAATGGTAAACAGTTTTATGATTACAGCACATAGTTTGTTCAAGAGCAGCAGGAGAAAGCTAGGATCACCTTGACTTGACTATGCATCCTCATCACATGCAGCCTACAATCCTCCAAGCTCATTCCGAGCTACCAAGCTAATTTCTGCATAACCTCAGCCATTCTGCATTTAAACTGTACAACCTTCTCGTTGTCATAACCTTCATAGATGGATTACAGCGTTTTGTTACAAGCTCTGATAAAACAAGGAGCTATGTGATGATAGACAGATAGATGAACACTGTCACTCTTGTGCCAGGGACAACTTTGCATTCAAACGCCAGTGAAAATACTGATACTCACTCACTTTTGTCTTACTCTCTCTCTCTCTCTCCCACCCTCTCTCTCTCTCTCTTTCTTCCATCTTATCCTCTCCCCCACCTCCTCTCTCTCCTGAATGAATAAGTCACAAGTCGGGTTCGTAGCATTGCTCTAATGAGTATGGCAGGAAGTGGCAAAGCGAGGGAATGAGAAAATGGATAAACGAGAGAGAAAGAGAGAGAAAGAGAGAGAATTAGATGGTAGACGTGGAGGAGGTTAGAGAGACAGCCCCATAGTGTTTCCAGGAACTATAGTAAATTAATGGCTTGAGTTGACTCGGACTCTGAGGTACGGCATTGGAGATTCCACTACTAGCCCCTCACAAGACAAAGATCAAACAGCCTAGCAAGGCTCCGCAATCTAGAGCCGCTGCAATTCTGATTTAAATTACCAAGAGAGAAAGTTGGGCAATTTCCTGTCACCTTCCAGCCTTAACATCATCTTCTCTGAATTGCCGTTATTATCTTTGTATATCGGAGTTATTTGATGGTTATTTCCTTCCAAATATATTTGCAGATCGTACAACGTGTTCTCAGTTCTCTGACTGGCCTAACATGCTCTTCTACAGATGGAAATCTAACTAAAGCGATCTGTGTCTTTTACAGTGGAGATCCAATTTATGACGAATCGATGCAACTAGAAACAACCATCATCATAGTAATCAACATCCACCACAAACAACTACCACCAGGTCGATAATCAAGGGCCCCCATTACCATAATCTTTACAGTCTTGATCATCATCTCAATTAGGAATCAGATTAATAATGGGCTCTGGTCTACTTTTGGATATGATATCCCTCATTTGCATAGGCAAAGAAGCCAATGAGATGCAGTCTCAGGCTTTGGCAAAAGACACACGCACATACACAAAGAGTTTGCAGACTGAACTACGTAAACTGTCCACCACTCCATTGTATGAATCCTCCCAGCGCGTTGTGAAGTCAACTGCATGCAATATAGAGATTATCATCATTAGCACTTTTCCCACAGTGCACCTCTGGGGAATGGGACCTATGGGATCTATGTGATGGGAACAGCACACGTTGGAAGCATGTCAACGAGGACGACTCAATTATTCATTGTTATAGCTGATTTCTATTTCGAGTATGTGCATGTTCAAGGGCTTGGCTCCAACAGGAAGCCAAAGGTAGCTTATATAATGCCTATTGAATGCTCGATTAGTGTGTCTGTGACTCGCTTTCAAATCACCCTCACACACACTCAGCTTTCCTCTGAGAAACTACAGTAGTCTCAGGTATCCCGGAATATTTGGAATTGAAAATGAGAGAGCGAGAGAGAGAGAGACAGAGAGAGAGAGAGAAAAGCAGTTATCAAATCTCATTAGTGTTATAAAAATATGGGAAAGTTTGCAGCAGGCCTGACTTTGTGTGGAAGCGATTGGCTCAGTTTCTTTTTACTGATCAAAGGGAATCACTCATTTAAAAAATAAAAAAAACAGTACATTCTGTGTGCCGGGGCTCATCTTGAGTACAGGGCTTCACTTGGCATCAGCACACAAGAGGTAAAATAAATCTGTGTACAGTGTGTGGGCTCAACTAAGCAAAGACTTTTCCCATGAATCATAACATTGCTTTTACTTTCCTTTAAGCAATTAGTCTACTCTAGAAGATATATATATTTATTTTAGCTACGCTGGGAATGTAAGTGGATTTGATATGTTGGTTCTGTCAAGAGACGTTTAGAGGGAAGGAATGTTATCACCACAACATGCCAAAGTGCATCCGTCATCTCCACCTGGCAAATGAAGGGCTCTTCAGTTCTGTTATTATTTTACTTGTTACTCTGAGGGAGAAGAGAAAAGCCATTTTTCTTATTTTTTCCATGACACACATTTCTATAATAACTTCTTGTTGGTATCGTATGAGAATGCAACAATCATTTCCAACTGCCGTTATAGTCTCATGAAAGGAGGGGGGAGAGAGGGAGAGAGTAGGGGAGAGACGGAGAGCTCATCTGGGGAGAACAAAACAGGAGTGATAATAGTGAGAACCGTCACAACCTCCCTCTCTCTATGGGCATCCCAGGCCTTGTTCTGTCTACATTGAGTCATTTTAAACGGAGAAGAAAAGTGGCTTTTGAGAAAGGCAAAGACAGAATGGAGAACAAGCAATTTGCCTGCTCAATAAATGCCCTGTAATCTAGTGGCAGAGAAGAATGCCACGCTTCTCTGGCTCCCATTTCTCTCTCACTTTTCTCTCTCTCTATTTATCTTCTCTCCCCTCTCCATCATTTTCAGTTCAGCAGAGAGTGAAACGGAGCTGTGTGATTCTGATGTTGTGTTCTGCTGGGTGGTGCTGGTTTTTAGGCCCTGCTGTTATTGGAACAGTACAGGAACAGGATGTTTGGAATGAATGGCCGAGGGTTGCTGTCACCTGGTTGGCTGGTTGGAAATGGGAACATTACATTTTTTTTTTAACACATTCTAGAACTCAATTTCTATAATACCGGTAGTCTCTATTTCAAATGCTATTTAAGAACAGGGGTGTGGACCTTCTGTATGAGAAATACCTATTCTCATATATCCCGCATACAGCTCCAATGTTTTGGCATGAGTGACCCATCACGTCTGTTTTTAAGCCTTGGAGAGGAAGATAGAAAGTGCCTTTCACACACAGCCAACAATGGCAAACCGTTCTCATCTATCTAGTCTATTAAGAACAATAGTAATGTTTCCGTAGGGATCTAGAAGACAAATAGACCCCTGAGAACACACCACAAAGGCACAAAAGCCTATACAGGATACAGCCATTGTCTGAGGCTAGACAAAGCAATAGTTTCAAAGTGCTAGTAAAAACAGGTGTCATTAAACCAATGAAAAATATTTACGTAACCATTTAACTAGAATATAGAAGTTCAATGCTAAATCCGTCAACTGAACTTCCCAGCAAAACCTTGAATGACCTCTGATTCCTTTCTGTACCAATTGGATCATTGATGTCTTATCAGCCATAACCTTTTACTCTCCAATACCAGCCTCCTGTCACTACTTATCAGGGTTAACATCTGGAGGCACTGCCCAGGCCTCTACTATCCTGTCCAGGGGTGCGTGTGATGTCTTCGCACCACACTGCAGTGGCAGAGATACAAGAGCAGTACATAGTTCAGTCCGGGAGCCAGCCAATCACGCTCAACTATCTCTCTGCTGAGGTTGTGTCACCTGTCGTGTCCCATCATTTCTGGTTTCACCTCGCTACACTGTGGCTCCTCATCCTGACAGAGGAGAGTGGAACCGAGCAGGGCAGTGACACATACCCCCTCAAGGGAGAACAGGAAGGAAGGCGACACAGTGAGAGACCTGAGGTTTCACGCCTAGTCAACGTGCGAGGTACAATAAAAAGCAGTTACCGAGGCCAGGGCATATGCTGGGTGTTAGTCTTTACTAGTTACTCCATTCAACAACCAAACACAAAAATGGGATACCAGAAAATGAGGATGTCTTGACCTGCAAATACAATTTGTGTTTGTTTATTAGACTAGGATCTGGTGTTACCTGGTATACATGGTAGGCGTTAGAAGCGCGTCCTTGCAGAAACACAGAGGGAATCCAGACATTGATGAGAGCACGGTGAGCCCTGCGGGAGAGGAATACACAGTAAGGGTTATAGATACTGTAGTATTCGTCGCAGGAAAGCTGTCATTCATAAAATATACTACGACATTAAAGAGAGAGTCTTCAATAGAATTCACTACTACTACGCTTATATGAAGATCACGTTGTCAGGAAGCAGAAATCAGAACCACTACGGTATTTGCCAGGCTACCCATCCATACCACCACGGCCACTAGCGTTTCTTCTCCACGATGAATGCATGGGGAAATCGACAGAGCAGCGGAATTCAATTCAGGATGAGTCGTCAGGCAAAGAGAGTATTAAACCATGAAAAAATGGCTACCTACATAAAAACTCCAGGAGGAGACCTTTCATTAGGGAAATGGAAAGAACCCAAAGGGAGATAAAATGTGAACCTGTATGTGGTTTGACCTCTGCTCCTCACTACCTCCCACCAGAGGATATTACTACCATCTTGCTGGAACACAGTGTTTCAGACACCCAGGGTGTGTTCAAAATCGCACACTATCCCTATATAGTACACTACTTTTGACCAGAGCCCTATGGGTACTGGTTGAAGGTGGTGGACTATATAGGGAATAGGCTGCCATTCAGGCACCCAGTAATAGTCAGGTGTTACAGCCCTCTAGTCCTCTACCCCTGTTCTCTGTGTTTAATAAGAGACATAACTGATTTAAACAGCACAGTGACACAGCCTCCCTCCCTCCTCCCTCACAAAGGTTGCACAGTGTTCTCTTTTCCCCGGCGCTAACGAGGACATGAGGAAACTGGTCAAGTGGGTGACCACCTTGGTTCAACTCTGTTTTAAACCACTCCTCTCCTAATGAGACGACAGGGGTCATCCCTGGACCAGAAGAGCTAGTGTCAACAGGCTTTCTTTACAAATAGCCATTTAAAAATATATATATTTTTTTTAAATTCTACATTTTAGTCATTAGCGGATGCTCTTATCCAGAGCGACTAAGAGTTTGTGCATTCCATCTTAAGATAGCTGGGTGAGACAGCCACATGTCACAGTTGCATTTTAACTACCTTTTTCCTCAATAAAGTAGTTATCATAAAGTACTAGCCAGGTTCTATTAGCAGTTAGTACAACACCTGTATATACACTGCATGTACAGAACACTAGGAACACCTTCTGTACCCCCTTTTGCCCTCAGAACAGCCTCAGTTCTTGGAGGAATGGACTCTACAAGGTTTTGAAAGCGTTCCACAGGGATACTGGCCCATGTTGACTCCAATGCTTCCCACGGTCATGTCAAGTTGGCTGGATGTCCTTTGGGTGGTGGACATTCAAATCAAATCAAGCTTTAATTATACAGCACATTTCAGACATGCAATGTGCTTCACAGGAAAATAACTAATAAAAACAATGAAAATAAAAGCTGAACTATTTACAAGAAACATAAGACAAAAAAACAAAATAACGGAAAAAAAGTGAACGACTAAAAAGCACGCTAAGGAAAAGCAAAGCTAAAAAGATGCACACAGGAACCTGTTGAGTGTGAAAAACCCAGCAGCGTTGCAGTTCTTGACACTCAAACCGGTGCACCTGGCACCTACTACCCCATTCAAAAGCACTTAAATCTTTTATTTTGCCCATTCACCCTCTGAATGGCACACACACCATCCATGTCTCAATTGTCTCAATGCTTAAAAATCTTCCCCTTCATCTACACTGATTGAAATGGATTTAACAAGTGACATCAATAAGGGATCATAGCTTCCACCTGGATTCACCTGGTCAGTCTATATCAGGGACAATATTTTGTATACAGTAATGTATGTTTACAATATACAGAGTATATAGCTTACCATGAAAATGGGTTAGTGTCTTATGACTGGGGATCTACAGGGCTGGGGTTGTCCTCCCCTGATTTTAAAGACTGTCATTCTCACTTAATGTCACAGATTTTCAAACAGAGAGGTAGAGGTAGAGAGCAGCAGCGAGAGAGGAAGAAGGATATTTTCAGAGATGTCTGAAAACGGTCACCTACCTTCCCTCACCTGAGGTGATAAAGATACACATGATAATGACAGAGCTGAGCCGTGGTGTCAGAGATACACATATACATATACAGTGCATGACTTTTTCCACATGTTGTTGTTACAGCCTTATTCTAAAATGTATTAAATTGTTGTTTTTTTTCCTTCATCCATCTACACACAATACCCCAGACAAAGCAAAAACAGGTTTTTAGACATTTTTGCTAATTTATTCAGCAAAAAAAATCTAACTTAAATATTACATTTACATAAGTATTCAGACCCTTTACTCAGTACTTTGTTGAAGCACTTTTGGCAGTGATTACAGCCTAGAGTCTTCTTGGGTATGACGCTACAAGCTTGGCACACCTGTATTTGGGGAGTTTCTCCCATTCTTCTCTGCAGATCCTCTCCAGAGGAGGTCTCTCCAGAGATGTTTGAAGGGCTTCAAGTCTGGGCTCTGGCTGGGAAACTCAAGGACATTCAGAGATTTGTCCCGAAGCCACTCCTGCGTTGTCTTGGCTGTGTGCTTAGGGTCGTTGTCCTGTTGGAAGGTGAATCTTCGCCCCCAGTCTGAGGTCCTGAGCACTCTGGAGCAGGTTTTCATCAAGGATCTCTCTGTACTTTGCTCTGTTCATTTTTCCCTCGATCCTGACGAGCATTGACTAGCCTCCCAGTCCCTGAAAAACATCCCCACAACATGATACTGCCACCACCATGCTTCACCGTAGGGATGATGCCAGGTTTCCTACAGACATGACGCTTGGCATTCAGGCCAAAGAGTTCGATCTTAGTTTCATCAGACTTGTTTCTCATGGTCTGAGAGTCTTTAGGTGCCTTTTGGCAAACTCCAAGCGGGCTGTCATGTGCATTTTACTGAGGAGTGGTTTCTGTCTGGCCACTCGTCCTTCTGTAAGGTTCTCGCATCTCCAGAGAGGAACTCTAGAGCGCTGTCAGAGTGCCCATCATGTTCTTGGTCACCTCCCTGAACAAGGCCCTCCGATTGGGGTCTGAATACTTTCCGAAAGCACTGTTTATAGTAGAGATAGACAGACACTGCTCATGCGATAAGAGATATACTGTAGATGTAGATATGGGGAGATAGAAGGTGCTTACGTCTCAAAATCTGATAGGCTGGGGTCGTCAGAAGTCTGGCTCAGGTCACCAGGAACCTTTATTCAAAAGTAAGGAGAGGAAGAAGGAGCGAGAGAGAGAGAGAGAGCAAGAGAAACAGCAAAATGTCACTGTTTATACAAAATGTCACTGCGTTACTATGTCAGCTACCTTTCATCCATTTCTACTTTACACAACCCTCTGTGTCTGAGCAGCAGGGTTGGGTAGATCCTGAGGGAGAGGGCGTCTTTCTGTGTGACCAGTGGAGCAGAGCACTGTGACATTACTGTACTCTGCCCATCCCCCCCATCCCATCACCACCACTCTCACATCAACGTCCTGTACACACAAAAAAATAACAATTGAACTCATAGTGTAGTGCGTGACACCATAGGGCCTCTTGTTGTTGTTAATCCCTGGATAGGAGGGAGCGGCAGAGTTGGACACTATTACCAAGCGTGGCTGTAAGGGATCCATTCCTATAATCTGTCTTCTCCTCAAATCCCCCCACAGCCCAGGGACACATGCAGGGGTAATTCTTTGTGTGTGTGTGTGGCGGGGGCTGTGTTTATGTGTGTGTGTGTGCTTCAACAGCCTTTTGTCTTTCATTTTCAATGTGTGGACTGTCTATTAATAGAACAAAATGGTCTGATGTAGAGAGGATGAAGTAGGGCTCTCACACCCCAGAGACAGGGCCACAGGGCTGGGAAAGAGGGGGCCACATCTCCTCTACTCCCCTCCTGCTCCAGCCCCAGGGACCAGAGAACCACACATACAGCTTGCCTGGTCAGCCAGCCAGTGTGCGGCCAAAGCTGGGCCAGCAGATGATGGCTGGAGCTCTGGGATAAGAGGTAGCCTGGGGTAGTTGATTTGTTACCGAGTGGCCGGCAATCTCCCATGGGTGTGTGTGTGAGTGTGTGTATGCAGGCAATGTGTCTCTGTAGAGGGTAACTCACAGGTCCTCTGAGATCAATGAGTTCCTGTTTCATTTGGTTGATGAGGTGGTCCTTGGCCATCAGAGAACGGTACAGACGCTCATTGAACTCTATCAGCTCGCCATGCATTTCAGCCACCTGGTATAAACACACACACACAAATACACACAGGGTTAGTTACAGTTTGGAACACACACATGATCCTTGCAGCTGTATATGAACTGAAACAACAGACTCCAAGAACAAGTCAACAATGATACACAGTGGAACCGTAAGATTGACAGTTTGGCCAATCAGCTAATCGGATGTGCACACACACACAGGGTGGTTGAGTCCAGGCTGCTCACGACATCAGCTGTCAGTGTCCATAACAGACCTGGACAGGGTGATAGGATTCTGCCACCAGCATGTCACAAACAGAGACAGCCAGATAGTTGTGACATGCATTCATTTGTCTGGGGACATCAGGTGTCAGGGTAGATTGAGGAAAGGGACGTCTGGGTATGACCGGTGAATTCTGTAATTTTTGTAGCCGTCACTGACCCTAATACACAGAGTATACCACCTCAAACACACTGGGTTTAAATAAGACATCATAGAGTCTCATTTGAAAGTGAGACAGAATGTTTTAGCCTGGTTGTTGGTTTTTTGAAAACTACCAAGGAATTCACTTCAGTACCAGGCTAGTTTAAGAATGGTTATTTTAAGAAAGCTCTTTGTCTGTTATTATGAGGGAGAGATATAATTATAGTAGTTAAAAAGCAAGGAATAATGAAGACAATTATTATCTTATAGCACAAAGTTGAAAAATAACCTCAACATGGCATCGGGGAGAGGTGAGGAAACCAAGTTTTCCTTTGTTATAGTTTTCCAGCTTGGCTATAATTATCTCATAGTTAGCTAACATTTCAACATTCACCTAGGTTTCTAGGTCACTATTAATAAATACAGTTGTTTTTAACTTTCCAGACTTCAGATGAATGAATTCAAACACAGTGACCTCAGGATCAGGTAGAGAGATTTGGACATTAAAATGCAGAACTTGACATCTTTGAAGGCAGCCCCATCAAAACACTCCTGCTTCCACTGCTTCTGCTTTGAAATGCACTCAACATTCACCTTCCCCATCTCAGGAGTTAACCTGCAGCTTCCTAGAAGTTGTCTAACTCTACAGAGACCGGGAGAGACAACGGGCGTGTTGAACGATGTGAACACACCCACCCACCCACACAAACACAGGTACGCACACACACACAGGTACAAACACACCCACCCACCCACACAAACACAGGTACGCACACACACACACAGGTACAAACACACCCACCCACCCACCCACACAAACACAGGTACGCACACACACACACAGGTACAAACACACCCACCCACCCACACAAACACAGGTACGCACACACACACGCGTGTGCATGTGCACCCTCACACGTGCCCGCACGACTCAGCTGGCATTTGGAGTACCAACAGCACTAGCGAGGCCCAACAGTGCCGCATCACCTTTGACAGCCTCCCTGTGGGGAACTGTCACGGTCGTGACGATAGACGGACCAAGGCGCAGCGTGTGTAGAGTTACACATCTTTATTAGGGTGAAAACGTCAAACAAAAACAATAAACCAACAACGAAAACGTGACACCAGTGGTGGCGCACACACACACACACACACACACACACACACACACACACACACACACACACACACACACACACACACACACACACACACACACACACACACACACACACACACACACACACACACACACACACACACACACACACACACACACACACACACACACACACACACACACACAACAATATCCCACAGAGCAGGTGGGAGAAAGGGCTTCCTAAATATGATCCCCAATTAGAGACAACGATTACCAGCTGCCTCTAATAGGGAACCATACAACCCAGCCACATAGAAAATCAATGACTAGAACACCCCCCCCCCCCCCCCCTAGTCACACTCTGACCTAAACACCATAGAGAACCGAGGGCTCTCTATGGTCAGGGCGTGACAGGAACACTAAACAGCACAACAGAAAGGTTCTTAGCTACCAAGTCGGAACAACAGAACTCACTGATGGAACATCGGATCATTCTGGAAAACCCAATCCATTCATCACCTCTATTTATTTGTGCCGTAACTTTCAAATAGGACATTAAAAAAAGAAATTAATTTGAAGCGTGAAGGAACCCAATTAATTCTCAGTGAGAGGGAGCTAATCAGTTTGTTATTCTGTGGCCGCGCCTGCTGATTTGCATATGTCATTTCAGTCAGTCACAGCCACTTGCGAACCCTCCCAATTCAGTTAAACAGGCCAGGAGTGCACATGCGGTTTCAACCTCATTACTCACCATGCAGCGCTGGTCGGGAAGACAAGACCAAGTCACCACATTCATTCATTCAATGTTTAACTGGGTTGCAATTTAGAAAAGTTGTCCATTTTCTATTTCAGCTTTTCCATTAAAACTTTCTGAAATAGCAAAGCATTTTATTGATAGCAGTTAGTTTTGGTTTATGGTAAGTTATTCAGGACCTACAAACTAACTTAACAGTAAAATCAGTTGTCAGCCTCTATTTCAGGGCCATATGACAGTTCTATATGGCCCTGTTGTGATGCAGGTAATCCTGGCAGTTCTCTCCCTCCATCCCCCTTTCTCCCATACCCTCCCTCCCTCTCTCTCTCTTCCTCCCCTCCCTCTCTCTCTCTCCCTAGGCTGACAGTAGTGTGAGGTGAGCAGCAGCTACAAACTGACTTAACAGTAAAATCAGTTGTCAGCCTCTATTTCAGGGCCATATGACAGTTCTATATGGCCCTGTTGTGATGCAGGTAATCCTGGCAGTTCTCTCCCTCCATCCCCCTTTCTCCCATACCCTCCCTCCCTCTCTCTCTCTTCCTCCCCTCCCTCTCTCTCTCTCCCTAGGCTGACAGTAGTGTGAGGTGAGCAGCAGCTACAAACTAACTTAACAGTAAAATCAGTTGTCAGCCTCTATTTGAGGGCCATATGACAGTTCTATATGGCCCTGTTGTGATGCAGGTAATCCTGGCAGTTCTCTCCCTCCATCCCCCTTTCTCCCATACCCTCCCTCCCTCTCTCTCTCTTCCTCCCCTCCCTTTCTCTCTCTCCCTAGGCTGACAGTAGTGTGAGGTGAGCAGCAGCTACAAACTAACTTAACAGTAAAATCAGTTGTCAGCCTCTATTTGAGGGCCATATGACAGTTCTATATGGCCCTGTTGTGATGCAGGTAATCCTGGCAGTTCTCTCCCTCCATCCCCCTTTCTCCCATACCCTCCCTCCCTCTCTCTCTCTTCCTCCCCTCCCTCTCTCTCTCTCCCTAGGCTGACAGTAGTGTGAGGTGAGCAGCAGCTACAAACTAACTTAACAGTAAAATCAGTTGTCAGCCTCTATTTGAGGGCCATATGACAGTTCTATATGGCCCTGTTGTGATGCAGGTAATCCTGGCAGTTCTCTCCCTCCATCCCCCTTTCTCCCATACCCTCCCTCCCTCTCTCTCTCTTCCTCCCCTCCCTCTCTCTCTCTCCCTAGGCTGACAGTAGTGTGAGGTGAGCAGCAGCTACAAACTAACTTAACAGTAAAATCAGTTGTCAGCCTCTATTTGAGGGCCATATGACAGTTCTATATGGCCCTGTTGTGATGCAGGTAATCCTGGCAGTTCTCTCCCTCCATCCCCCTTTCTCCCATACCCTCCCTCCCTCTCTCTCTCTTCCTCCCCTCCCTCTCTCTCTCTCCCTAGGCTGACAGTAGTGTGAGGTGAGCAGCAGCTACAAACTAACTTAACAGTAAAATCAGTTGTCAGCCTCTATTTCAGGGCCATATGACAGTTCTATATGGCCCTGTTGTGATGCAGGTAATCCTGGCAGTTCTCTCCCTCCATCCCCCTTTCTCCCATACCCTCCCTCCCTCTCTCTCTCTTCCTCCCCTCCCTCTCTCTCTCTCCCTAGGCTGACAGTAGTGTGAGGTGAGCAGCAGCTACAAACTAACTTAACAGTAAAATCAGTTGTCAGCCTCTATTTCAGGGCCATATGACAGTTCTATATGGCCCTGTTGTGATGCAGGTAATCCTGGCAGTTCTCTCCCTCCATCCCCCTTTCTCCCATACCCTCCCTCCCTCTCTCTCTCTTCCTCCCCTCCCTCTCTCTCTCTCCCTAGGCTGACAGTAGTGTGAGGTGAGCAGCAGCTACAAACTAACTTAACAGTAAAATCAGTTGTCAGCCTCTATTTCAGGGCCATATGACAGTTCTATATGGCCCTGTTGTGATGCAGGTAATCCTGGCAGTTCTCTCCCTCCATCCCCCTTTCTCCCATACCCTCCCTCCCTCTCTCTCTCTTCCTCCCCTCCCTCTCTCTCTCTCCCTAGGCTGACAGTAGTGTGAGGTGAGCAGCAGCTACAAACTAACTTAACAGTAAAATCAGTTGTCAGCCTCTATTTCAGGGCCATATGACAGTTCTATATGGCCCTGTTGTGATGCAGGTAATCCTGGCAGTTCTCTCCCTCCATCCCCCTTTCTCCCATACCCTCCCTCCCTCTCTCTCTCTTCCTCCCCTCCCTCTCTCTCTCTCCCTAGGCTGACAGTAGTGTGAGGTGAGCAGCAGCTACAAACTAACTTAACAGTAAAATCAGTTGTCAGCCTCTATTTCAGGGCCATATGACAGTTCTATATGGCCCTGTTGTGATGCAGGTAATCCTGGCAGTTCTCTCCCTCCATCCCCCTTTCTCCCATACCCTCCCTCCCTCTCTCTCTCTTCCTCCCCTCCCTCTCTCTCTCTCCCTAGGCTGACAGTAGTGTGAGGTGAGCAGCAGCTACAAACTAACTTAACAGTAAAATCAGTTGTCAGCCTCTATTTCAGGGCCATATGACAGTTCTATATGGCCCTGTTGTGATGCAGGTAATCCTGGCAGTTCTCTCCCTCCATCCCCCTTTCTCCCATACCCTCCCTCCCTCTCTCTCTCTTCCTCCCCTCCCTCTCTCTCTCTCTCTAGGCTGACAGTAGTGTGAGGTGAGCAGCAGCTACAAACTAACTTAACAGTAAAATCAGTTGTCAGCCTCTATTTCAGGGCCATATGACAGTTCTATATGGCCCTGTTGTGATGCAGGTAATCCTGGCAGTTCTCTCCCTCCATCCCCCTTTCTCCCATACCCTCCCTCCCTCTCTCTCTCTTCCTCCCCTCCCTCTCTCTCTCTCCCTAGGCTGACAGTAGTGTGAGGTGAGCAGCAGCTACAAACTAACTTAACAGTAAAATCAGTTGTCAGCCTCTATTTCAGGGCCATATGACAGTTCTATATGGCCCTGTTGTGATGCAGGTAATCCTGGCAGTTCTCTCCCTCCATCCCCCTTTCTCCCATACCCTCCCTCCCTCTCTCTCTCTTCCTCCCCTCCCTCTCTCTCTCTCCCTAGGCTGACAGTAGTGTGAGGTGAGCAGCAGCTACAAACTAACTTAACAGTAAAATCAGTTGTCAGCCTCTATTTCAGGGCCATATGACAGTTCTATATGGCCCTGTTGTGATGCAGGTAATCCTGGCAGTTCTCTCCCTCCATCCCCCTTTCTCCCATACCCTCCCTCCCTCTCTCTCTCTTCCTCCCCTCCCTCTCTCTCTCTCCCTAGGCTGACAGTAGTGTGAGGTGAGCAGCAGCTACAAACTAACTTAACAGTAAAATCAGTTGTCAGCCTCTATTTCAGGGCCATATGACAGTTCTATATGGCCCTGTTGTGATCCAGGTAATCCTGGCAGTTCTCTCCCTCCATCCCCCTTTCTCCCATACCCTCCCTCCCTCCCTCTCTCTCTTATCCTCCCCTCCCTCTCTCTCTCTCCCTAGGCTGACAGTAGTGTGAGGTGAGCAGCAGCTACAAACTAACTTAACAGTAAAATCAGTTGTCAGCCTCTATTTCAGGGCCATATGACAGTTCTATATGGCCCTGTTGTGATGCAGGTAATCCTGGCAGTTCTCTCCCTCCATCCCCCTTTCTCCCATACCCTCCCTCCCTCTCTCTCTCTTCCTCCCCTCCCTCTCTCTCTCTCCCTAGGCTGACAGTAGTGTGAGGTGAGCAGCAGCTACAAACTAACTTAACAGTAAAATCAGTTGTCAGCCTCTATTTCAGGGCCATATGACAGTTCTATATGGCCCTGTTGTGATGCAGGTAATCCTGGCAGTTCTCTCCCTCCATCCCCCTTTCTCCCATACCCTCCCTCCCTCTCTCTCTCTTCCTCCCCTCCCTCTCTCTCTCTCCCTAGGCTGACAGTAGTGTGAGGTGAGCAGCAGCTACAAACTAACTTAACAGTAAAATCAGTTGTCAGCCTCTATTTCAGGGCCATATGACAGTTCTATATGGCCCTGTTGTGATGCAGGTAATCCTGGCAGTTCTCTCCCTCCATCCCCCTTTCTCCCATACCCTCCCTCCCTCTCTCTCTCTTCCTCCCCTCCCTCTCTCTCTCTCCCTAGGCTGACAGTAGTGTGAGGTGAGCAGCAGCTACAAACTAACTTAACAGTAAAATCAGTTGTCAGCCTCTATTTGAGGGCCATATGACAGTTCTATATGGCCCTGTTGTGATGCAGGTAATCCTGGCAGTTCTCTCCCTCCATCCCCCTTTCTCCCATACCCTCCCTCCCTCTTCCTCCCCTCCCTCTCTCTCTCTCCCTAGGCTGACAGTAGTGTGAGGTGAGCAGCAGCTACAAACTAACTTAACAGTAAAATCAGTTGTCAGCCTCTATTTGAGGGCCATATGACAGTTCTATATGGCCCTGTTGTGATGCAGGTAATCCTGGCAGTTCTCTCCCTCCATCCCCCTTTCTCCCATACCCTCCCTCCCTCTCTCTCTCTTCCTCCCCTCCCTCTCTCTCTCTCCCTAGGCTGACAGTAGTGTGAGGTGAGCAGCAGCTACAAACTAACTTAACAGTAAAATCAGTTGTCAGCCTCTATTTCAGGGCCATATGACAGTTCTATATGGCCCTGTTGTGATGCAGGTAATCCTGGCAGTTCTCTCCCTCCATCCCCCTTTCTCCCATACCCTCCCTCCCTCTCTCTCTCTTCCTCCCCTCCCTCTCTCTCTCTCCCTAGGCTGACAGTAGTGTGAGGTGAGCAGCAGCTACAAACTAACTTAACAGTAAAATCAGTTGTCAGCCTCTATTTGAGGGCCATATGACAGTTCTATATGGCCCTGTTGTGATGCAGGTAATCCTGGCAGTTCTCTCCCTCCATCCCCCTTTCTCCCATACCCTCCCTCCCTCTCTCTCTCTTCCTCCCCTCCCTCTCTCTCTCTCCCTAGGCTGACAGTAGTGTGAGGTGAGCAGCAGCTACAAACTAACTTAACAGTAAAATCAGTTGTCAGCCTCTATTTCAGGGCCATATGACAGTTCTATATGGCCCTGTTGTGATGCAGGTAATCCTGGCAGTTCTCTCCCTCCATCCCCCTTTCTCCCATACCCTCCCTCCCTCTCTCTCTCTTCCTCCCCTCCCTCTCTCTCTCTCTCTAGGCTGACAGTAGTGTGAGGTGAGCAGCAGCTACAAACTAACTTAACAGTAAAATCAGTTGTCAGCCTCTATTTCAGGGCCATATGACAGTTCTATATGGCCCTGTTGTGATGCAGGTAATCCTGGCAGTTCTCTCCCTCCATCCCCCTTTCTCCCATACCCTCCCTCCCTCTCTCTCTCTTCCTCCCCTCCCTCTCTCTCTCTCCCTAGGCTGACAGTAGTGTGAGGTGAGCAGCAGCTACAAACTAACTTAACAGTAAAATCAGTTGTCAGCCTCTATTTCAGGGCCATATGACAGTTCTATATGGCCCTGTTGTGATGCAGGTAATCCTGGCAGTTCTCTCCCTCCATCCCCCTTTCTCCCATACCCTCCCTCCCTCTCTCTCTCTTCCTCCCCTCCCTCTCTCTCTCTCCCTAGGCTGACAGTAGTGTGAGGTGAGCAGCAGCTACAAACTAACTTAACAGTAAAATCAGTTGTCAGCCTCTATTTCAGGGCCATATGACAGTTCTATATGGCCCTGTTGTGATGCAGGTAATCCTGGCAGTTCTCTCCCTCCATCCCCCTTTCTCCCATACCCTCCCTCCCTCTCTCTCTCTTCCTCCCCTCCCTCTCTCTCTCTCCCTAGGCTGACAGTAGTGTGAGGTGAGCAGCAGCTACAAACTAACTTAACAGTAAAATCAGTTGTCAGCCTCTATTTCAGGGCCATATGACAGTTCTATATGGCCCTGTTGTGATCCAGGTAATCCTGGCAGTTCTCTCCCTCCATCCCCCTTTCTCCCATACCCTCCCTCCCTCCCTCTCTCTCTTATCCTCCCCTCCCTCTCTCTCTCTCCCTAGGCTGACAGTAGTGTGAGGTGAGCAGCAGCTACAAACTAACTTAACAGTAAAATCAGTTGTCAGCCTCTATTTCAGGGCCATATGACAGTTCTATATGGCCCTGTTGTGATGCAGGTAATCCTGGCAGTTCTCTCCCTCCATCCCCCTTTCTCCCATACCCTCCCTCCCTCTCTCTCTCTTCCTCCCCTCCCTCTCTCTCTCTCCCTAGGCTGACAGTAGTGTGAGGTGAGCAGCAGCTACAAACTAACTTAACAGTAAAATCAGTTGTCAGCCTCTATTTCAGGGCCATATGACAGTTCTATATGGCCCTGTTGTGATGCAGGTAATCCTGGCAGTTCTCTCCCTCCATCCCCCTTTCTCCCATACCCTCCCTCCCTCTCTCTCTCTTCCTCCCCTCCCTCTCTCTCTCTCCCTAGGCTGACAGTAGTGTGAGGTGAGCAGCAGCTACAAACTAACTTAACAGTAAAATCAGTTGTCAGCCTCTATTTCAGGGCCATATGACAGTTCTATATGGCCCTGTTGTGATGCAGGTAATCCTGGCAGTTCTCTCCCTCCATCCCCCTTTCTCCCATACCCTCCCTCCCTCTCTCTCTCTTCCTCCCCTCCCTCTCTCTCTCTCCCTAGGCTGACAGTAGTGTGAGGTGAGCAGCAGCTACAAACTAACTTAACAGTAAAATCAGTTGTCAGCCTCTATTTGAGGGCCATATGACAGTTCTATATGGCCCTGTTGTGATGCAGGTAATCCTGGCAGTTCTCTCCCTCCATCCCCCTTTCTCCCATACCCTCCCTCCCTCTTCCTCCCCTCCCTCTCTCTCTCTCCCTAGGCTGACAGTAGTGTGAGGTGAGCAGCAGCTACAAACTAACTTAACAGTAAAATCAGTTGTCAGCCTCTATTTGAGGGCCATATGACAGTTCTATATGGCCCTGTTGTGATGCAGGTAATCCTGGCAGTTCTCTCCCTCCATCCCCCTTTCTCCCATACCCTCCCTCCCTCTCTCTCTCTTCCTCCCCTCCCTCTCTCTCTCTCCCTAGGCTGACAGTAGTGTGAGGTGAGCAGCAGCTACAAACTAACTTAACAGTAAAATCAGTTGTCAGCCTCTATTTCAGGGCCATATGACAGTTCTATATGGCCCTGTTGTGATGCAGGTAATCCTGGCAGTTCTCTCCCTCCATCCCCCTTTCTCCCATACCCTCCCTCCCTCTCTCTCTCTTCCTCCCCTCCCTCTCTCTCTCTCCCTAGGCTGACAGTAGTGTGAGGTGAGCAGCAGCTACAAACTAACTTAACAGTAAAATCAGTTGTCAGCCTCTATTTGAGGGCCATATGACAGTTCTATATGGCCCTGTTGTGATGCAGGTAATCCTGGCAGTTCTCTCCCTCCATCCCCCTTTCTCCCATACCCTCCCTCCCTCTCTCTCTCTTCCTCCCCTCCCTCTCTCTCTCTCCCTAGGCTGACAGTAGTGTGAGGTGAGCAGCAGCTACAAACTAACTTAACAGTAAAATCAGTTGTCAGCCTCTATTTGAGGGCCATATGACAGTTCTATATGGCCCTGTTGTGATGCAGGTAATCCTGGCAGTTCTCTCCCTCCATCCCCCTTTCTCCCATACCCTCCCTCCCTCTCTCTCTCTTCCTCCCCTCCCTCTCTCTCTCTCCCTAGGCTGACAGTAGTGTGAGGTGAGCAGCAGCTACAAACTAACTTAACAGTAAAATCAGTTGTCAGCCTCTATTTGAGGGCCATATGACAGTTCTATATGGCCCTGTTGTGATGCAGGTAATCCTGGCAGTTCTCTCCCTCCATCCCCCTTTCTCCCATACCCTCCCTCCCTCTCTCTCTCTTCCTCCCCTCCCTCTCTCTCTCTCCCTAGGCTGACAGTAGTGTGAGGTGAGCAGCAGCTACAAACTAACTTAACAGTAAAATCAGTTGTCAGCCTCTATTTGAGGGCCATATGACAGTTCTATATGGCCCTGTTGTGATGCAGGTAATCCTGGCAGTTCTCTCCCTCCATCCCCCTTTCTCCCATACCCTCCCTCCCTCTCTCTCTCTTCCTCCCCTCCCTCTCTCTCTCTCCCTAGGCTGACAGTAGTGTGAGGTGAGCAGCAGCTACAAACTAACTTAACAGTAAAATCAGTTGTCAGCCTCTATTTGAGGGCCATATGACAGTTCTATATGGCCCTGTTGTGATGCAGGTAATCCTGGCAGTTCTCTCCCTCCATCCCCCTTTCTCCCATACCCTCCCTCCCTCTCTCTCTTCCTCCCTCCCTCCCTCTCCCTTCCTCCCTCCCTCTCTCTCTTCCTCCCCTCCCTCCCTACCCTCCATCCCTCTCTCTCTCTCCCTTCCTCCCCTCCCTCCCTCCATCCCCTCCCTCTGTCTCCCTTCCTCTCTCTCTCTCTCTCTCTCTCTTCCTCCCCTCCCTCTCTCTCTCTCCCTAGGCTGACAGTAGTGTGAGGTGAGCAGCAGCTACAAACTAACTTAACAGTAAAATCAGTTGTCAGCCTCTATTTGAGGGCCATATGACAGTTCTATATGGCCCTGTTGTGATGCAGGTAATCCTGGCAGTTCCCTCCCTCTCCCTTCCTCCCCTCCCTCCCTCTCTCTCTCTCTCCCTCCCTCCCTCCCTCCATCTCCTCCTCCCCTCCCTCCCTACCCTCCATCCATATCTCCCTCTCTCTCCCTTCCTCCCCTCCCTCCATCTCTCTTCCTCCCCTCCCTCTCTCTCCCTTCCTCCCCTCCCTCCCTCTCTCTCTCTCTCCCTCCCTCCCTCCCTCTCTTCCTCCCCTCCCTCCCTACCCTCCATCCCTCTCTCTCTCTCTCTCCCTTCCTCCCCTCCCTCCCTCCCTCCCTCCATCCCTCTCTCCCTTCCTACCCTCCCTCTCTCTCCCTTCCTCCCCTCCCTCTCTCTCTCTTCCTCCCCTCCCTCTCTCTCTCTCCCCTCCTCCCCTCCCTCTCTCTCTCTCCCTTCCTCCCCTCCCTCTCTCTCTCTCCCTTCCTCCCCTCTCTCTCCCTTCCTCCCCTCCCTCTCTCTCTCTCTCTCTCCCTCCCTCCCTCGCTCTATCCCTTCCTCCCCTCCCTCTCTCCCTTCCTCCCCTCCCTCCCTCTCTCTCTCTCTCTCTCTCTTTCCCTCCCTCCCTCCCTCCCTCCCTCTCTCTCTTCCTCCCCTCCCTCCCTCCCTCCCTCTCTCTTCCTCCCCTCCCTCTCTCTCCCTTCCTCCCCTCCCTCCCTACCCTCCATCCCTCTCTCTCTCCCCTCCCTCCCTCCATCCCTCTCTCCCTTCCTACCCTCCCTCTCTCTCCCTTCCTCCCCTCCCTCTCTCTCTCTCTTCCTCCCCTCCCTCTCTCTCTCTCCCCTCCTCCCCTCCTTCTCTCTCTCTCCCTTCCTCCCCTCCCTCTCTCTCTCTCCCTTCCTCCCCTCTCTCTCCCTTCCTCCCCTCCCTCTCTCTCTCTCTCTCTCTCTCTCCCTCCCTCCCTCTCTCCCTTCCTCCCCTCCCTCTCTCCCTTCCTCCCCTCTCTCTTTCCCTCCCTCCCTCCCTCCCTCCCTCCCTCCCTGTCTTCCCCCCCTCCCGCCCTCCATCCCCTCGATCTGTCTCCCTTCCTCTCTCTCTCTCTCTCTGTCTCTCTCTCTCTCTCTTCCTCCCCTCCCTCTCTCTCTCTCCCTAGGCTGACAGTAGTGTGAGGTGAGCAGCAGCTACAAACTAACTTAACAGTAAAATCAGTTGTCAGCCTCTATTTGAGGGCCATATGACAGTTCTATATGGCCCTGTTGTGATGCAGGTAATCCTGGCAGTTCTCTCCCTCCATCCCCCTTTCTCCCATACCCTTCCTCCCCTCCCTCTCTCTCTCTCTCTCCCTCCCTCCCTCCCTCTCTCTTCCTCCCCTCCCTCCATCCATCCCTCCCTCTCTCTTCCTCCCCTCCCTCCATCCCTCCCTCTCTCTCTCTCTCTCTCCCTTCCTCCCCTCCCTCTCTCTCTCTCTTCCTCCCCTCCCTCTCTCTCTCTCTCTCTCTTCCTCCCCTCCCCCTCTCTCTCTCCCTTCCTCCCTTCCCTCTCTCTCTCTCTCTCTCTTCCTCCCCTCCCCCTCTCTCTCTCCCTTCCTCCCCTCCCCCCCCTCTCTCCCTTCCTCCCCTCCCCCTCTCTCTCTCCCTTCCTCCCCTCCCTCTCTCTCTCTCCCTTCCTCCCCTCTCTCCCCCTCTCTCTCCCTTCCACCCCTCCCTCTCTCTCTCTCCCTTCCTCCCCTCCCTCCCCCTCTCTCTCGCTTCCTCCCCTCTCTCTCTCTCCCTAGGCTGACAGTAGTGTGAGGTGAGCAGCAGTTAGTGTGAGGCGAGCAGAGTTGCTGTGCTGAGCTGGGAACCTGTACAGAGAAGTCCCAGCCTAAGCAGAAACGGCCACCATAGCTGACCTGCTATCTAACACAAGTAATTGGATGTGAAACGAGTCTGAAGAGAGAGAACAGAGAGAAGTGGAAAGAGGAGACGACAGGCTTAGCTTTCCCTCAGAGCGGTAGCATGAGAGAGGGGGGTGAATGTGAAAGCAAGGGAGGAATGGAGGAACGAGAGGGGGGAGATTGGTGTCAGTGTCTGGGTGCACACTGTCGCTCTCTCACTGACTCACTTTACCCAGCAGTCTCCACAAACAGGAAGTGACATGAGCAGGGAGACGGGTGGTGGGGAAGGAGGAGGGGCGGGTAGAGGACTAAGCTGTCCACTCAGATTGGCACGCATGCAAGGACACACACAGGCACGCGCACGCACATGCACACCCACACACAAATTGGCAATTTGTTGAGCATTATTTAGTCCATCCATCTCTTCCATTTTTAAGATCAATATAGGAATGGCTACAGTGGAACATGTTTCCAGGCGTAGGCTGCTATTATTGTGAGTCTTTTCTAAATTGAACAGAAACAAAGCCTGTTAGTAATTGCTGTGGTGTTTCTGCTGTTGGATAATTAATGAGAGAACAGATCAAAAGGAAGATCCAGAGATCCCACAGGAGTCCCCGACCCATATCTCACTGTTATATACACACACACACACACACACACACACCTCACTGTAGAACACACACAGACCCTCAAACACCCATATCTCACTGTTATATACACACACACACACACACACACACACACACACACACACACACACCTCACTGTAGAACACACACAGACCCTCAAACACCCATATCTCACTGTTATACACACACACACACGCACACACCTCACTGTAGAACACACACAGACCCTCAAACACCCAAATCTCATTGTAGAACAAACACCCTCAAACACATATCAATCTCGTCCTCCACAAAAAGACTACTACATTCCATAATAGTATCTTACCATATTATACTATCTCATATCACATCTCTGAACTTGCTTATAAAGAACTGTGGTTACACACGTGGTTATTACATATTCCTAATGAAAGCAAATCTCCTATACGTTCAAACTATTTCACTGTGGCCACCAGTAAAAGCCATTGTCAATAGCAACAGCCAACAGTACTAGCCAAACTGCTGTAGTCTAAACATCTGCATGTTTCCATGACTTCAGAGAGAACATAAACAGGCAAACCAGATAGTAACATCATGTGGAGGACAAAAGAAAAATGTACACTGTCTGCCAGTACATTTAAATAAAGTTGTCGCAGCGTTGAACTGAGATTTAAAGGGAAAAGGGCAGTACCCGTCTCAGCACGTTTAGGAAAGCCCTATTGAGACTGACAGGCAAGCAAATGAACGCATCATTAAGTAAACACAATAAAAAAAGACATAGATAAATGCACAAATAAGTCAAATGACAGTTTTCCCAAACACAAACAGAATTATTTCTTATTAAAGAAATTTAAAACACTTATGAATAATTGACTGCAACCTCATTAAAATAGAGGCGGGCGGTGTTCCCGGGGTTTGCTGATGTCATTGTCTCTCAGCACAGAGTGCCACACCGTTGGTTGGTCAGTAGTTAACCAGCATGCCAAGAACTCCCAGAACCACCCACTCCCTGGCTCTGTCTCTGAGTGACTGCATCATCGTCATGTGTAAAAACAGAGTTGGAACTGTGCATCAGCTGCCTACAATCTCCATGACTGTTTGAATACTTGACTGGGTAGATAGTTTTAAGTTGCATTAGTCGTATGTACAGGATACACATGGTATACACCTTCCAACGAAAAGCTTACTTGCAGGTTCCTTCTCGATAATGCAACAACGAGAAATAACAAAAGATAAGAAGACAAACATAAAGTAAATGGCTCAGTAGAATAGAATAAACATTTGAGCTCTAACTAGTTGCTGCCATATGCATAGAAATCCATGATCTCTCCATCAGCTCCATAAAAGGGAGTGAATGAGGGTATAAGGGAGAAAGCTACTTTCTGGAATGAAATGCAGCCTTCTCAGCTGCCTAAGTACTGGTCAGGGTAAGACGGAGCCAGCCAGTAGTACCCACCTCTATGAGTTTGCGTTCATAGCTGGCAGCCAGCTCCTCAACATCATCCATAGACCTGCTCTGAGGGGCTGGAGTGGGATCATCACAGTTCCTCACCATGGGGAGAACTGGAGAGAGAGGGGGGAGGCGAGAGGGGAGAGAGAGAGGAGAGAGAGAGAGAGAAAGAGAGAGAGAGGAGAGAGGAGAGGAGGGAGAGAGGGGAGAGAGATGGGGAGAGAGAGAGGAGGGAGAGTGGGGAGAGAGAGAGAGGGGAGAGAGAGGAGGGAGAGTGGGGAGAGAGAGAGAGGGGAGAGAGAGGAGGGAGAGTGGGGAGAGAGAGAGGGAGAGAGAGAGGAGAGAGAGAGAGGGGAGAGAGAGGAGGGAGAGTGGGGAGAGAGAGAGAGGGAGAGAGAGAGGGGGAGAGAGAGGAGAGAGAGAGGGGGAGAGAGAGGAGAGAGAGAGGGGGAGAGAGAGAGGGGAGAGAGAGGAGGGAGAGTGGGGAGAGAGAGGAGGGAGAGAGAGAGGAGGGAGAGAGAGGGGAGAGAGAGGTGGGAGAGAGTTGGAGAGAGAGGGGGGAGAGAGAGGAGAGAGAGAGAGGGGGAGAGAGGAGGGAGAGAGGAGGGAGAGAGAGAGAGAGAGGGGGGAGAGAGAGGAGGGAGGGAGAGAGGAGGGAGAGAGAGGGGAGAGAGAGGTGGGAGAAAGGGGGAGAGAGAGAGGAGAGAGAGAGAGGGGAGAGAGGAGGGAGAGAGGAGGGAGAGAGAGAGGCAAACAATTACTTGGGGAATAATAATAATAATAATTTGATGGGTGTTTATATTTGTCCTGTTTGTCACATGTACAAGTGTGTATGATATGCATGTGTGAAATGGAAATGTGTTTTTTGCACAAATTCTAACGCCCTCTGAGACATCCCCGGAAAGAGGGGTCCCGGCCAGGGTCTGCCATTAACAACAGTGACCCAGGAGCAATTAGGACTAAGTGCCTTGCTCAAGGGCACATCAACTTTTTTTCAACGTGTCGGCTCAGGGATTCGAGCTAGCTACCTTCTGGTTCCTGGCTAAACGCTCTAACCACTATGCTACTTGCTTCCCAACATAATGAGTAATATTAATAATAACAAGTGTTTGATATGCCTGGGGCAACAATAAACAAACACACACACACTATTATCAGTGGATTATTATGCAGAGGAGTATTGTCTTGTCGGTAGTTAAAGTAAAAACCAACAACTGTTTGATGGGACGTTTTTTTTCACACAGCTCTAATTGTCTGTTGGAGGCATGGGTCAGAGAGCAGAGCGGTTACTTCCTGGAAAGCTTTTAAAACAGCATCCTCTCTAAGGTACTAAACCCACTGTATGTACCAGGGGAAGTAAACAAGTAAACATTGTTGTTATGACAACCATTTTCTCTAATTACTGTCTTTTTGCACCGAGATTCACATAAAAAAAAAAGATTGTTTCTCAAAACTTCAGACTATTGTATCAAACTGACACACTGCTTGGCTCTCCCCACATACTCCTAAAACTGTGGTTCATCACTACTAGTTCTAGCTGGCTAACGTCATCAATACGGGCCTACAGCGGTTCCACGTCAGCTATAAACATGGTGTAATCTAGTTATAGGAGGGAGAACAACAGAAGTAGACTAGAGGGTCTTGGAGGAGCGGTGGCTCCTACAGGGAGAGATGGATCATTTCTCCCTTAACACCTTTATATATAAGGTCCCACATTAGGTTAGATAACACAAACACACACAAAAATGATGGCAGAAAACACACACACACACGTGCCCAATACACAAACAAACATCTCAGAAAATAAAGAATAATAACTCACTTAAAATAACAGATGTGGGTTTTGGTTGAATTTGAAGAGAAACTGTCCAAATCTCTCAGTCCTAACAGTGATAAAGGGCAGTGTGTGTCTGGTCTCGCAGGGGCAGATATTGATTTAGGAAAATGATTGCTGGTCCAGAGGCAAAAAGCACAGCCTGCTGCTGAGAGTCTGAGTGATACAGCCCTGATAAGAGGACGGTGAGGAGGACAAAGTCAATCAACCCTTTCAACACGCACACATACACATCTCCCCAGTCTACACACACCTCCCCAGTCTACACACACCTCCTGAGTCTACACACACCTCCCCAGTCTACACACACCTCCCCAGCCTACACACACCTCCACAGTCTACACACACCTCCTGAGTCTACACACACCTCCCCAGTCTACACACACCTCCCCAGTCTACACACACCTCCCCAGTCTACACACACCTCCTGAGTCTACACACACCTCCCGAGTCTACACACACATCCTGAGTCTACACACACCTCCCCAGTCTACACACACATCCTGAGTCTACACACACATCTCCACAGTCTACACACCTCCTCCCCAGTCTACACACACCTCCTGAGTCGACACACACCTCCTGAGTCGATACACACCTCCCCAGTCTACACACACCTCCCCAGTCTACACACACCTCCTGAGTCTACACACACCTCCTGAGTCTACACACACCTCCCCAGTCTACACACACCTCCCCAGTCTACACACACCTCCTCCCCAGTCTGTCTACACACTTCTCCCCAGTCTGTCTACACACTTCTCCCCAGTCTGTCTACACACTTCTCCCCAGTCTGTCTACACACACCTCCCCAGTCTACACACACCTCCCCAGTCTACACACACCTCCCCAGTCTACACACACCTCCCCAGTCTACACACACCTCTTCAGTCTGTCTACACACTTCTCCCCAGTCTACACACATCTCCCCAGTCTGTCTACACACACCTCCCCAGTCTACACACACCTCCCCAGTCTACACACACCTCCACAGTCTACACACACCTCCACAGTCTACACACACCTCCTCCCCAGTCTAAACACATCTCCTGAGTCGACACACACCTCCCCAGTCTACACACACCTCCCCAGTCTACACACACCTCCTCCCCAGTCTACACACATCTCCTGAGTCGACACACACCTCCCCAGTCTGTCTACACACACCTCCCCTGTCTACACACACCTCCCCAGTCTACACACACCTCCTCCCCAGTCTGTCTACACACTTCTCCCCAGTCTACACACATCTCCCCAGTCTGTCTACACACACCTCCCCAGTCTACACACACCTCCCCAGTCTACACACACCTCCACAGTCTACACACACCTCCACAATCTACACACACCTCCTCCCCAGTCTACACACACCTCCCCAGTCTACACACACCTCCTCCCCAGTCTACACACACCTCCCCAGTCTACACACACCTCCTCCCCAGTCTGTCTACACATCTCCACAGTCTGTCTACACACACCTCCCCAGTCTACACACACCTCCACAGTCTACACACACCTCCACAGTCTACACACACCTCCACAGTCTACACACACCTCCTCCCCAGTCTACACACACCTCCTGAGTCGACACACACCTCCCCAGTCTACACACATCTCCCCAGTCTGTCTACACACACCTCCCCAGTCTACACACACCTCCTCCCCAGTCTACACACACCTCCCCAGTCTACACACACCTCCTCCCCAGTCTACACACATCTCCTGAGTCGACACACACCTCCCCAGTCTGTCTACACACACCTCCCCTGTCTACACACACCTCCCCAGTCTACACACACCTCCTCCCCAGTCTGTCTACACATCTCCCCAGTCTGTCTACACACACCTCCCCAGTCTACACACACCTCCACAGTCTACACACACCTCCACAGTCTACACACACCTCCTCCCCAGTCTACACACACCTCCTGAGTCGACACACACTTCCCCAGTCTACACACACCTCCCCAGTCTACACACACCTCCCCAGTCTACACACACCTCCCCAGTCTACACACACCTCCTCCCCAGTCTACACACCTCCTGAGTCGACACACACCTCCCCAGTCTGTCTACACACACCTCCCCTGTCTACACACACCTCCCCAGTCTACACACACCTCTTGAGTCTACACACATCTCCCCAGTCTACACACACCTCCCCAGTCTACACACATCTCCCCAGTCTACACACACCTCCCCAGTCTGTCTACACACACCTCCCCAGTCTGCACACACCTCCTGAGTCTACACACACCTCCCCAGTCTGTCTACACACAACTCCCCAGTCTACACACACCTCCCCAGTCTACACACACCTCCCCAGTCTACACACACCTCCTGAGTCTACACACACCTCCCCAGTCTACACACACCTCTTGAGTCTACACACATCTCCCCAGTCTACACACACCTCCCCAGTCTACACACATCTCCCCAGTCTACACACACCTCCCCAGTCTGTCTACACACACCTCCCCAGTCTGCACACACCTCCTGAGTCTACACACACCTCCCCAGTCTGTCTACACACAACTCCCCAGTCTACACACACCTCCCCAGTCTACACACACCTCCCCAGTCTACACACACCTCCCCAGTCTACACACACCTCCTGAGTCTACACACACCTCCCCAGTCTTCACACACCTCCCCAGTCTACACACACCTCCCGAGTCTACACACACCTCCACAGTCTACACACACCTCCCCAGTCTGTCTACACACACCTCCCCAGTCTGTCTACACACACCTCCCCAGTCTGTCTACACACACCTCCCCAGTCTGTCTACACACACCTCCCCAGTCTACACACACCTCCCCAGTCTGTCTACACACACCTCCCCAGTCTGTCTACACACACCTCCCCAGTCTGTCTACACACACCTCCCCAGTCTACACACACCTCCACAGTCTACACACACCTCCTGAGTTGACACACACCTCCCCAGTCTACACACACCTCCCCAGTCTACACACATCTCCCCAGTCTACACACATCTCCCCAGTCTACACACATCTCCCCAGTTTACACACACCTCCTGAGTCTACACACACCTCCCCAGTCTACACACACCTCCTGAGTCTACACACACCTCACCAGTCTTCACACACCTCCCCAGTCTACACACCCCCCCCCCAGTCTACACACACCTCCCCAGTCTACACACACCTCCCCAGTCTACACACACCTCCCCAGTCTACACACACCTCCCGAGTCTACACACACCTCCCGAGTCTACACACACCTCCTGAGTCTACACACACCTCCCCAGTCTACACCAGTTTACACCAATGCAGGATGCGAAGACTAGTAGTACAAAGTTGGGCTAGAACAGCAAGAAAGTTTCAAAATATCTTCCCCACTACACACACACACACACACACACACACACACACACACACAATCGTAGAGAAGATTTGCCACCCAGTCATCCAGAGAGAGTCAACAGGCGTGATAGGGTCATTATCACCCCAGCCAGCAGCACACAGCTCTCTGCCACAGCAATCCTAAGGCTTATCTTTCACTACCAATAGCCTGTATATCCCCTCACACACATACACTCACAGACTGCCTTTGTCATTAAAACTGCTGACAGTACATTCCCAAGTTACCTCAGCTCAGAGTTTCTCTTCCACTTGGATTTCTGTTCCCTGTCACGGCCATAGGGCCTTAATAATAAAACACCGAAGACATAGTGAATGGCTCAGTGTACGTGCGTGTGTACACTGTAAACACTTCTTTTGCCTTTTAGTTGTTTCAGCTCATTTTCCAAAGTCAACTTAACTGAAACATACTGAAATTGGTCATTGTTAAAAAAAAAAGATTTGTTGAGTCAACATAAAAGTGTGTTATCCTGCTGCCTTGAAATTTGAAAACAAGTCTAATCTGGATTCCATGTTGAGTTAACTTAATCTAAAGTTACTTCAATTTAGTATAGTGAACTTCATACTTTTAGTCAAATCAATATGCTTCAACTAATGCTTTAAGTTGTGCTTACAAAGCATAGAAAGCTACACTGTACGCAATTGCTGTACATTTTATGATACTGATGTTTTGCTGTATATTTACAGTCAATCGCAATGCAATTGGATACTTTTTGGATCGTCCTGTAAATTCTCATCACGCCTCACTTGCAATTACAGTTATTCGTATAGGATACTTCAGATGTGCTTATGGAACACACGTTTATTTTTTTTACAGTAAATATAAAACTTACTGTATTTTTACAACTGAATTAGTTATTGCTGTAAAATGATATTATGCAACTGTATTCTGAATACAGTATACTTGTTAATTAAGATATGTTCTGTATTTTAACAGCAACTCAGTAGCAAGTAAGCTATTTTAATTTTACAGGATAAGTACACTATATATACAAAAGGTATGTGGACACCCCTTCAAATGAGTGTATTTGGCTATGTCAGCTACACCCGCTGCTGACAGGTGAATAAATCGAGCACACAGCCTTTCCAACAGTTCATAAAATTTCTGCCCTGCTAGAGCTGCCACGGTCAACTGTAAGTGCTGTTATTGTGAAGTGGAAACGTCTAGGGGCAACAACGGCTCAGCCGTGAAGAGGAAGGCCACAAAAGCTCAAAGAATGGAATCCCCAAGTGCTGAAGTGTGTAAAAATGGTCTGTTCTTGGTTGCAACACTCACTACCAAGTTCCAAACTACCTCTGGAAGCAACATCAGCACAATAACTGTTTGTCGGGAGCTTCATGAAATGGGTTTCCATGGCTGAGCAGCCGCACACAAGCCTAAGATCACCATGAGCATATGCCAAACTTTGGCTGGAGCAGTGTAAAGTTCACCACCATTGGACCCGAGCAGTGGAAACACGTTCTCTAGAGTGATGACACACACTTCACCATCTTGCAGTCCGACGGACGAATCTGGGTTTGGCGGATGCCAGGAGAACGCTACCTGCCCCAATGCATGGTGACAACTGTAAAGTTTGGTGGAGGAGGAATAATGGTCTGGGGCTGTTTTCCATACACAATACCCCATAATGACAAAGCTGGCGGCCCGGCCAAACTGAGCAATTGGGGGAGAAGGGCCTTTGGAAGGTGACCAAGAACCAAATATTCACTCGGACAGAGCTCCAGAGTTCCTCTGTGGAGATGGAAGAACCTTCCAGAAGGACAACCATCTCTGCAGCACTCCACCAATCAGGCGGAGTGGCCAAACAGAAGCTACTTCTCTGTAAAAGGCACATGACAGCCTGCTTGGAGTTTGCCTAAAGGCACCTAAAGTCTCTCAGACCATGAGAAACAAGATTATCTGGTCTGATGAAACTAAGATGGAACTCTTTGGCCTGAATGCCAAGCGTCACGTCTGGAGGAAACCTGGCACCATTCCTACGGTGAAGCATGGTGGTGGCAGAATCATGATGTGGGAATGTTTTTCAGCGGCAGGGACTGGGAGACTTGTCAGGATCGAGGGAAAGATGAACGGAGCAAAGTACAGAGAGATCATTGATGAAAACCTACTCCAGAGCTCTCAGGACCTCGGAAGGTGTATGTTCGCCCCAGTCTAACAGGACAACGACCCTAAGCACACAGCCAAGACAAAGCAGGAGTGGCTTCGGGAAAATTCTCTGAATGTCCTTGAGTGGCCCAGCCAGAGTCCGGACTTGAAACCGATTGAACATCTCTGGAGAGACCTGAAAATAGCTGTACAGCGACGCTCCCCATCCAACCTGACAGAGCTTGAGAGGATCTGCAGAGAAGAATGTGAGGAACTCCCCAAATACAGGTGTGCCAAGCTTGTAGCGTTATACCCAAGAAGACTCGAGGCTGTAATCGCTGCCAAAGGTGCTTCAACTAAGTACTTAAAGGGTCTGAATACTTATGTAAATGTTATATTTCAGTTTTACATTTGTAATACATTTGCACAATTAAAAAAATGTACAAGTTTTTGCTTTGTCATTATGGGCTATTGTGTGTAGATTTATGAGGTTATTATTATTTTGAATCCATTTAAGAAAAGGGCTGTAACACAACATGTGGGAAAAGGCAAGGGGTCTGAATAATTTCCGAATCCACTGTACATATTTATAACCAAGAACATACAGTATATCCACACAATCTCAAAAACTATGGTACAGTTAAGGTACACTGTTGTTGCCTGGGGTACAAAAATATCAAATGTATACAGATAGCCTAGTATAATGGTACATTTCTACACAATATTTTTAATAAGGTACAATCGTCAATGCGCTTTGAAATGTAGGTGGGGCTTTTGGGGCCGGGGTGCTCATTAACATACTTTGGGGTACAGTCTAAAATATGTTGTATTTGTGCCAACCGTTAGGAGAAGTTGAGGCTGTGAATTCAAATCCCAGGCAGGGCTGAGTACCAAATGTTCTCACAGCAGAGAATGACTTCCTTGTGAAGTGTTTTTACAAGTTATCATCACAAAGCTTCTATGTAATGACAGTAGTTGGCTGTAAAATGCACAGTAACCTCTTTCAAATGCAACTCTTTGTCACCAACTCTTACAAAGATTGCAGGACTGCAAGTGGACAAAAGAGGTGCTCAACCTTCATTAACACAACCATGAACCACTTAAACTGGTACAATGCTCTATTTTGGTTAGGTCAGGGTGTGACGAGGGTGGTTGGTTTAGTTTTTGTATTGTCTATGTGTAGTTGCCTGTCAGCACTCGTGTCTTATAGCTTCACATTCGTTTTGTTGTTTTGTTTAGTGTTCTTCGTGTAAATAAAGAAGAATGTATTCTAATCACGCTGCGCCTTGGTCTCCTCGTTATGGGAGGGGCACACGAGGAGATTGGCTGAGTCAGGTAGGAGACCTGAGCCAACTCCTCGTGCTCACCGTGGGGAGCGTGTAACTGGTCAGGCACCGTGTTATGCAGAGATGCGCATGGTGTCATCCAGCCAGGACGTATCTAGCTCTCCAATGCGTCTCCACGGTCCAGTGTATCCTGTGCCTCCTCCCCGCACTCGCCCTGAGGTGCGTGTCCTCAGCCCGGTACCACCAGTCCCGGCACCACGCACCAGGCCTACAGTGCGCCTCGGCAGTCCAGAGCGTCCGGCGACAGTACCCAGTCCAGAGTGTAAGGCGACAGTACCCAGACCGGAACCTCCAACGACGGGCCACAGTCCGGAACCTCCAACGACGGGCCACAGTCCGGAACCTCCAACGGCGGGCCACAGTCCGGAACCTCCAACGGCGGGCCACAGTCCGGAACCTCCAACGACGGGCCACAGTCCGGAACCTCCAACGACGGGCCACAGTCCGGAACCTCCAACGACGGGCCACAGTCCAGAACCTCCAACGACGGGCCAGAGTCCGGAACCTCCAACGACGGGCCACAGTCCGGAACCTCCAACGACGGGCCACAGTCCGGAACCTCCAACGACGGGCCACAGTCCGGAACCTAAAACGACGGGCCACAGTCCGGGGTATCCAGCAACGGGCCACAGTCCGGGGTATCCAGCAATGGGCCCCAGTCCGGGGTCTCCAGCAATGGGCCCCAGTCCAGGGTCTCCAGCGACGGTCCCCGGTCCAGAACATCCGCCGATGATCCACGCAGCGAGGGTCCCCAGCCCGGGGCCTACGGCGAGGATCCGCAGTCCAGAGCCTCTGACGATGATCCATGGTTCAGTGATACAAGAGCGGACTCAGTGTAAGGAAGGGGGGCGGCATCCAGAACCAGAGCTGCCACCGAGGTTAGATGCCCACCTCCTTATACAGTGGGGCAAAAAAGTATTTAGTCAGCCCCAATTGTGCAAGTTCTCCCACTTAAAAAGATGAGAGAGGCCTGTAATTTTCAACATAGGTACACTTCAACTATGACAGACAAAATTAGAAAAAATAATCCAGAAAATCACATTGTAGGATTTGTTATGAATTTATTTGCAAATTATGGTGGAAAGTAAGTATTTGGTCAATAACAAAAGTTTATCTAAATACTTTCTTATATATCCTTTGTTGGCAATGACAGAGGTCAAATGTTTTCTGTAAGTCTTCACAAGGTTTTCACACACTGTTGCTGGTATTTTGGCCCATTCCTCCATGTAGATCTCCTCTAGAGCAGTGAGGCCACTCCAGGACCTTGAAATGCTTCTTACGAAGCCACTCCTTCGTTGCCCGGGCGGTGTTTGGGATCATTGTCATGCTGAAAGACCCAGCCACGTTTCATCTTCATTGCCCTTGCTGATGGAAGGAGGTTTTCACTCAAAATCTCACGATACATGGCCCCATTAATTCTTTCCTTTACACGGATCAGTCGTCCTGGTCCCTTTGCAGAAAAACAGCCCCAAAGCATGATGTTTCCACCCCCATGCTTCACAGTAGGTATGCTGTTCTTTGGATGCAACTCAGCATTCTTTGTCCTCCAAACACGACGAGTTGAGTTTTTACCAAAATGTTCTATTTTGGTTTCATCTGACCATATGACATTCTCCCAATCTTCTTCTGGATCATCCAAATGCTCTCTAGCAAACTTCAGACGGGCCTGGACATGGCTTAAGCAGGGGGACACGTCTGGCACTGCAGGATTTGAGTCCCTGGCGGCGTAGTGTGTTACTGATGGTAGGCTTTGTTACTTTGGTCCCAGCTCTCTGCAGGTCATTCACTAGGTCCCCCCGTGTGGTTCTGGGATTTTTGCTCACCGTTCATGTGATCATTTTGACCCCACGGGGTGTGATCTTGCGTGGAGCCCCAGATTGAGGGAGATTATCAGTGGTTTTGTATGTCTTCCATTTCCTAATATTTGCTCCCACAGTTGATTTCTTCAAACCAAGCTGCTTACCTATTGCAGATTCAGTCTTCCCAGCCTGGTGCAGGTCTACAATTTTGTTTCTGGTGTCCTTTGACAGCTCTTGGCCATAGTGAAGTTTAGAGTGTGACTGTTTGAGGTTGTGGACAGGTGTCTTTTATACTGATAACAAGTTCAAACAGGTGCCATTAATACAGGTAACGAGTGGAGGACAGAGGAGCCTCTTAAAGAAGAAGTTACAGGTCTGTGAGAGCCAGAAATCTTGCTTGTTTGTAGGTGACCAAATACTTATTTTCCACCATAATTTGCAAATAAATTCATATAAAATCCTACAATGTGATTTTCTGTATTTTTCCCCCTCATTTTGTCTGTCGTAGTTGAAATGTACCTATGATGAAAATTACAGGCCTCTCTCATCCTTTTAAGTGGGAGAACTTGCACAATTGGTGGCTGACTAAATAAAAAAAATTTGCCCCACTGTATATCCATCATACAAACAGAACCCCTAATAGGGAGGGGAGTTCCAAACTAAACAGGAACTCACAGCTATGTGTGTGTGTGTGTGTGTGTGTGTGTGTGTGTGTGTGTGTGTGTGTGTGAGAGAGAGAGAGAGAGTTACGTCCGTCCGTGACTGCGTACGTCCATGTGTGTCTGTCCGTCTGTAGGTGTGTGTGTTACGTACGCACATGAGTGTTTGTGTTGCGTGCCCGTGTGTATGTAAGGCTTCCCAGGAAAGGCTCTTTAGCTGTGATTCCTCCTGCTCAGCCGTAAGCGTTAAACAGGGGAAGCCGTCTAAATAATGTAGAAATAATATTCGCATCCAGTCTTTTTCACAACAAGCCCTTTTTTATGTGCAATGATGTGGAGACTAACGTGTAGGTAACAGCCATCAGAAATAGCTTTTCTCTTGAAATGGTTTCACTTTCACAGTGGGTGTACTGAAGCATGGTAAAATGTATTACTACAGTCTTCAGCGGCAATTTATACGTCTTCTAAGAATCACTCAATAAGACTATTGAGGGGCCGATACACGTTCCTGAAGGTTTAGTGCAGAAAGACAAGGACAAACATACACACACACACACACACACACATATATATAGAACCATAACAGAAGAAAGTAGACATTACATACTTTGCAGATCCACAAGGGAGAAGGCAGGAGTGGTTAATTAAAATGTGGTAATCAAAGCAACCTCCTTTCATAGTCCCATCACACACTGTCTGCTGCTTCCTGTATCTCTCCTCCAGACAACAGGGTGTGTGTTTGTTTTATCGGTCCATCGGAGTGAGACTGTGTCTGCACTGATGGCCCCAAATTACAGGAACAGGCGAATCCGATCCACAGGCGTGAAATCGCATACCAAACACTTCACACCGCGCACACACACCTCACCAACTAAAACAGGACAAAAAGTCCACCTAGACTTTTTCCTTCTCTGTTAAAACAACAACCTGTGGAAAAGACCATTTAACATGATCTGATGAGAGCAATCGAAGTGTTTGGATGTGGCTGACCAGCGCATACTGATAAGTAATGTCAGTTGGTAGACATGTAACAGTTTAACTTCCGTCCCCTCGCCCCGGGCTCGTACCAGGGACCCTCTGCACACATCAACAACAGTCACCCACGAACCATACTTACCCATCGCGCCACAAAAGCCACGGCCCTTGCTGAGCAAGGGTGACGTCACCCGATTGAAACGCTATTAGCGCGCACCACCGCTAACAAGCTAGCCATTTCACATCGGTTACACACAGGCAGCACACACACCTCTAGGTGACACTGGATTTCTAATTGTTCAGTTAAAATAAGAGTCCAAATCATAGCTAAGCGTCACCCGGACTATTTACATTGACCCCCCTTTGTTTTTACACTGCTGCTACTCGCTGTTTATTATCTATGCATAGTCACATTACAAATTACCTCGAATAACCTGTACCAGCGCACATTGACTCTGTACCGTTATTGTTATTGTCATTTTCTAGTGTTATTTTTATTTTTTTACTTTAGTTTATTTAGTAAATATTTTCTTAACTCTATTTCTTGAACTGCGTTGTTGGTTAAGGGCTTGTAAGTAAACATTTCACGGTAAGGTGCTGCTGCTGTATTCAGTGCATGTGACAAATGCAAGTCGATTTGAAGCACACACGTCTTTTAATTCCTGTGAGGACTTTTTGGGGACCAACAATTGATTACTATAAAAACTAACCCTAACCTCCCGAGGGCTCCCGAGTGGCACAGTGGAAGAGGCGTCACTATAGTACCTGGTTCAAATCCAGGCTGTATCACATCCGGCAGTGATTCAGCCCAGCCGAAGTAGGCCAAGATTGTGAATTTGTTTTTAACTGACTTGCCTGGTTAAATAAAGGTTAAATAAAAAATTATCCTCTAAGCCTAGAATAGTTTTTTTACAAGTGGGGATCTGCAAAATGTTCTAATTTCTCTGAATTTTAGTTGGTTTACTATTCTTATGAGGGCTTTTGGTACTCACAAGTACAGTAAAATGTGTACACACACACACAAACACACAGTACTTGTTAATTCATTCAACCCAGCCATGTCAAATACCCCTGTCAAAATACAAACTTTCCCAGCCAATCTCACACAATTTTCAAAGCAATTTCCAAAGCCCAAAGGGAAATGTTGGCATTATTAGTTTGTTTTCATCCTGGGAGGACATCTCACAACCAATCACTCCCCAGGTAAAGAGGAGCACACCGATTTATTTTTCTGTGTGTGCAGTGCTTACATGTTGTGGTGTTGGGGGAAAATGTAAAGTGCCTTTCAATTAATTAGTGCTGAGTGTTAATGAGGGGGGAGAGAGAGAGACTTCGCCTGGCGGGGTTGTCTGGGTGAGAAACTGTGATAAAAGCGGCTTACGTGTATTTTTGTTGAGCCAAAATGTTCGTGGAAGGTACTCAGCAGCGACCCCCTCGCGCAACCTACTTCATTCAGATGTGTTGAGTTTCCTTGTAGGCCTATTTGGCAGGAAAACTGTGCAGCCAACTGTTTGAGTTTTTATTAAAGAATGTGAAACAACGTTGTGTCTGTTTACTGCTTTTCCTTAAATCATGTCTAGCTGTTCTTTATATGGCCTAAAATAAACATGTTCATATGGGCAGACTATTACCTATACTGCAGGCTTTATTTATTCATCACTGCCACTGTTGTTATTATGTATATAGTGCTATTTATCAAGTTTTTTATTACCATTTTCATTATTTTATTTCACTTCGTCCTGCATGTTGGAGCTTTAAACCTAAGATTGCAGGGTACAGTGACAATCACACCTGCAACCCTGTACATGTGACTATTAAACACTCGTAATCTGAATTGATCCTCTCTGTGAGTGGATAAAATATCCTGGCGTATGAAGGCTACACCTACAGACGTGAACGAGTCCTTCTGGAAGAGCACCAAATATGAGGTCGCCGAGGCCGCATAACGCCGAGGTCGTGTAACGGATGTGAAATGGCTAGCTAGTTAGCGGTGGTACGCGCTAAACAGCGTTTCAATCGGTGACGTCACTTGCTCTGAGACCTTGAAGTAGTGGTTCCCCTTGCTCTGCAAGGGCCGCGGCTTTTGTGGAGCGATGGGTAAGGATGCTTCGTGGGTGACTGTTGTTGATGTGTGCAGAGGGTCCCTGGTTCGCACCCGGATATGGGCGAGGGGACGGTCTAAAGTTGCACTGTTACAGTCGCATAATGCAGAGGTCGCATAACGTTCACTGGTGGGGTTATCACCAAGTTATCTGGAGAATACAACCACATCCCAGACAATGCTCGAATTCGGATCCAAAATGTGATGAATGGCCTAAAGGAGAGAAGCCTGGAGACCAAGAAAGAAACCGACCAAGTTGTGGACATTTACACATTTAGCTTGCCTGAGTCTATTTGTGGAGAAATGCCCTCTCTGAAAAACATGAAGAAGTTGGTGCAGAGCCACTGACAAAACAACAACGCAGCATCCCTCTCTGAACTCGTCATCCCTGACAGCTATCAGGGCTACAACAGAGAGCTGCTCCTCCAGCAGACAGAATTCTGATCTTTACAACCACGCGCAACTTGGAGTATCTATGTGACGCAAAGGACTGGTTTGCAGATGGAACATTCAAGACAACCCATCCTTTGTTCAGCCAGGTGTACACCATTCACGGGTCTTCATTTTGCTGCCCAGTAAGACTGAGGTATCTTCGTAAAAAACTAAAACAATACAAAATGTAGGCCTAAACATGCAGTCTAACATGATATATTTTATATTTTTAGGGAACATACGCTCATGCAGTTGTGGAGCTGAAGAGCCTGAAATGCCCGACCTGAAACCAGACTCCATCATGACTGACTTTGAGACGGTGGCTTTTAAAGCCTTCATGAAGGTGTTTCCTGGGACCCACAACCAGGGTTGCTCCTTTCACATGAAACAGGCCATTTATCGAAAAGTACAAATGCTTCTCGACAAAAGTACCTGAGCGACATTGATTACGCCCAAGAGATCAAGAAGCTCGGCTCGCTCGCATTCGTCTCACCAGCTGATGTAGGTGAATGCTTCAATGACCTGCTGGATACCCGGTTCTTTCAGCGCCCAGAATGTCAACTCGAGGAGCTCCTAACTAAACTTTCAGGGAACATGGGTTGGGGAGAAGGTTGGATGCATTTGTTGTCATGTACTGTCATGTTGTGTCTTGTTTCTGTCCTTTCCCTTCACCCTGTCTCCCTCTGCTGGTCGTTGTTAGGTTACCTTTTCTCCCCCTCTTTTCCCCAGCTGTGCCTTGTCTCCTCCTAACTACCTCGTCACCCCTTTTCCCACCTGTTCCCTTTTTCCCTCTGATTAGTCCTCTATATCTCTCTCTCTGTTTCTGCTCCTGTCTTTGTCGGATTCTTGTTTGTGTTGTTCATGCCTGAACCAGACTATCGTCATGTTTGCTGCAACCTTGTCCTGTCCTGTCGGAACCTGCCGGTCCATCTGAGCCTACGTTTTGTTTTGTTATTAAAGAAGCTCTGTTTACGTTAATTCGCTTTTGGGTCCTCATTCACGCACCGTAACAGAAGAATCCGACCAAGAATGGACCCAGCGACTTCGGATCCTCTCCACTCAGCCGTCGAGATCCAGGGAGCGATGCTAGGCAGACACAAGCAGGAATTGTCTGCTGCTCGGCATGCCGTTGAGACCCTGGCCACCCAAGTCTCCAACCTCACAGAACAGGTTCACCATCTCCGCCTCGATCCACCGGCCACTTCCAGGGCTTTCGAATCTCCGGAGCCCAGAATCAATAACCCGCCGTGTTACTCTGGGGAGCCCACTGAATGCCGCTCGTTCCTCACCCAGTGTGATATTGTGTTTTCTCTCCAGCCCAACACTTACTCCAGGAGCACTGCTCGTGTCGCCTACGTCATATCTCTCCTTACTGGACGGGCTCGTGAGTGGGGCACGGCAATCTGGGAGGCAAGGGCTGAGTGTACTAACCAGTATCAGGACTTTAAGGAGGAGATGATACGGGTTTTTGATCGATCTGTTTTTGGGGAGGAGGCTTCCAGGGCCCTGTCTTCCCTATGTCAGGGTAATCGATCCATAACAGACTACTCTATTGAGTTTCGCACTCTTGCTGCCTCCAGTGGCTGGAACGAGCCGGCTTTGCTCGCTCGTTTTCTGGAGGGTCTCCGCGCAGAGGTAAAGGATGAGATTCTCTCCCGGGAGGTTCCTTCCAGCGTGGATTCCTTGATTGAACTCGCTATTCGCATTGAGCGACGGGTTGATCTTCGTCACCGAGCTCGTGGAAAGGAGCTCGCGTTCTCCGTTGCCCCCCTCTCCGCATCACTACCATCTTCCTCTGCCGGCTCGGGTGCTGAGCCTATGCAGCTGGGAGGTATCCGCATCTCGACTAAGGAGAGGGAACGGAGAATCACCAACCGCCTCTGTCTCTATTGCGGTTCTGCTGGTCATTTTGTCACTTCATGTCCAGTAAAAGCCAGAGCTCATCAGTAAGCGGAGGGCTACTGGTGAGCGCTACTACTCCTGTCTCTCCTTCAAGATCCTGCACTACCTTGTCGGTCCATCTACGCTGGACCGGTTCGTCAGCTTCCTGCAGTGCCTTAATAGACTCTGGGGCGGAGGGCTGTTTTATGGACGAGACCTGGGCTCGGGAACATGACATTCCTCTCAGACAGTTAAGGGAGTCCACGGCCTTGTTCGCCCTGGATGGTAGTCCTCTCCCCAGGATTCAGCGTGAGACGCTACCTTTAACCCTCACTCTTTCTGGTAATCATAGCGAAACCATTTCTTTTTTAATTTTTCGTTCACCTTTTACACCTGTTGTTTTGGGCCATCCCTGGCTAGTTTGTCATAATCCTTCCATTAATTGGTCTAGTAATTCTATCCTCTCCTGGAACGTCTCTTGTCATGTGAAATGTTTAATGTCTGCTATCCCTCCTGTTTCCTCTGTCTCTTCTTCACAGGAGGAGCCTGGTGATTTGACAGGGGTGCCGGAGGAATATCACGATCTGCGCACGGTGTTCAGTCGGTCCAGGGCCACCTCTCTTCCTCCACACCGGTCGTATGATTGTAGTATTGATCTCCTTCCGGGAACCACTCCCCCCCGGGGTAGACTATACTCTCTGTCGGCTCCCGAACGTAAGGCTCTCGAAGATTATTTGTCTGTAGCTCTTGCCGCCGGTACCATAGTCCCCTCCTCCTCTCCCGCCGGAGCGGGGTTTTTTTTTGTTAAGAAGAAGGACGGGTCCCTGCGCCCCTGCATAGATTATCGAGGGCTGAATGACATAACAGTGAAGAATCGTTATCCGCTTCCTCTTATGTCTTCAGCCTTCGAGATCCTGCAGGGAGCCAGGTTTTTCACTAAGTTGGACCTTCGTAACGCTTACCATCTCGTGCGCATCAAGGAGGGGGACGAGTGGAAGACGGCGTTTAACACTCCGTTAGGGCACTTTGAATACCGGGTTCTTCCTTTCGGCCTCGCTAACGCTCCAGCTGTCTTTCAGGCATTAGTCAATGATGTCCTGAGAGACATGCTGAACATCTTTGTTTTCGTTTACCTTGACGATATCCTGATTTTTTCACCGTCACTCCAGATTCATGTTCAGCACGTTCGACGTGTCCTCCAGCGCCTTTTAGAGAATTGTCTTTTTGTGAAGGCTGAGAAGTGCTCTTTTCATGCCTCCTCCGTCACATTTCTCGGTTCTGTTATTTCCGCTGAAGGCATTAAGATGGATCCCGCTAAGGTCCAAGCTGTCATTGATTGGCCCGTCCCTAAGTCACGTGTCGAGTTGCAGCGCTTTCTCGGCTTCGCGAACTTCTATCGTCGTTTCATCCGTAATTTCGGTCAGGTGGCAGCCCCTCTCACAGCCCTTACTTCTGTCAAGACGTGCTTTAAGTGGTCCGTTTCCGCCCAGGGAGCTTTTGATCTCCTCAAGAATCGTTTTACATCCGCACCTATCCTTGTTACACCTGACGTCTCTAGACAGTTCATTGTCGAGGTTGACGCGTCAGAGGTGGGCGTGGGAGCCATTCTTTCTCAGCGCTCCTTCTCTGACGACAAGGTCCACCCTTGCGCGTATTTTTCTCATCGCCTGTCGCCGTCGGAACGTAACTATGATGTGGGAAACCGCGAACTGCTCGCCATCCGCTTAGCCCTAGGCGAATGGCGACAGTGGTTGGAGGGGGCGACCGTTCCTTTTGTCGTTTGGACTGACCATAGGAACCTTGAGTACATCCGTTCTGCCAAACGACTTAATGCGCGTCAGGCGCGCTGGGCGCTGTTTTTCGCTCGTTTCGAGTTCGTGATTTCTTATCGTCCGGGCTCTAAGAACACCAAGCCTGATGCTTTATCTCGTCTCTTCAGTTCTTCAGTAGCCTCCACTGACCCCGAGGGGATTCTCCCTGAGGGGCGTGTTGTCGGGTTGACTGTCTGGGGAATTGAGAGGCAGGTAAAGCAAGCACTCACTCAAACTCCGTCGCCGCGCGCTTGTCCCAGGAACCTTCTTTTCGTTCCCGTTCCTACTCGTCTGGCCGTTCTTCAGTGGGCTCACTCTGCCAAGTTAGCCGGCCACCCTGGCGTTCGGGGTACGCTTGCTTCCATTCGCCAGCGCTTTTGGTGGCCCACCCGGGAGCATGACACGCGTCGCTTCGTGGCTGCTTGTTCGGTCTGCGCGCAGACTAAGTCCGGTAACTCTCCTCCTGCCGGCCGTCTCAGGCCGCTTCCCATTCCCTCTCGACCGTGGTCTCACATCGCCTTAGATTTTGTCACCGGACTGCCTTCGTCAGCGGGGAAGACTGTTATTCTTACGGTTGTCGACAGGTTCTCTAAGGCGGCTCATTTTATTCCCCTTGCTAAGCTTCCTTCTGCTAAAGAGACGGCACAAATCATCATCAAGAATGTTTTCAGAATTCATGGCCTTCCGTCAGACGTCGTTTCGGACAGAGGTCCGCAATTCACGTCTCAATTTTGGAGGGAGTTTTGCCGTTTGATTGGGGCTTCCGTCAGTCTCTCTTCCGGCTTTCACCCCCAGTCTAACGGTCAAGCAGAACGGGCCAATCAGACTATTGGTCGCATCTTACGCAGTCTTTCTTTTCGCAACCCTGCGTCTTGGTCAGAACAGCTCCCCTGGGCAGAATACGCCCACAACTCGCTTCCTTCGTCTGCGACCGGGCTATCTCCTTTTCAGAGTAGCCTCGGGTACCAGCCTCCGCTGTTCTCATCTCAGTTCGCCGAGTCCAGCGTCCCCTCCGCTCAGGCTTTTGTCCAACGTTGCGAGCGCACCTGGAAGAGGGTCAGGTCTGCACTTTGCCGTTATAGGGCGCAGACTGTGAGGGCTGCTAATAAGCGTAGAACTAAGAGTCCTAGATATTGTCGCGGTCAGAGAGTTTGGCTCTCCACTCAGAACCTTCCCCTTAAGACCACTTCTCGCAAGTTGACCCCGCGGTTCATTGGTCCGTTCCGTATTTCTCAGGTCATTAATCCTGTCGCAGTTCGACTTCTTCTTCCTCGATACCTTCGTCGCGTCCACCCGGTCTTCCATGTCTCCTGTATCAAGCCCGTTCTTCGCGCCCCCGCTCGTCTCCCCCCCCCCCCCCCCATCCTTGTCGAGGGCGCACCCATCTACAGGGTCCGTAGGATTTTGGACATGCGTCCTCCGGGCCGTGGTCATCAGTACCTAGTAGATTGGGAGGGGTACGGTCCTGAGGAGAGGAGTTGGGTTCCCTCTCGGGACGTGCTGGACCGTGCGCTGATCGATGATTTCCTCCGTTGCCGCCAGGTTTCCTCCTCGAGTGCGCCAGGAGACGCTCGGTGAGTGGGGGGGTACTGTCATGTACTGTCATGTTGTGTCTTGTTTCTGTCCTTTCCCTTCACCCTGTCTCCCTCTGCTGGTCGTTGTTAGGTTACCTTTTCTCCCCCTCTTTTCCCCAGCTGTGCCTTGTCTCCTCCTAACTACCTCGTCACCCCTTTTCCCACCTGTTCCCTTTTTCCCTCTGATTAGTCCTCTATATCTCTCTCTGTTTCTGCTCCTGTCTTTGTCGGATTCTTGTTTGTGTTGTTCATGCCTGAACCAGACTATCGTCATGTTTGCTGCAACCTTGTCCTGTCCTGTCGGAACCTGCCGGTCCATCTGAGCCTACGTTTTGTTTTGTTATTAAAGAAGCTCTGTTTACGTTAATTCGCTTTTGGGTCCTCATTCACGCACCGTAACATTTGTTGTATTTTGCTATGCTTTTCTTGTGGATAAATAAATGTTTTATAGTGAATGGTTGATGTTAATGGACGGTGTAAAAACTAAATAACACCAAAACACATTCTTTAAAATGAAAATATGCTGAACAAAAACATAAACGCAATATGTAAAGTGTTTCTTGAGGTGAAATAAAATACTTGATTTTCCATCCTCACAAAAATCTTCTCTCAAAGTTTTGCGCACTAAATTTCTTTACACTCCTGTAAGTGAGCATTTTCCTTTGCCAAGATAATCCATCCACCTGATAGGTGTGGCATATCAAGAAGCTGATTAAATAGCATGATAGTTACACAGGTGCACCTTGTGCTGGGGACAATAAAAGGCCACTCTCGTAAGAACCGACGCTGGAGATGAGAAGCAGGTACAGGGAGTTGAACATTTAATGAACGGACAAGTGACAGAACTGGAACAGCGTCGGAACAGGGGCAAAAAAACAACATGACGACAATAATGCTGAAGCAGGGAACAACCTCGGGAACAGACAGATATATGGGAGGTAATGAAAGCAGGTGATTGAGTCGCTGATGCCGTGACGAGGGAAACAGGTGTGCGTAATAATGGTGGCAGGAATGAGTAGTGCTGGGAGGGAGAGCGGGAGCAGGCGTGACAGTACCCCCCCCCCCCAGGGCGCCACCCAGTGTCCCACACGGGTAAGCCTGACGGGCCGGCCAAGGCGTGGGAGCCTGATGATCCGGTTGAGGTGTGAATCCTGATGATCCCGTTGGGACAGGGAGCCTGACAAGCCGGCTGTGACGTGGGAGCCTGATGATCCGGCTGATGCGTAAAACCCTGACGATCCCGCTGAGGAATGACGTGGGATGGGAGCCTGCCGAGCCAACCGGGGCAAGGAAACCTCTCGAGACAGTTAGGGCGCGGAAGCCCCACGAGCCAGCTGAGGCACCCCCCTGGTTCGGCCCCGGACCCGACATCACCATCAAGACCAAAAAGCTAGTGCTCCCTGATTCTTCAAATTATGACTTCAGCATTCTGTTAGAACCGATGCTGGAGATGAGTAGCAGGTACAGGGAGTTTAACATTTAATGAACGTATAAGTGACAGAACAGGAACAGCGTTAGAACAGGGGGAACAAAATGACATGACGACAATAATGCCGAATCGGGGAACAACCTCGGGAACAGACAGATATACAGTAGGGGAGGTAATGAAAGCAGGTGATTGAGTCCAGGTGAGTCAAATTAATCGATGATGTGTGTGACGAGGGAAACAGGAGTGCGTAATGAAGGTGACAGGAGCGCGTAGTGCTGAGTAGGCGTGACAACTCTAAAATGTGCCGTTTTGTCACACAACAAAATGCCACAGATGTCTCACGTTTTGAGGGAGCATGCAATTGGCATGCTGACTGCAGGAATGTCCACTAGAGCTGTTGCCAGAGAATTTGAAAAGTACGTCCAACCGTCCTCACAACCGCAGACCACGTGTGTGGTGTCATGTGGGCGAGCGGTTTGCTGATGTCAACGTTGTAAACAGAGTGCCCCATGATGGTGGTGGGGTTATGTTATGGGCAGACAATTTCATTTTATTGAAGGCAATTTGAAGGCACAGAGATACCATTATGAGATCCTGTGGCCCATTGTCGTGCTATTCAATCGCCGCCATCACCTCATGTTTCAGCATGATAATGCACAGCCCCATGTTGCAAGGATTTATACACATTTCCTGGAAGTTGAAAATGTCCCAGTTCATCCTCAGACATGTCACCCATTGCGCATGTTTTGGATGCTCTGGATCCACGTGTATGATAGCATGTTCCAGTGTCCGGCAATATCCAGCAACTGCGTACAGCCATTGAAGAGGAATGGGACAACATTCTACAGGCCACAATCAACAGCCTGATCAACTCTATGTGAAGGAGGTGTTGAGCTGCATGAGTCAAATTTCAGTCACAAAAGTTAATGACTGGTTTTCTGATCTACACCCCTACCTTTTGTGGCCAACAGATGCATATCTGTATTCACAGTCATGTGAAATCCATAGATTAGGGCCTAAAGAATTTATTTCAATTGATGGATTTCCTTATAACTGTAACTCAGTAAAATCTTTGAAATGATTGCATGTTGCGTTCAGTTTACTTTCTAGAAACTAGATATACAATGCATTCGGAAAGTATTCAGACCCCTTGACTTTTTCCACATTTTGTTACCTTACAGCCTTATTCTAAAACGGAGTACATTGTTTCCCCCCTCACACAATACCCCATAATAACAAAGCAAAAACAGGTATATAGACACAGACAAAAAAAATAAAAATCAAATATTACATTTACATAAGAATTCAGACCCTTTACTAAGTACTTTGTTGAAGCACCTTTGGCAGCTATTACAGCCTCAAGTCTTCTTGGGTATGATGCTACAAGCTTGGCACAACTGTATTTGGGGAGTTTCTTCCATTCTTCTCTGCAGATCCTCTCAAGTGCTGTCAGGTTGGATGGGGCGCGTCGCTTCACAGCTATTTTCAGGTCTCTTTAGAGAAGTCTGGGTTCTGGCTGGGGCACTTAAGAACATCCAGAGACTTGTCCCGAAGCCTGCGCTGTCTTGGCTTTGTGCTAAGGATTGTTGTCCTGTTGGAAGGTGAACCTTCGCCCCAGTCTTTTATTATTTTTATTTAACCTTTATTTAACTAGGCAAGTCAGCTAAGAACAAATTCTTATTTACAATGACGGCTTAGGAACAGTGGGTTAACTGCCAAGTTCAGGGGCAGAACGACAGATTTATTTTTTACCTTATCAGCTCGGGGATTTGATCTAGCAACTTTTCGGTTACTGGGCTACCCAAGTCTGAGGTCCTGAGCAGGTTTTCACCCAAGGATCTCTCTGTACTTTTTTTCGTTCATCTTTCCCTTGATCCTGACTAGTCTCCCAGTCCCTGCCTCTGAAAAACATCCCCACAGCATGATGCTGCCACCATGCTTCACCGTAGGGATGGTGCCAGGTCTCCTCCAGACGGGATGCTTGGCATTCAGGCCAAAATGTTAGATTCATCAGACCAGAGAATCTTGTTTCTCATGGTCCTAGAGTCCTTTAGGTGCCTTTTGGCAAACTCCAAGTGGGTTGTAATGTGCCTTTTACTGAGGAGTGGCTTCCGTCTGGCCACTCTACCATAAAGGCCTTATATGTGGAGTGCTGCAGGGATGATTGTCCTTATGGAAGTTTCTCCCATTGGTCACCTCCCAGACCAAGGCCCTTCTCCCCAGATTGCTCAGTTTGGCCGGGCGGCCAGCTCAGGATGAGTGTTGCTGGTTCCAAACTTCTTCCATTTAAGAATGATAGAGGCCACTGTGTTCTTGGGGACCTTCAATGCTGAAGACATTTTTTGGTACCCTTCCCCAGATCTGTGCCTCGATACATTCCTGTCTCGGAGCTCTACGGACCATTACTTTGACCTCATGGCTTGGTTTTTGCTCTGACATGCGCTGCCAACTTTGAAACGTGTGTTTCTTTTCAAATCATGTTCCATCAATTGAATTTAACACAGTTGGACTCCAATTAAGTTGTAGAAACATCTCAAGGATGATCAGTGGAAACAGGATGCACCTGAACTCCATTTCGAGTCTCATAGCGAAGGGTCTGAATACTTAAGTTATCTGTTTTTTATTTATAATACATTTGCAAAACTGTCTAACAACCTGTTTTTGCTTTGTCATGGGGTATTGTGTGTAGATTAATGAGGAAAATGTATTATTTAATCAATTTTAGAATAAGGCTGGAACATAACAAAATGGGAAAAAAGTCAAGGGGTCTGAATACTTTCCGAATGTACTGTATAGTCAGTCATAAATGATTTAATGAAACGCAGTAAACATAAAGTTTTTCACATTCTTTAATAATAGACTCAATCACACAATAGGCTACAGCTCGCGTCACAGCTTCCACGAGTAGCTCAACGTATTGTAGCGCAGACGAAAGAATAGCACAGGAAAGAGTTCACTTCTGCCGTAGTGTTTGCGGTAAAATATGAATGCGTTGCGGTGGTGCTTCAGATAAAGAGGCAGTCATAATGTCCAGCCGGGGCCATTTATCATGACGGCTGTCATGGGTGTGAAGCTCCACCATCTAGCATTGCTCTACACTCTGTCTGGCGGCTGGCCCTATCCTTCATCTATCTCAGCCTTAGGGAAACTGATTAGGAGTTTTGCGACTAGGGGTAAATGTACTATAAGGGGAATGGGATAAATAGTGTTTCCTACATAACTACCCAGTGCATAACGTAGAGGCCATTTACTTGTGTGAATAGATCACTTTCCACACTGACGGACTGGCTACCTGTCCTACAAAAAGATGATGTGAGAAGTAGCTGACCCACTTGGTTTAATTCAGATAGAGAAATGATGAGCATGGTCAATGCAACCGCCACCCTTTCTCTAAAAGTGGTGCTTCACTACTGCAAGTGCCTACGTGGGGAAATTAGGTACCATCGCTATGTCACACAATCCTGGCAGTGGTAAATTGGATATTATAGGTATCCGAAGTACCAATGTCTCTGTAGTAAAATGGTTCCCAGTAATAGAGAACATAGTATGTCTTTTTTTCAGAGGCGCTGCACTACTGAAACTGCTCAGCAGTTTTCTGCATTATCAACTCATTTTCTCAGGTACAGATGAGAAACCTCAAACCAATCTGAAAATCAAGGAGTTGTAAAATGATTCATGTCTTGAGAAAACTGAGAAATCTATGATTGTGGCTCCTATGAAAAACCAATGAAAAGCAATTGAATTTGGTTTTATAAGTCAAAGCTAGAGTATGCATATTCTATTTGGAGGCGTATCTGAAATAGAGTTTGGATTCTTTTGAGTTGTACATTTGAGGATACTGAATATATTTAGTTACATAGCGATGTGGAGGCTGCTATTTAAAATCCTTATTATTGTGCCTGTGTGAATAATTACATATGCATTTGAAGTAAATACCTGACACAATAATGATCTCCTATTCTTCACTTGTTTACCGCACTGGGACTGAGAGAGATGTTAGATGTGCTTCTATGTTTTGTGTGTTTACATGTGTGTTTTGTCAATGTGTGTTGATACCATTCCAGTGTGTGTGTGTGTGTGCATGTGTGCTTGCATGTGTGAATGTGACTGTGTTTGTACTGTTTTAGAGAATAAAGAAAACCTCATTATTTTCAAGATCAAAGCAATTATTTAAAAAACTTTGAAACAAAAATGTCTCTATTGGAAAACATCAGGGCTCATGCTGCTGCAACCTATTAAAGAGGAGTTACATGCTGACCAGACCAATCACGTGCATCCGCGTGCATGTTGATTTTGTCCACCCACACCAGGACAAGATCAGGACACGCAGTTTGAAATATGAAAACAAACTCTGAACCAACTATATTAATTTGGGGACAGGTCAAAAAGCATTAAACATGTATGGTAATATAGCTAGCTAGCTTGCTGTTGCTAGCTAATTTGTCCTGGGATATAAACATTGGGTTGTTATTTTACTTGAAATGCAGAAGGTTCTCTACTCTGACAATTAATCCACAGATAAAAGGGTAACCCGAATTTGTTTCTAGTAATCTCTCCTCCTTCAACTTTAAGGTGCATTACCACCACCTACTGGACTGGAGTATGGACCTCAGTTCATCTTTCAATCACCCACGTGGGTATATGCTCCTAAAAACCAATGAGGAGATGGGAGAGGTGGGACTTTCAGCGCGTTAAGCATCAGAAATAGAACCAAGTTCTATTTTAGCACCTGGCTACTCAGACACTCGTTGACGCGTGTGAGCAGTGTAGGTGCAATGATTGAATAACATGTAAACTCAGCAAAAAAGAAACGTCCTCTCACTGTTAACTGCGTTTATTTTAAGCAAACTTGTAAAGATTTGTATGAACATAACAAGATTCAACAACAGACATAAACTGAACAAGTTCCACAGACATGTAACTAACAGAAATTGAATGTGTCCCTGAACAAAGGGGGGGGGGGGGGGGGGGGGGGGGGGACAAAATCAAAAGTAGCTGCATTAAGTACTGCAGTGCATCTCCTCCTCATGGACTGCACCAGATTTGCCAGTTCTTGCTGTGAGATGTTACCCCACTTTTCCACCAAGGCACCTGCAAGTTCCCAGACATTTCTAGGGGGAATGGCCCTAGCCCTTACCCTCCGATCCAACAGGTCCCAGACGTATTCAATGGGATTGAGATCCGGGCTCTTCGCTGCCCATGGCAGAACACTGACATTCCTGTCTTGCAGGAAATCATGCACAGAACGAGCAGTATGGCTGGTGGCATTGTCATGCTGGAGGGTCATGTTAGGATGAGCCTGCAGGAAGGGTACCACATGAGGGAAGAGGATGTCGTTGAGATTGAGATTGCCTGCAATGACAACAAGCTCAGTCCGATGATGCTGTGACCGCCCCAGACCATGACGGACCCTCCACCTCCAAATTGATCCTGCTGCAGAGTACAGGCTTCGGTGTAACGTTCATTCCTTCGACGATAAACGCGAATCCGACCATCACCCCTGGTGAGACAAAACCGCGACTCGTCAGTGAAGAGCACTTTTTGCCAGTCCTGTCTGATCCAGCGACGGTGGGTTTGTGCCCATAGGCAACATTGTTGCCGGTGATGTCTGGTGAGGACCTGCCTCACAACAGGCCTACAAGCCCTCAGTACAGCCTCTCTAAGCCTATTGTGGACAGTCTGAGCACTGACGGAGGTATTGTGCGTTCTTGGTTAACTTTGTTGCCATCCTGTACCTGTCCCGCAGGTGTGATGTTGGGATGTACCGATCCTGTGCAGGTGTTGTTACGCGTGGTCTGCCGCTGCGAGGACGATCAGCTGTCCGTCCTGTCTCCCTGTAGCACTCTTAGGCGTCTCACAGTATGGACATTGCAATTTATTGCCCTGGCCACGTCTGCAGTCCTCATGCCTCCTTGCAGCGTGCCTAAGGCACGTTCACGCAGATGAGCAGGGACCCTGGGCATCTTTCCTTTGGTGTTTTTCAGAGTCAGTAGAAAAGCCTCTTTAGTGTCCTACGTTTTAATAACTGTGACCTTAATTGCCTACCATCTGTTAGCTGTTAGTGTCTTAACGACCGTTCCACAGGTGCATGTTCATTAATTGTTTATGGTTCATTGAACAAGCAAGTGTTTAAACCCTTTACAATGATCTGTGAAGTTATTTGGATTTTTACGAATTATCATTGAAAGACAAGGTCCTGAAAAAGGGACGTTTCTTTTCTTGCTGAGTTTATGTGTACATTTATTTTAAAATGCTCGCAACGCAGGCGGTGTGTTCAGCATGTTAATCTCTCTCTCTCGATTTTGCATGGATCCCCAGATCCTCAAAAAGTTTTACAGCTGCACAATCAAGAGCATCCTGACCAGTTTTATCACCGCCTGGTATGGCAACTGCTCGGCTTCCGACCGTAAGGCGCTACAGAGGGTAGTCCGTACAGCCCAGTACCTATATACTAGGCGGTGTCAGAGAAAGGCCCAAAAAATTGTCAAAGACTCCAGTCACCCAAGTCATAGACTGTTCACTCTGCTACCGCACGGCAAGCGGTACCGGAGCGCCAAGTCTAGGTCCAAAAGGCTCCTTAACAGCTTCTACCCTCAAGCCATAACACTGCTGAACAATTAATCAACTGGCCACCCCGGACAATTTACATTGACACCCCCCTTTTGTTTTTACACTGCTGCTACTCACTGTTAATTATCTATGCATAGTCACTTTACCCCTAACTACATGTACATATTAAACAAAGATACAATAGGCGGAAATATCAACTACAGTGCCTTGCGAAAGTATTCGGCCCCCTTGAACTTTGCAACCTTTTGCCACATTTCAGGCTTCAAACATAAAGATATAAAACTGTATTTTTTTGTGAAGAATCAACAACAAGTGGGACACAATCATGAAGTGGAACGACATTTATTGGATATTTCAAACTTTTTTAACAAATCAAAAACTGAAAAATTGGGCGTGCAAATGACTAATGATGATAAATACAATCCACCTGTGTGTAATCAAGTCTCCGTATAAATGCACCTGCACTGTGATAGTCTCAGAGGTCCGTTAAAAGCGCAGAGAGCATCATGAAGAACAAGGAACACACCAGGCAGGTCCGAGATACTGTTGTGAAGAAGTTTAAAGCCGGATTTGGATACAAAAAGATTTCCCAAGCTTTAAACATCCCAAGGAGCACTGTGCAAGCGATAATATTGAAATGGAAGGAGTATCAGACCACTGCAAATCTACCAAGACCTGGCCGTCCCTCTAAACTTTCAGCTCATACAAGGAGAAGACTGATCAGAGATGCAGCCAAGAGGCCCATGATCACTCTGGATGAACTGCAGAGATCTACAGCTGAGGTGGGAGACTCTGTCCATAGGACAACAATCAGTCGTATATTGCACAAATCTGGCTTTTATGGAAGAGTGGCAAGAAGAAAGCCATTTCTTAAAGATATCCATAAAAAGTGTCGTTTTAAGTTTAAAAGCAACACAGCTCATCACCCTGAACACACCATACCCACTGTCAAACATGGTGGTGGCAGCATCATGGTTTGGGCCTGCTTTTCTTCAGCAGGGACAGGGAAGATGGTTAAAATTGATGGGAAGATGGATGGAGCCAAATACAGGACCATTCTGGAAGAAAACCTGAAGGAGTCTGCAAAAGACCTGAGACTGGGACGGAGATTTGTCTTCCAACAAGACAATGATCCAAAACATAAAGCAAAATCTACAATGGAATGGTTCAAAAATAAACATATCCAGGTGTTAGAATGGCCAAGTCAAAGTCCAGACCTGAATCCAATCGAGAATCTGTGGAAAGAACTGAAAACTGCTGTTCACAAATGCTCTCCATCCAACCTCACTGAGGTCGAGCTGTTTTGCAAGGAGGAATGGGAAAACATTTCAGTCTCTCGATGTGCAAAACTGATAGAGACATACCCCAAGCGACTTACAGCTGTAATCGCAGCAAAAGGTGGCGCTACAAAGTATTAACTTAAGGGGGCTGAATAATTTTGCACGCCCAATTTTTCAGTTTTTGATTCGTTAAAAAAGTTTGAAATATCCAATAAATGTCGTTCCACTTCATGATTGTGTCCCACTTGTTGTTGATTCTTTACAAAAAAATACAGTTTTATATCTTTATGTTTGAAGCCTGAAATGTGGCAAAAGGTCGCAAAGTTCAAGGGGGCCGAATACTTTCGCAAGGCACTGTATGAATATGTATGATGAATGTAAGTTTTACTTTTTGGTATCTGATTATTATTAGATAACTTTACAAGTCAAATCTGCTCTCATTCATTGCTGTATGTTCCTGCCTGACAAAAATGCATACAGTTACACATAAGAGTTGGAACCGGATGAGGGAACAGAAACGAAAACTGGAGAAAATTAAATGTAATTATTTTAGGGACCGAACCGGAAACAAAAGTGATCAGTACTGTTCTGGAATATAACCATTATTTTAAAAGTGTTGGATCCGGTTAATAACATTCTTTGACGTTCCAGCATTTTTTTCCAGTCCCACAACAATCGCGGCAAAGCGCCTATGCAAAGCCCTCAGAAACGTATTCCAGCGTTTGCCTGCCATCTGGAAATGTTTGCCAGAGGGTGTGTGTAGGCTACCTGCCCTTCCCCTTTGAAGCATAGGTTACTGGAGCCTACCGATGACGTTACAACAATGATTCAGAAATTAGGGAGAAACGTTTAAAAGAATGGGTAAACTTTTTCAATGCTAGTTAAGGATACGATAGTTGTCACGTTTCATATTGGATTTATTAACTACAAAAAGGTAAGATGTGTTTTTATTTATAGTGCTGCTCTGCACACACAAGCTACCTAACATTTGCTCTGGTCCAACGTTAAACCACCTCAGAATTTCAAAGACATTAAAAGTTCCCCGATAGAAGCTACTCCTCTGTAGGTATAACTGTAGGCCTAACTCAGATAATGCATGTCATAGCAAGATGCCCAGCACTTCAAGCCAAGCTTCCGCCATCCTTACTCCCTCTCTCCTCACCCGCAACATTTCAGTTGCATCTCACGCCCTACAATGTGACTGGCAGCAGTGTGTGTTTATCTTTCATTATGACTAAACCATGCTGTTACGGGAAAATACAATTTGCTCTTACTAACGACTTTCCTATGAAGATGAAATCACTTATCCGCTCCATTGCAAGCTGCTCTATTGGTGAAGTAATTTAATATCCAGATGCATACACAGTGGACGGATAGGGGCACATTTTTAATACAATGTATAGATGCGACAAACCTTTATCAGATAGTGATTGGATTATGTTGATCAGATCACAATACTCACATGTTAATGCAAGGTGTATACGAGGCTATGGTGACATTATGGTGTATAGGGAGGATGCAACCACATATGATGACTAGCTCATAAGACAGGTGCTCACCACATTGAACCAACACACCTCCAATGTCAATGTCATCCTGATTCTCCCAGAACTGTCCTCAATAGGCTCACTCCACCATCAGTTCCACCTCTGGCAGTTAATAAATACAGACACCATGGAACTAGACTTCCACATGTCAGGAGGCCATTCAGCAACTAAAATGTCATCTGGAAAGTGCTGGTGTGCATTGCCCTCATATGTACCTATTTTGCTACCACCCATGAGCGCTCATGCTGGAAACCATGTGTTTGATATCATCACACTGATTCCGCTCCAGCCATTACCACGAGTGCGTTCTCCCCAATTAAGCTGCCACCAACCTCCTGATAGTGGTCTTTGGGCACCACCACCACTCATAAACAACAATTCATAGTCGTAGTCTATGACCTACACTGTAAGTCACCTCTAGGTAACCTGAGGTCACCCTCACAGGTTCTGTCACTTTCCTCATCTCCTACTGGGCCTGACCCAGACCGGAATCAAAGACAACTACCCACTTCCAAAGGAATATAAAGAAATATGTAGGATATGTGACCTGCAGGATATTTTGCTACATTCAACATAAAACACACAGATCACACATGTCAATTAGGTTTTGTAAAGATCTAAAGGAAGGCCTGTTTGTAACAGCCCTTTCACATACTCTCCTTCACAACCAGAAAACCAACCATGCCACTACTGGAGTATCCAATATACAGTGCCTTGCGAAAGTATTCGGCCCCCTTGAACTTTGCGACCTTTTGCCACATTTCAGGCTTCAAACATAACATAAATCAAATGTATTTTTTTGTGAAGAATCAACAAGTGGGACACAATCATGAAGTGGAACGACATTTATTGGATATTTCAAACTTTTTTAACAAATCAAAAACTGAAAAATATCCAGGTGTTAGAATGGCCAAGTCAAAGTCCAGACCTGAATCCAATCGAGAATCTGTGGAAAGAACTGAAAACTGCTGTTCACAAATGCTCTCCATCCAACCTCACTGAGCTCGAGCTGTTTTGCAAGGAGGAATGGGAAAAAATGTCAGTCTCTCGATGTGCAAAACTGATAGAGACATACCCCAAGCGACTTCAGCTGTAATCGCAGCAAAAGGTGGCGCTACAAAGTATTAACTTAAGGGGGCTGAATAATTTTGCAGGCCCAATTTTTCAGTTTTTGATTTGTTAAAAAAGTTTGAAATATCCAATAAATGTCGTTCCACTTCATGATTGCGTCCCACTTGTTGTTGATTCTTCACAAAAAAATACAGTTTTATATCTTTATGTTTGAAGCCTGAAATGTGGCAAAAGGTCGCAAAGTTCAAGGGGGCCGAATACTTTCGCAAGGCACTGTATTGTGCCTTCCTGTATTATACTTACATAAAAATAATTATTAATTCAATATTCTATTCTACTGAGCCATTTACTTTATGTTTGTCTTCTTATCTTGTATTATTTCTTATTGATGTTGCATTTCGAGATGGAACCTGCAAGTAAGCATTTAGTTGGACAGTGTATACCATGTGTATCCTGTACATATGACTAAAAATGTGAAACTTCCCCAGCATCATTCTGGCTGCAATAACATTCCAGCTAGTAAACTGGAATGCCAGCTGCATCTGCTGAGTGCCTGCACCAAACTGAGATAGAAATGGAAACTGACCACCACATAGCCCTGAATACCCTGCCAGTCATTCATGAAGGATACTGCCCTTGTCGCTGCAGCTTGTCCAAAATGACTAGTCTGAAAAAATGACTAATCTACAAAATGTATATTTACTTGTAATTTGACAACCATCAAATGGTATTATGGTGGCCATTTTGGATTTGAGGCAAAATCCAGGGTAGCCTCAAAGATAATCTGTGGTGGCCCCCTGACTAAATTGTAAGAGAACGGGCTAAAGATGCAAAATCCTTCAAGGAACGTTGGACCCCAAAACATTTTATTTCGATGTCTGAACCCACTTGTTTTCCTTAGAGCCAATTACAATAGCCACAACGTCAATGTGTAACTGTATGCATTTTTGTCAGACAGGACCATACAGCACTGAATGAGAGCAAATTTGAGTTGGAAAGTTGCCTATTAATCAGCTACCAAAAAGTAAAGCTTACATTCTTCAAAAATATTCATAGTTGATATTACCGCCTATTGTATCTCTGCATTTACAGGTCTATATTTCCAAGATGCATTAAGATATCCTAATGATGTTTGGTTGTGTATGAAGGGCATACAATTGACTAATTGTATTCTACATTTTAGCCATATCAGAGCTTGCAATATTGGGTTACTTGAGTTTGTGGTCCATTTTCCCTCCAGCCAGGCATTACTCTGCACTTTAGAGTTTAGAGGTGTGTCACATTATCTATCAATTTAAGCACTTTTGCAGTGAAATATTTTTACACAACCATCCATTTCATAAATGGGAGACATATGTGAAAAAACATGGTTGTGTTTTGTTCTACCTCTTGTAGGGGTATCAACAAAAAAAATGGTCAGTGACAAGTTACCATGTATATTTGTAGCTAACAGAGTGAGAAGTGGCATAAATGAGTCACGAATGCACAGCAACTGCTTGCTCCTCATCGTCTCCCTACAGTGCAGTGGCGTGCATCAGTTATATTTCAGATGGTGTCAACGTAATTACATTTTCATGCATTTTGGAGTAGAATGTCATTTTAAAAAGTCCCCAGAAGTAACCTTCTCAATCGACTGGAACGAGCTTCAAGAAACACTCAAACTCTTCATTCAAAGACTCAATCACAGCCACTCTTACTGACAGTTGAGGTTGCTTTGTGTGATGTATTGTGGTCTCTACCTTCTTGCCCTTTGTGTTGTTGTCTGTGCCCAATAATGTTTGTACCATGTTGTGTTGCTGCCTTGCTATGTTGCTGTCTTAGGTCTCTCTTTATGTAGTGTTGTCTCTTGTTGTGATGTGTGTTTTGTCCTATATTTATAGTGAGGGAAAAGAGAATTTGATCCCCTGCTGATTTTGTATGTTTGCCCACTGACAAAGAAATTATCAGTTTATAATTTTAATGGTTTATTTGAACAGTTTATTTGAACAGTGCGAGACAGAATAACAACAAAACAATCCAGAAAAACGCATGTCAAAAATGTTATAAATTGATTTGCATTTTAATGAGGGAAATAAGTATTTAGGCCCCTCTCAATCAGAAAGATTTCTGGCTCCCAAGTGTCTTTCATATAGGTAACGAGCTGAGATTAGGAGCACACTCTTAAAGGGAGTTCTCCTAATCTCAGTGTGTTACCTTTATATAAGACACCTGTCCACAGAAGCAATCAATCAATCAGATTCCAAACTCTCCACCATGGCCAAGACCAAAGAGCTCTCCAAGGATGTCAGGGACAAGATTGTAGACCTACACAAGGCTGGAATGGGCTACAAGACCATCGCCGGTTCGTTTGATTTTTATAGTAGTTTATTTGAATTTGGCGCTCTGCATTTTCCCTGGCTTTTGGCCAGGTTGGACGCTAGCGTCCCACATATCCCAGAGAGGTTAAAAGATTGTGATAAGACAAAATCATATTTTTAGTTGACCAAGAGTAGTGGCAACCAAGGAAAGTGTTAGGCGGAAAATGTGACATGAAGTGTTTTCTGTGAGAAGTACAGGCAGGTAAGTACAGGCCGGGTGGTGAGTTCTCAAGTTACCCTAACAGATACATTATCCTACATTATACATGATACATTATTACTGTTATATTCAGTGTTTTTGCTAGTTTTTTGGGACATCAAATTCATTAGTAGGATGATAACTATTTAAAAGATTTGGGATATGGCTGATGATTAGCCCAATGGGGTAAATGCAGATAGGCAACCCCACGCGTCAGCCTATTTATTTGCACTTTGCTGCCTCAGCCAGGCTACAGCTGATAATGTTTATTGCTAATAGCATACCTGAAAACATGGACCATGCATTGGCCCAATATGTAAAAAAAATAATTTTAACAAATCATTTTACCTATGTGTTATTGGGCTCATTCTGGATGTGGAAATTATATTTTAGATGGTGTCAATATACTTTCATTCATTTTGGAGTAGGATGTCCCTTTAAAAAGTCACCAGAACTGAGCTTCTCAGTCCACCCCTCACCCCAATAGGAATATATTATGTTCAGCAGAGAGACAAGTAACCCATTATAACAAAATACTTTTATGACCAGCCTTTACACAAAGTAAGTCAAAGTCTAAACCAAGATGTGTAGCTATAGTGCCATTGAGATTTAACCGATTATACACAGTGGTGTAGGGCCATTTTTTTAGGTGCCAGAGCGCATACAATTACATAATTGCTCAATCAATGTTTGCACAGTAGCCTGTTGAATAATATCATTTTATATGCATAAAGAGGCATCATCCAAATGGATGTCTACACACATTGACTTGAATAAAATGTTTTTATATTTAATACCCGTAAACATCAAATTAGGCCTACCTCACTTTTTGGGGTCTTACATGAAAATTATAGTATGCTATTACATTCAGGCTGTTATGCAGAATACTAATTAATCATTCATTAAGTGATCTTGTGAGACATTGATTTATTGCTCCAGTGCGTTCCAGCAGCACTTACACCCCTGATTATACTAAGTGGTGGCATGTCTTCTGGGGTATGCATGGGTGTCCGAGCTGTGTGCAACTAGTTTTAACAGACAGCTCGGTGCATTCACCTTGTCAACACTTCTTACAAAAACAAGCAATGATGAAGTCAATCTCTACTCCACTTTGAGCCATGAGAGACTGACATGCATATTATTAATATTAGCTTGCCGTGTACATTTAGGGGCCAGCTGTGATGCCCTGTTCTGAGCCAATTGTAAGTCCCTCTGTTGCACCTGACCGCAGGACTGGACAGTAGTCCAGGTGCGATAAAACTAGGGACTGTAGGACCTGCCTTGTTGATAGTGTTGTAAAGGCAGAATAACACTTTATTATGAAGAGACTTCTCCCCCCATCTTAGCTACTGTTGTATCAACAGTAACCAAAACATGATCAATAAAGCGTACCTTTTGGTGAAAAAGGAACAAAAACATACAAAAAAAGGACAACAGTGTGTCTAAAAGTTCACTGCCCTTCTTCATGAGGCTTTCGAAAAGCTCCCTGGTCTTTGTAGTTGAATCTGTGCTTGAAATTCAATACTTGACTGAGGGACCTTACATACAGTAGGGAGAACAAGTATTTGATACACTGCCGATTTTGCAGGTTTTCCTACTTACAAAGCATGTAGAGGTCTGTAATTTTTTATCATAGGTACACTTCAACTGTGAGAGACGGAATCTAAAACAAAATCCAGAAAATCACATTGTATGATTTTTAAGTAATTAATTTGCATTTTATTGCATGACATAAGTATTTGATACATCAGAAAAGCAGAACTTAATATTTGGTACAGAAACCTTTGTTTGCAATTACAGAGATCATACGTTTCCTGTAGTTCTTGACCAGGTTTGCACACACTGCAGCAGGGATTTTGGCCCACTCCTCCATACAGACCTTCTCCAGATCCTTCAGGTTTCGGGGCTGTCGCTGGGCAATACGGACTTTCAGCTCCCTCCAAAGATTTTCTATTGGGTTCAGGTCTGGAGACTGGCTAGGCCACTCCAGGACCTTGAGATGCTTCTTACAGAGCCACTCCTTAGTTGCCCTGGCTGTGTGTTTCGGGTCGTTGTCATGCTGGAAGACCCAGCCACAACCCATCTTCAATGCTCTTACTGAGGGAAGGAGGTTGTTGGCCAAGATCTCACGATACATGGCCCCATCCATCCTCCCCACAATACGTTGCAGTCGTCCTGTCCCGTTTGCAGAAAAGCATCCCCAAATAATGATGTTTCCACCTCCATGCTTCACGGTTGGATGGTGTTCTTGGGGTTGTACTCATCCTTCTTCTTCCTCCAAACACGGCGAGTGGAGTTTAGACCAAAAAGTTATAGTTTTGTCTCATCAGACCACATGACCTTCTCCCATTCCTCCTCTGGATCATCCAGATGGTCATTGACAAACTTCAGACGGGCTTGGACATGCGCTGGCTTGAGCAGGGGGACCTTGCGTGCGCTGCAGGATTTTAATCCATGATGGCGTAGTGTGTTACTAATGGTTTTCTTTGAGACTGTGGTCCCAGCTCTCTTCAGGTCATTGACCAGGTCCTGCTGTGTAGTTCTGGGCTGATCCCTTACCTTCCTCATGATCATTGATGCCCCACGAGGTGAGATCTTGCATGGAGCCCCAGACCGAGGGTGATTGACCGTCATCTTGAACTTCTTCCATTTTCTAATAATTGCGCCAACAGTTGTTGCCTTCTCACCAAGCTGCTTGTCTATTGTCCTGTAGCCCATTCCGGCCTTGTGCAGGTCTACAATTTTACCCCTGATGTCCTTACACAGCTCTCTGGTCTTGGCTATTGTGGAGAGGTTGGAGTCTGTTTGATTGAGTGTGTGGACAGGTGTCTTTTATACAGGTAACGAGTTCAAACAGGTGCAGTTAATACAGGTAATGAGTGGAGAACAGGAGGGCTTCTTAAAGAAAAACTAACAGGTCTGTGAGAGCCGGAATTCTTACTGGTTGGTAGGTGATCCAATACTTATGTCATGCAATAAAATGCAAATGAATTACTTAAAAATCATACATATGTGATTTTCTGGATTTTTGTTTTAGATTCCGTTTAGAAGAAAAAAAAGAAACGCACACCTATTTAGGAGAGGTGCTGGCAAGCGGAGTAGAAAACTTTAAAATAAAGGAGAGCCGCACACTCTAGGAGCTCAGATGCAAAACATGTAATTTACCAACGTTTCGACAGCCAAGCTGTCTTCATCAGGGTACAATCACAAACACTGCGGGATGACTCGTTTATATAGTGTCAAGACACAGATTCTATATTGTATTGATATTACAGCTTCTATATTGTACTGAGATAAAGGACACAGCTTGTACTGATGATCTCTGATGCTGATATAATCTCTTGTGAACAGACACATAGGGGTGGCAGGTAGCCTAGTGGTTCGAGCATTGGGCCAGTAACCAAAAGGTTTCTAGATCAAATCCCCGAACTGACAAGGTAAAAATCTGTCGTTCTGCCCCTGAACAAGGCAGTTAACCCACTGTTCCTAGGCCGTCATTGTAAATAAGAATTTGTTCTTAACTGACTTGCCTACTTAAATAAAGGTTAAATTAAAAATAAAATGGAAGCACCTGTCAACAGACTGTGGGAGGCAACGATTAACAAAGTACTTTGTTCCGGTACATTGATTTTTTTTTGTCAATGATCATTCGCAGGTGGGGGGAGGGGACATTTGGCCCATAGATTTGCCTGAAAGGTACAGAGAATTTACGTTTAGGGGGTTTGAGACTGCACAAATTGTGTTTGTATCTTTCTCTTAATATCTCCACCCAGAACTTGATCAAGCATCTGAGGTAATTACGCACAATTTTAGTTCTGGGTTTCCGAGATTATTAATAACAATCTCAAGTGCCACCTTATTCCCTGGTGCACTGGGGAATAGGGACAATTTTGAGATTTTCTGATGTGAAGACTGAGATCTAATGGCTAACTCACGGAGCTAAATACTAGCATAAACAGCTGAGCTAACTTTAATCTAATAAGGACATGTCTAACAGATCAGATGGCGTGAAAAGACCTTTGCTCCTGTTCAAACACAAAAGGTTAATTTATTGACCAATGAGGTCTTGAAGAGGTCACTGATGACAACAACAACAAAGACATCATCAATAATGGTTCTGACAGCGATGACCCAGCATGCTTTCCTCTCGTCACATCAACAATAAGTGAACGACCGGCCTTTCTCATTAGCAACAAGCTGCTTCTTCGTCAGACAGCCAACGCCGTATATTCGCCCTTCCCGCTTTACGATGTTCACTGCAGCGTTGCTAATTGACTGAAAAGTCAACCAAATTGCGTTTTGGTTATTGTGTTAACCTACTTGACGCTATGGAAAGGGGTCTTGAGGTCACTGGTGACAACGACATCATCAATAACGGTTCGAACAGCGATGACCCAGAATGATTAGCTCTTTCCACTTAGACAATGACTGAACGGCCAGCTTCACAGAAATAAACTGCCTCTCTCATTAGCGACAAACTGCATTCTTCATCAGAGTGCGATCACTGTAGATTCCCCTCCCCGCTTTGCGATGCTCGCAGACGCTGCATCGTTAATTGACTGCCATTTTCAAAAGTCAATCTAACTGCGTTTTGGTTATTTTGTTAATAGTCTTGACTCTGTGGAAAGGGCGGCTGGCCCTGCCCACGAGAGAGAGGATCACACAGGCAATAAATTTGCTTCTCCGCCATAATTTAATTCAAGGCAGCAGATGACTAACGACAAATGTTAAAGTGGGTCAAATCATTAATTCCTCCGTCTAGTACTGAAGACAAATGCTGTCGTGGTGCTTCAACCTTAAATGCAGAGTAGACTCGTCTCAAACTGTACAAAAAGAGGATGAAGACTAGGGAGGCATGGGATTACGATGGCAGGTGATTGATCAAGCACCCTGAATATGGCTTTAAACAATGTCTTTTTAAAAATATTTTTTGTATAATATTACATTTTTGTATTTTTTTCCCCACTCTATATACAAACAACAATTTCCAGCATGCTCACACCCCCATCCCTAGTGTCTGCATGATTGCCCATCATATTTCAATAGTAAATCATTAGATTTTTCTAATATGTTAATGAAGGCGGATTGATTAACTTTCCAAGTTTTTCATATACATTTTTTTCTAAATGAGTGAGAAGAGAATCATCCAGCCAATTGGGTATCTCACTACACCCCCATATTCCAAGTCTTGAAATATGCAGACGGACGGATTAAAAGTATGTATAAATTGTAATACTTCTGACAGAGAACTTTCTAGCTCCGCCCACAACTTCCAGACTTGATAGCATTCCCAGAAAGCATTGATTGAGTCATTATCCATTTTACACTTAAGACATGATTCTGCCATTGTGCTGTAGAATTTTGTCTCTTGTATAATACATTCTATACATAAGTTTATACTGGATTAAGCGTACATTTTCATTAAATGTAATTTATGCTTTGATGCCCTAAACATTTCAAATCAACATTTTGTGATATGTAACTTTTAAGTTGGATGTATTTGAAACTATCTATATGTGTCAGTCCAAAATGACTTTTTAATTCTGTCATGGAATAAATGCATTTCCTGTTACCAAGTAATTTACAGTATCTATGCCTTTAGTTTTCCATGTGGACCAATCTATCTGTGAATTCTGAAAAGCTATCCAAGGATTGTTCCATAAGGTTGTGTTTTTAGGAAGTTTGACTTGATTTAATCTATTAGAATCCCCATTAGCCGAAGGCGACAGCTGGTCCTTAACAGGGTCCGACACATAACGAAATATACATTACAGACAAAATACTTTACAATGTACTAAACATTTAAAAACATTAACGTGTGTGTGTGTGTATCTATCAGCTACACATACAGTGCATTAAGTATTCAAACCCCTTCCCTTGTTCCACATTTTGTTACGTTACAGCCTTATTCTAAAATGATTCTCTGGAAACCTGGCACCATCCCTACGGTGAAGCATGGTGGTGGCAGCATCATGCTGTGGGGATGTTTTTAAGCAGCGGGGACTGGGAGACTAGTCAGGCTTGAGGGAAAGATGAACGGAGCAAAGTAGAGCGATCCTTGATGAAAACCTCAGGACTTCAGACTGGGGCGAAGGTTTACCTTCCAACAGGACAACGACCCTAAGCACTCAGCCAAGACAAAGCAGGAGCGGCTTTCGGACAAGACTCAATGTCCTTGAGTGGCCCAGCAAGAGCCCGTACTTGAACCCGATCGAACATCTCTGGAGAGACCTGAACATAGCTGTGCAGCGACGCTCCCCATCCAACCTGGCAGAGCTTTTTTAAATTTTAAAATTTTATTTCACCTTTATTTAACCAGGTAGGCTAGTTGAGAACAAGTTCTCATTTGCAACTGCGACCTGGCCAATATAAAGCATAGCAGTGTGAACAGACAACACAGAGTTACACATGGAGTAAACAATTAACAAGTCAATAACACAGTAGGAAAAAAAGAGTCTATATACATTGTGTGCAAAAGGCATGAGGAGGTAGGCGAATAGTTACAATTTTGCAGATTAACACTGGAGTGATAAATGATCAGATGGTCATGTACAGGTAGAGATATTGGTGGGCAAAAGAGCAGAAAAGTAAATAAATAAAAACAGTATGGGGATGAGGTAGGTAAAATTGGGTGGGCTATTTACCGATAGACTATGTACAGCTGCAGCGATCGGTTAGCTGCTCAGATGGCAGATGTTTGAAGTTGGTGAGTGTCATATATACACATATTCATATACATAGCTCATATATCAAGCACATATATTAAGCCGCCTGACTCAAGTCATTGCACGCACCCCTGTCCAAACAGGAAGCACCCTAGCCCCAGCCATAAACTGCCAGTTTCAGTTCCCCTTATCTCACGACTCCTGGACACACACACACCTTACTCCCCCCTCTACTGGTCGGGTGCCAAGAGCAGAGGACTCTGCTGTGCACCAATGGGGCTCCTGCTCTGGCTGGAGCAGGCCCGCCTCCAACTCTTCGGGACCAGTCAGAAGACCAACACGACAAGACTCCACCTAAATTATTCCATGTATAAAATCTGCTGCAACCTTTGTCTAGGTCCCTTTTCAGCTAACTCCTTCTGAGCTATATGAATAGGTCCGTGCACGTTAAACTGCAGGACAAGATATCTTTTGACTCAATAAACTGCCTTTTTGTTACAACTGAAATCCACTCTGTCCAGCGTCCATGATTTGGTCTCACTCTCCTGTAGTTAATCATCAACATGAGGGAGATAAAAGTCTCCAACTTCAGTGATTTTTGCAATTCGTTACAGTCACAGGCAGCAGAGAACTTGAGAGGATCTGCAGAGAAGAATGGGAGAAATTCCCAAATACAGGTGTGCCAAGCTTGTAGAGTCATACCCAAGAAGATTTGAGGCTGTAAACACTGCCAAAGGTGTTTCAACAAAGTACTGAGTAAAGGGTCTCAATACTTATGTAAATTAAATGTGATTTTAGTTTGTTTATTTGTAAATAATTTGCAAACATTTCTAAAAACCTGTTTTTGCTTAGTCATTATGGGGTATTGTGTGTAGATTGAGGGAAAAAAGCAAACAATTGAATCAATTTTAGAATAAAGCTGTAACGTTAAAAAAATGTGGAAAAAGTGAAGGCGTCTGAATACTTTCCGAATGCACTGTACATGTCAGTACATAAACACAACAAGTAGGTCACATGGGGGAGAGGCATTGTGCTTTGAGGTGTTGCTTTTTTCATTTTTTGAGTCATATTGGTTCTTGTAGAATACGTTTCATTTTCTTCCATATTGTTAAAGTGTTCTTAACCTGTTAGAGCTCTAGGGGCGCTATTTCATTTTTGGATAAAAAACGTTCCCGTTTTAAGCGCGATATTTTGTCACGAAAAGATGCTCGACTATGCATATTCTTGACAGTTTTGGAAAGAAAACACTCTGAAGTTTCAGAATCTGCAAAGATTTTGTCTGTAAGTGCCCCAGAACTCATTCTACAGGCGAAACCAAGATGATGCATCACCCAGGAATTAGCAGAATTTCTGAAGCTCTGTTTTCCATTCTCTCCTTATATGGCTGTGATTGCGCAACGAATGAGCCTACACTTTCTGTCGTTCGCCCAAGGTCTTAGCAGCATTGTGACGTATTTGTAGGCATATCATTGGAAGATTGACCATAAGAGACTACATTTCCCAGGTGTCCGCCTGGTGTCCTGCGTCGAATTCGGTGCGCAATTGCCAGCTGCTTCCACTTTACCATTTGATTCAGGGGAGAAAGCATGTGTCCAAGAACGATGTATCAATGAAGAGATATGTGAAAAACACCTTGATGATTGATTCTAAACAACGTTTGCCATGTTTTCAGTCGATATTATGGAGTTAATTTGGAAAAAAGTTTGCGTTTTGAGGACTGAATTTATGGATTTTTTTTGGTGGCCAAATGTGATGTATAAAACGGAGCTATTTCTAATACACAAGGAATCTTTTTGGAAAAACTGAGCATCTGCTATCTAACTGAGAGTATCCTCATTGAAAACATCAGAAGTTCTTCAAAGGTAAATGATTTTATTTGAAGGCTTTTATGTTTTGTTAATGTTGCGTGCTGGATGCTAACGCTAATGCTAACGCTAAATGCTAACGCGAAATGCTAACTCTAGCTAGCTACTTTTACACAAATTATTGTTTTCCTATGGTTGAGAAGCATATTTTGAAAATCTGAGATGACAGTGTTGTTTACAAAAGGCTAAGCTTGAGAGATGGCATATTTATTTCATTTCATTTGCGATTTTCATAAATAGTTAACGTTGTGTTATGCTAATGAGCTTGCTGATAGATTTACACAATCCTGGATACAGGGTTTTTTTCATAGCTAAACGTGACGCAGAAAACGGAGCGATTTGTCCTAAACAAATAATCTTTCAGGAAAAACTGAACATTTGCTATCTGAGAGTCTCCTCATTGAAAACATCTGAAGTTCTTCAAAGGTAAATGATTTTTTTGAATGCTTTTCTGTTTTTTTGTGTAAATGTTGCCAGCTGAATGTTAATGCTAAATGCTACGTTAGCCATCAATACTGTTACACAAATGCTTGTTTTGCAATGGTTGAGAAGCATATTTTGAAAATCTGAGATGACAGTGTTGTTAACAAAAGGCTAAGCTTGAGAGCTAGCATATTTATTTCATTTCATTTGCGATTTTCATGAATAGTTAACGTTGCGTTATGGTAATGAGCTTGAGTCTGTATTCACGAACCCGGATCCGGGATGGGGAGATCAGAAAGGTTAACTATGAAGTTGTTAAATGTTCTTAGGTTTATCCTTTGTAAATAGACACATAAAAAGATGCTGGGGATGAGCATGCGCATCTTCAATATGTACCCATTGTTCCTCTTTAGTGAATTGAACTATATGTCGTAAGTAAAAGCCTTGGGTAGCGAGTTGACACAATTCCAAGTCTGGCAGGTTAAAACCCTCCTCAGACTCCTTTTTATTCTATGAGTTTTATTTGCCCATATAAAAAGTCTTACGATTGAGTATACTTTTCTAAATAATGTTTTCAGTGGGGTAATGGGTATTACTGAAAATAAATACCAAGACTTTGGCAGCCATTTCATTCTAAAGAGGTTTATTCTACCTGTATTATTTACTGGAAGATTATTTAATTTAATTCGATCTCCATTGAAATGGTTGAGATCTTTTATATATTTGTTGTCACTTATTAAGCATCCAAAGTATTTAATATTTTTTGTGGTCCACTTAAAGGATTGCTGTAGATCGTGAGTTATTATTTTTCTTATTCCTATTGCCATTATTTCATTTTTTCCCACGTTATTTTTATATCCTGAGATTGAGTATCCTGAAAACAATTTTAGCAAAGGGGGCATTGAGTTTTCAATATTGGTCAGGTGTTCCAGGAGATCATCTGCAAATCATTTGGGTTTATATTCATGTTCACTATTACTCATACCGGTTACGTTTTTTCTTTCTGCAAGCAGTTCAATTACCAGTGCGTGCAAACAGGAGGGGGGAAGAGGGGACATCCCTGTCTTGTGCCCCTTTCTAAAGCAATTTCATCAGATAATGTATTATTTTTGTATATTTTTGCTTTAGGACATCTATACAATATCCTTATTACATTTATTATTTCAACTGGAAAGTTGAAAGCTTCCAAAGTTTTGAATAGAAAAGACCATTCAAGATGGTGAAAAGCCTTTTCGGCATTGACAGCCATTACTGATAAATCTATTGTTACTGCATATTGTATTAAACTGAAACATGTTCTAGTATTTGTTTGTGTCTATTTTAAAATCAACCCTGTTTGATTGATACAGTGCCTTGCGAAAGTATTCGGCCCCCTTGAACTTTGCGACCTTTTGCCATATTTCAGGCTTCAAACATAAAGATATAAAACTGTATTTTTTTGTGAAGAATCAACAACAAGTGGGACACAATCATGAAGTGGAACAACATTTATTGGATATTTCAAACTTTTTTAACAAATCAAAAACTGAAAAATTGGGCGTGCAAAATTATTCAGCCCCTTTACTTTCAGTGCAGCAAACTCTCTCCAGAAGTTCAGTGAGGATCTCTGAATGATCCAATGTTGACCTAAATGACTAATGATGATAAATACAATCCACCTGTGTGTAATCAAGTCTCCGTATAAATGCACCTGCACTGTGATAGTCTCAGAGGTCCGTTGAAAGCGCAGAGAGCATCATGAAGAACAAGGAACACACCAGGCAGGTCCGAGATACTGTTGTGAAGAAGTTTAAAGCATGATTTGGATACAAAAATATTTCCCAAGCTTTAAACAGCCCAAAGAGCACTGTGCAAGCGATAATATTGAAATGGAAGGAGTATCAGACCACTGCAAATCTACCAAGACCTGGCCGTCCCTCTAAACTTTCAGCTCATACAAGGAGAAGACTGATCAGAGATGCAGCCAAGAGGCCCATGATCACTCTGGATGAACTGCAGAGATCTACAGCTGAGGTGGGAGACTCTGTCCATAGGACAACAATCAGTCGTATATTGCACAAATCTGGCCTTTATGGAAGAGTGGCAAGAAGAAAGCCATTTCTTAAAGATATCCATAAAAAGTGTTGTTTAAAGTTTGCCACAAGCCACCTGGGAGACACACCAAACATGTGGAAGAAGGTGCTCTGGTCAGATGAAACCAAAATTGAACTTTTTGGCAACAATGCAAAACGTTATGTTTGGCGTAAAAGCAACACAGCTGAACACACCATCCCCACTGTCAAACATGGTGGTGGCAGCATCATGGTTTGGGCCTGCTTTTCTTCAGCAGGGACAGGGAAGATGGTTAAAATTGATGGGAAGATGGATGGAGCCAAATACAGGACCATTCTGGAAGAAAACCTGATGGAGTCTGCAAAAGACCTGAGACTGGGACGGAGATTTGTCTTCCAACAAAACAATGATCCAAAACATAAAGCAAAATCTACAATGGAATGGTTCAAAAATAAACATATCCAGGTGTTAGAATGGCCAAGTCAAAGTCCAGACCTGAATCCAATCGAGAATCTGTGGAAAGAACTGAAAACTGCTGTTCACAAATGCTCTCCATCCAACCTCACTGAGCTCGAGCTGTTTTGCAAGGAGGAATGGGAAAAAAATTCAGTCTCTCGATGTGCAAAACTGATAGAGACATACCCCAAGCGACTTACAGCTGTAATCGCAGCAAAAGGTGGAGCTACAAAGTATTAACTTAAGGGGGCTGAATAATTTTGCACGCCCAATTTTTCAGTTTTTGATTTGTTAAAAAAGTTTGAAATATCCAATAAATGTCGTTCCACTTCATGATTGTGTCCCACTTGTTGTTGATTCTTCACAAAAAAATACAGTTTTATATCTTTATGTTTGAAGCCTGAAATGTGGCAAAAGGTCGCAAAGTTCAAGGGGGCCGAATACTTTCGCAAGGCACTGTATGTATCAAGTCTTCCCATTCTATTGCTTAGTATGCTGTGTTATTATTTTATTGTCCCAAATTTTAAACCTATGGGTCTATAATCAGCAGGGGACTCTCCAGAACAATGTGTTGGTTTTTAATGACAAACACATTTTCCATTTAAGTTACATTTTCTTCCAAGAGTGTCTGCATATCATATCTAGTGTTGGGTTTGTAAGTAAATATTTCACTGTCAGGTCTACAGTACACCTGTTGTATTCGGCGCATGTGACAAATAAAATTTGATTTGAAGATCATTACTGAGCTCCAACATCAGACACATGGATTCCCACAATACACACAGAGATAGCTGAGGACTATGAGGTTGGTGATTGATCCTATGAATATGGTGTGCGTGGATGCTATGATAGTCATGTTGTTTGTTTTGTACTATACACAACATGAAATGTGTTTTCTAACAAATGAAAGGCTGAATGCACAAACATGATTTCCAGTAACACAATCTAGGCTACAGTGTACCATGATTTAACTTTACTGTGCATCTACAATGTATTTTGATAGGAGAAGAACCAGACAACATTCTGCAGACAATAAAAAGCTTTCAGAACATAAGTACATTGCATTGTAGGAAACTAAAGGAAGCCCAGAGTTGCCTGGTGTGTATTGTATTACATTTTAACAGTCGATTGTGACTGGGATTGAGGCTTGTCCTGGTATTTAGTCTAGAGGCAGAGGGGAGTTCTAGAGGCAGAGGGGAGTTCTAGAGGCAGAGGGGAGTATTAACTATTATCTGTTTAAAGATGATGGAGGGACATCCACTACAGTAAAGGAGAAGATAAAAGGAAAAGAGGATCTGGCTGTATATAGCACACTTCCTCTCGCTCTATAAACCACTCTCTCTACCCCCCAACTGAAGTTCAGACACTCCTCCCATTCCCTCATCACTCTTCTTTTAACAGTCGATAAGAAAAAGCCTTTCATTTGGTATCAAGTGAAATGTGCTCTGTCCCTGATGCAGAATTAGACTGAAGACAAGGAGAGAGAAAAAGCTGCCGCCGCATCCTATTAGCAAGTGTAATTTAGACATTTCCTATTTTTAGAGAGAAGGGGGGAAGAGAGAGGCACATGGAGAGAGAGATGGAGATGAGAGACCGAGAGAAGGGGGGGAAGAGAGTGGCACATGGAGAGAGAGAGAAAGAGAGTCAGGGAGGGGAGAGAGAGATGATTGCTGTTAGTGCTGGCAGAGGGCTTTGTGATATTTTGATGTTATCACTAGGCTATTATGAGAACAAGGAGTCTCTCTCAAAAACACACACCGTTTGACGGAAGACCTTTCCTGTCACTCTCTGGGCATTAAAAACACACACTTCAAATAATAATAATAATAATTTGGTGGGTGCTTATTTTTGTCCTATTTCAAGTGTGTATTAATACTCATGTGTGAACTGGAAATGTGCTTTCTGCATATCGCAACTCTCCCTGAGACACCCTCGGAGAGCGGTGTGCGTGTGTTTGGATGTACAGTGGCTTGCGAAAGTATTCACCCCCTTACCATTGTTCCTATTTTGTTGCCTTACAACCTGGAATTAAAATAGATTTTGGGGGGTTTGTGTCATTTGATTTACACAACATGCCTACCACTTTGAAGATGCACAATTTTGGGGGGTGAAACAAACCAGAAATAAGACAAAAAAACAGAAAACTTGAGTGTGCATAACCATTCACCCCTCCAAAGTCCATACATCCATACCTTTTGCAGCAATTACAGCTGCAAGTCTCTTGGGGTATGTCTCTATAAGCTTGGCACATCGAGCCACTGGGATTCTTGCCCATTGTTCAAGGCAAAACTGCTCCAGCTCCTTCAAGTAGGATGGGTTCCGCTGGTGTACAGAAATATTTCATTCATACCACAGATTCTCAATTGGATTGAGGTCTGGGCTTTGACTAGGCCAGTCCATGACATTTACATGTTTCCATTTAAACTCCTCGAGTGTTGCTTTAGCAGTATGCTTAGGGTCATTGTCCTCCGTCCCAGTCTCAAATCTCTGGAAGACTGAAACAGGTTTCCCTCAAGAATTTCCCTGTATTTAGCGCTATCCATCATTCATTCCATTCTGACCAGTTTCCCAGTCCCTGCCCGATGAAAAACATCCAATGTTTTTCATCGGATGGTATTCTTGGGGTGATGAAGTGTTGAATTCGTGCCAGACATAGCGCTTTCCTTGATGGCCAAAAAGCTAAATTTCAGTCTCATCTGACCAGAGTACCTTCTTCCATATGTTTGGAGATTCTCCCACATGCCTTTTGGCGAACACCAAACATGTTTGATTATTTTTTTCTTTAAGCAATGGCTTTTTTTCTGGCCACTCTTCCGTAAAGCCCAGCTCTGTGGAGAGTACGACTTAAAGTGATCCTATGACAGATACTCCAATCTCTGCTGTGGAGCTTTGCAGTTCCTTCCGGGTCTCTGATTCGTGCCCTCCTTGCCTGGTCCGTGAATTTTGGTGGGCGGCCCTCTCTTTGCAGGTTTGTTGTGGTACAATATTCTTTCAATTTTTTAATAATGGATTTAAATGGTGCTCCGTGGGATGTTCAAAGTTTCTGATATTTTTTTATAACCCAACCCTGATCTGTACTTCTCCACAACCTTGTCCCTGACCTGTTTGGAGAGCTTCTTGGTCTTCATGGTGCCGCTTGCTTGGTGGTCTGGGGCCTTTCAGAACAGGTGTATATATACTGAGATCATGTGACAGATCATGTGGCACTTAGATTGCACACAGGTGGACTTTATTTAACTAATTGTTACTTCTGAAGATAATTGGTAATTGGTAATAATTGGCACCATATCTTATTTAAATGTTTCATAGCAAAGGGGGTGAATACAGTGGGGCAAAAAAGTATTTAGTCAGCCACCAATTGTGCAAGTTCTCCCACTTAAAAAGATGAGGCCTGTAATTTTCATCATAGGTACACTTCGCCTATGACAAACAAAATGAGAAAAAAAATCCAGAAAATCACATTGTAGGATTTTTAATGATGGCCAAGACCAAAGAGCTGTCAAAGGACACCAGAAACAAAATTGTAGACCTGCACCAGGCTGGGAAGACTGAATCTGCAATAGGTAAGCAGCTTGGTTTGAAGAAATCAACTGTGGGAGCAATTATTAGGAAATGGAAGACATACAAGACCACTGATAATCTCCCTCAATCTGGGGCTCCACGCAAGATCTCACCCCGTGGGGTCAAAATGATCACAAAAACGGTGAGCAAAAATCCCAGAACCACACGGGGGGACCTAGTGAATGACCTGCAGAGAGCTGAGACCAAAGTAACAAAGCCTACCATCAGTAACACACTACGCCGCCAGGGACTCAAATCCTGCAGTGCCAGACGTGTCCCCCTGCTTAAGCCAGTACATGTCCAGGCCCGTCTGAAGTTTGCTAGAGAGCATTTGGATGATCCAGAAGAAGATTGGGAGAATATCATATTGTTCAGATGAAACCAAAATATAACTTTTTGGTAAAAACTCAACTTGTCGTGTTTGGAGGACAAAGAATGCTGAGTTGCATCCAAAGAACACCATACCTACTGTGAAGCATGGGGGTGGAAACATCATGCTTTGGGGCTGTTTTTCTGCAAAGGGACCAGGACGACTGATCCGTGTAAAGGAAAGAATTAATGGGGCCATGTATCTTGAGATTTTGAGTGAAATCCTCCTTCCATCAGCAAGGGCATTGAAGATGAAACGTGGCTGGGTCTTTCAGCATGACAATGATCCCAAACACACCGCCCGGGCAACGAAGGAGTGGCTTTGTAAGAAGCATTTCAAGGTCCTGGAGTGGCCTAGCCAGTCTCCAGATCTCAACCCCATAGAAAATCTTTGGAGGGAGTTGAAAGTCTGTGTCGCCCAGCAACAGCCCCAAAACATCACTGCTCTAGAGGAGATCTGCATGGAGGAATGGGCCAAAATACCAGCAACAGTGTGTGAAAACCTTGTGAAGACGTACAGAAAACGTTTGACCTCTGTCATTGCCAACAAAGGGTATATAACAAAGTATTGAGAAACTTCTGTTATTGACCAAATACTTATTTTCCACCATAATTTGCAAATAAATTCATAAAAAATCCTGGCACTGTATGTGTGTGTGGTTGTGTGTGTGTTATGCCTCGCTGCAGGTGAGAATCGCTGACTACTAATGAATGTCCTCATCTCATACGAGTTGTTACTTACTGAACCTAAACATCCTGTCTGATGATTTGATGCGACCTGCTGGAACAACTTTCCTAAAACTTCAGTTAGCCGTCATCAGTCCGTTACATCACAAAGAGACGCGTAAATTCTGACAGCACCGCAGCAAGGACCATTTTAAAGTTAACAGTCCTCAACAGAGAATGACATCTCCTTTTAAAAATAAAACCTTTTCGGCCTCCCCTCTTTGTGCGGATAAAAATAAAACAGATCGCTGCCTCTCTATGGCTACAGGAACAAAGGAAGTATTAATTGAGAGACCAGAGAGGGAAGAAGCACAGAGGCGGGTCGGGGTGAACAGTTAAAGGAAATATTACTATATAGTCGTTTCTGTCCAGTTAGACCAAAGCCAACTTATCAACAGGTTAAAATCAGAGGTGCCAGATAGAGAAAAGGATGAATTTTCTGGTCCCAATCATTAGCGTCATTACTCAAAGGCAGTCTGAAGCGTTTTGGTCTGTGGTTCTACAGCAAGGTCATCGCAGGCAGCGGCGCAAGATGTGTCAAATGTCTTTCCAAACTATTTAACACTGTACATCTCATTTCCTACAAGGACATTATGGTAAATCTACATTAGGGAGAGCTGTCAGGGCCTGTCTGCTCTGCTCCCCAGGTTCACACCCCTCACCATACAGGACAGGGCTCATATGGAGTCATGGAAACACTGCCATCTATGGGTTAAAGATATAGCAGAGCAGTCAGGATGGGTAGGAAGGAGCGATCCATGCATTATCTAGGTGGGAGAAGAAACGTTAATATGTCACACATGCATCCAGACACTACTAGGAAAGAAAAGATACAAGCAGCAACTTTATTAAGCAACTATGGTTAACAAACACCCCTGTGAATATCTGATTTAAATCAGGAGGGCAGACAATTATGGTGGAAATTAAACTTCCATTAGATATTAGAGAGAGACAATTATGTTAGCATAATGATGATTACTGCTACCTTCTCTTCTACCATTATAGTACATTGATTAGAAATTCTCTACCATTCTAGATAGGATGACAGTGAAAGAAGCTGTCTAATAACCACTGTATGGAAAGTACAGTTGCCTATTTACTTTGACAGACGTGAAATCTACCCAGCTATTCTGTTGATAAACGCCTGAGTATTTAGGCTACTTTGACATATCCCAGATAGTCAGTTGATTATCTGTCTCAGTATTTACTTTAACATGTCTGTTAAATCATCTCTGCTGATCTGTTGATTACAAATCTATATTAAGATCCTGGTTTCCAACAGCAGCCTTTAATATTTCCTGCCTTGTTGTGTTGGCAGCCACACGCTCATTAGCCAATGAAGTTCCAGGAAGTGTTGTGCAGGTGTCAACAGCAGCCCCAACATTCCCTAACACTGTGTTTCATATTCAGACTAACACAAAGAAGAGCACTCGCATTCAAACTTCTCTACCTGCGAGGATGAAAGGAACGTTTCTTTTGCCACAGCTAAAACTCCAGGTATACTGTACTTATCTCATTCTCCTCTTTGTTCCCTCTCCCTCTTTGTTCTCTCCCTCTACTCGGCTACTTCCACTGCTACTTCTCTCTCTCCCTCTCATGTGAGAATCTCCAGAGGCCCATTACTCAAATCCAGCCTGTTAAATCAGGTCAAGAGGTCGGCCTAAAGACAATCCAACATAAATAACATTTCATCTCCCTACAACTACCATTACAGACGATTTCGAACGGAGGACAGGGATTTCATGGGCCAGTTTCCAGTGTTCAATATTTCAATCAGAGATTTGATTTCCGTCCTATTTAAAGTAATGCTTTAGGACTTGAAGCAAAACTCACCTGTGCTTTTCACTATGCCTGGCATGTTATAAACATATGGACAATTCCACTGTAATGGAATTACACTTTTACTCTTTTTTTTTTTCACTTTAAAAACGTATGACAAACAAAAAAAACACTCATTTCAAATTTTAACAAACCATACAGCTCTATGTACAATGACTACTTTGAACAATTTCCACAGAAAAATTTACAAAAACTAATTTAGTGGAAGAACTGTGCAGATGTGATCTTCAGTAGCTGAATTAGCATACAATCTACCTCAGGTTCTTATGCGAGTCAATTTTCCAAAGACTCACAATATCTGCTCTGTATTAAGATTCAAAGATGTCTGCAGAAAAGAATGGGGTGTCAGCTATTACATGACACCTTGAGATTGAAAAAGTATATTTTGGTTATTGAACTACAGTATGTGAAGTGGATTTACACCCAGTAACGGAATTACATCATGGGTCCCTGATCTATACGACACAGAGATGCATAATTATGGATATGAATGTCATTCTCCACATGTTTCACAAGTTTGGACAGTGCAGAGTAGAGCAGAGATCAGCACAGTAGAGTTCAGTACAGTACATTATACTGTACTCTACTGCAGGGGTTCCCAAACTTTTTTACTCAGGCCCCCCTTCCAGCATTGGGGAACCCCTATGGGCACAAGCACTGTTCATGAGACAAACTGTTTACACCCCACTTGTTGACAGAGAGAAAATGTTGCAGGTTTAAAACCGTATTTCCTGCATTTCTATACATTTTGCCATGAGGTGCAGAGACCATTTGCAGTTTTACAGCTCATGTTCTTGCATTTCTATACATTTTGCCATGTCTAATGTGTATCCATGTGATATTTAAGTTACATTAGATTTTGTTCTATGGGCTAAAAAAACATGCGCTTCATCTGGACAAATAAATAACTCGAAGGTATGCAATGACTGACATGACAGAAGGATTCTATTAGTGAATTCTACTATTACAACTTTCAAGAGTAAGTTGAAAGCCGGACTGAGTTCCAACCCCAAAAATGCCACAGTTTGGGGACCTGCTCTACTGTACTATAATCTACTTTTCTTTACTGTACTGACCTGTATTGTACTCTACTACTGTATTGTACTGTACTCACCGTACTGTACTATCCAAACTTGTGAAACACATCTATAAGAGGTTCAGATTTGGTCTATTCCGGTCCGCCAGGGTGGACTGACCAAATTTCAATGACGTCCGGTGTTGGCCAGTGCTCAGTGGGTGAGGATACTGGTTACAGTAAATGGAAGCAGAGGGGACTCATGTAGGTGTCAGTAAAAGCTGGGAAAGGTGACATTAACTGGAATGTGAGAGAGAGGCAAAGAGAGAGAAAGATGGCTACTAATTGTCTACTAATTAGTTGATGATTGATCAAACTTATTTTCCTATATCTGTTTTACTACAAAACATAAAAACACAGGGCCTCCCGAGAGGCGCAGTGGTCTAAGGGACTGCATCGCAGTGCTAGCTGTGCCACTACAGATCCTGGTTCGAGTCCAGGCTCTGTCGCAGTCAGCCTTGACCTTTACGTCAACATTCTTGTCTTTTGATGTACAGTCGTGGCCAAAAGTTTTGAGAATGACACAAATATACATTTTCAAAGTCTGCTGCCTTAGTGTCTTTAGATATTTTTGTCAGATGTTAGTATAGAATACTGAAGTATAATTACATGCATTTCATAAGTGTCAATGGCTTTTATTGACAATTACATGAAGTTGATGCTGTGTTGACCCTTCTTTTTCAAGACCTCTGCCATCCACCCTGGCATGCTGTCAATAAACTTCTGGGCCACATCCAGACTGATGGCAGCCCATTCTTGCATAATCAATGCTTGGAGTTTATCAGAATTTGTGGGTTTTTGTTTGTCCACCCACCTCCTGAGGATTGACCACAAGTTCTCAATGGGATTAAGGTCTGGGGAGTTTCCTGGCCATGGGCCCAAAATATCGATGTTTTGTTCCCCGAGCCACTTAGTTATCACTTTTGCCTTAGGGCAAGGTGCTCCATCATGCTGGAAAAGGCATTGTTCGGTACCAAACTGTTCCTGGATGGTTGGGAGAAGTTGCTCTCGGAGGATGTGTTGGTACTATTCTTTATTCATGGCTGTGTTCTTAGGCCTTTTGTGGCAGGGCTGAAATGCAGTGGAAATGTTTGGGGGAGGGACTTTGCAATTCATTGGAATTCATCTGATCACTCTTCATTCTGGAGTATAAGCAAATTGCCATCAAACAAACTGAGGCATCAGACTTTGTGAAAATGTATATTTGTGTCATTCTCAACTTTTGACCACGACTGTATTTCTGATGCCCTAAGACTTTTTCTAGTATATGTTTTTTCTAAAATCCCTTCTCCATCTGCTTTTCCAGAAATCAAAGCCTTTACTTATGCCTCATTTTTAAGATGGAAAATAGTTGAAAAATATATCTATGCCTTCATTCTTCCAAAATATAGACTCTTATCTTTCATTTGACAACTAATTTGATAGAAGTATAACGCTTTACAAATACCTTCCTTATTTGGGTTCACAGTCGTTAGTAGTTCACACCTAATCCCCGTTATATGACACAAAGGTTTCCAGATATTCTGTAAGGCCCTGAACATTGTGCAAAATAGAATCAAGTTCAACGGAGAAACAGAATTCTCCCCGTTCTGATGAGAAATCTGCTCTAATCCAACCCTTCACGACTTCTAAACCAAAGAGCGTGGCTCGACGCCAGGCTATCAAACAACACACTCAATTAAAACTGATTCAGCTGATAACACCATAACAAAACGTCAGGTTTGAAAAATTCATGAACAAGTTCAAAGAGCTCTTTGAACAACAAAACACTAATCTGATTGATACAATGGAATCGTAATACATAGAAATATGGAACATCAAGCGCAAGAGCCAGCAGATGTAGCCTATATTTGGTGTGTAGCGTAACATGTACCGCATGTTCCATATCATCAGATTATGATGATACACATGATGAATCACATTTAATCACAGCTTTAATCAAATGCTAACTGCTCATTTAATTACACTTGCATGGGGGGGGGGGGGGGGGGGGCAAGAGTGGGCAAAGCTGTAATCAAGGCAAAGGGTGGCTATTTGAAGAATCTCAAATATAAAATAACTACATGATTCCATATGTGTTATTTCATAGTTTTGATGTCTTCACTATTATTCTACAATCTAGAAAACAGTAAAAATAAAGAAAATCCCTTGAATGAGTAGGTGTTCTAAAACTTTTGACCAGTAGTGTATGCGCACCACAGTTTGCCTGTCCCCTTCTCTCTCTCCCTCGCCCTGGCAGCATCGCATTAGTGGAAATCAAGACAGTTCTCAGGGCAGAGCTGGTTGTCGTGTTGCTCGGGGATAATTTTATCTAACCCTTTCCTAACCTTAACCTAATACTCCCAACCTGCCACGATAATTATCCTAACCTACTGTGTAAGTTCTCTTAACCGGCTACAAAAAGTTACTTCTGCTAGTCAAAACCAGCAGGCCTGCCCTGAGAACAAATTTGGTTTCCACTAATGTGATACAGACTCGAGCTTGCTCTTCATGCTCGTTCTCTTCACTAATAATCTAATCTTGATATTCAGAAATGGGAGTCGACACCGGGAGTCGATGTGTAAGGAGTCGAGGAATCAATTATTTTGGAGTCGACTCTCCACCACTACGTCATCGCCAACAGTTGGAAAGTCCTGTACTTTGAGTAGTTAAATGAGAAGGAAATGCAAACTTTGCGAGGTGGAACTGGGGTACAGTAATGGTAGTACAGGTGCATCTGAAAGTTACGCACAGTGAGACCCAAACCGTTGCTGGCAGCAGGGTGTCTCCTTGATTTCATTATCACCTATCTCTGTATCCCTGGGAGATCACCGATTAACTTTGATTATGGTCACTGCCCAGCGCCTCTGAAGTCTCTGTGACATCCCTAAGCCCCGCCCATCTTGCGAGCTGCCACAGTGTTTTGCAGCGGTGCTGCGCAGGCCCTCTGAAGTTGAGTTTAATCTGAGTAACGGCAGGTGGCTGACACATACAGCTGTTGGTGTGATTATAAAACACACACTCAGAGTACACAGTAGAGCTGGGACGATAAACCTAAAATTATCAATACTGACAACTTATTGTGGACATTTTGCTGATATAGTTCATTATGATAAATAACCTATAGGGCCCTAATAGAAAAATATGAAGTTTGAAATGAAACATTTGCTAATATTTGTGATGGTTAACAATTGATAGCTACAACATTCAAAATAGTAGTAGTAGTTTAAAGGGTAATATTTAAAAAATGACTGTGGTGCACATTAAATGTTATGAACATATCATTCCATTTATTGTTAGTGTGATAATTCAGTAAATTTGTTGTGATTTCTGTCAATATCACCCAGCTCCAGGTCACACACACAAACACAGTTAGAATGAGTTCCCTCCCAGAGTCACACACACAGACACACGCAGCTACTCCACCCAGTGACTTTGTGACAATGACAAAACAAGTTTAGTAAAGAACAGCCTACGTGCCCACACCACATTTTCCCCATCCTTTCATCTGAACAGTGTTTGGCACTCCTCTCCTCTGCATGCTGAATATCAAATGGTTATCAGGCTGGGCAGTCATGCAGTAAATGACTGGCTACCCTGTTAATACAACACAGGTTCCCCAGACTGGAGCCAGATGTAATCCCTTACTGACTGTGTGTGTGTGTGTGTGTGTGCGCATCCATGCAAGTGTGTGTTCATGCGTGCATAGGGGACCAGGTGTTGGAAGGATAGGTCTAGCTGATAAACACCACGGGAGACATAGAAGAGAGGTGCATCTTGGAGGTCTCCTCCAGGTATTTCACCTGATGCCCTGTAGCAGCCTGAGGCCCTGTCCCCTCTTACTCTCCCCGCCACCCTCAACCACCCCCTCATCTCCCACTTCACCCCGTCTACTCTCCCTTTTCTTGCCCTATCATCTCCCCCTCATGAAGATTGGCCAGGTGGGAGGCTACAGTACATAATGACACTGAACCATCTCTGGCATGCGGTCGTTGATTAAAATGTTCATTAACACTGTACAGCTCAGGTGATGAGACCTGCTGCCCCACCCGGTCCCCTTCAGCTGAACACCTTGGCCAACCTGTCTCTGTAACACCTCTCCACCCAGGTAAACACACACCGGCTGGTTAATAAAGAGCCTCTCACACACCAACACACACTTTCTGGTTTAATAAACGAGCCTCTCTATTCAAGCAAAATAAATTAATACGCACGCACACACACACAGTTCTGTTTCATTAAGAGGCTCCATGGTGGTGGCACAAACCCCAATCTCCCTTACACACACCATCTGTTTAATAAACACTCATCCCATGTCAACCCCCAGGAACTGACATTGGTCAACACAAACACAATAAACACCATTACACATGTGCGGGCGCGTACACACACACACACACCAATGACCCTACGGCGTGGAAGGTCTGATAGATATGACAGTGTGTGTGTGTGTGTGTGTAATGAATTAGTAACATATCTCTGGCGGCCTGAGTCACGTAGGTGAAAAATGCTACTGGTTGCTTCCTTCATTAAGTAGCTTGTCTGTCTGTCAAAGGAGCATGAGAAGCAACGTCACTTTGTGTGTTGATTCGTTTTTAACTGCCGTCGTAATCTGTTTTCTGAACTGAGATTAATCCCACCTGTCGAGGGCTTCTTATAAATGGAGGTATTAAAGCGTATGAAGTGAGACGCTCCAGCACAGATGAATCTAGCAGGGGTCAGAGAGCGCCTAAATCTAATTTAGGAGAAGAAGAAATAATATGCGTTTGAGATTAATACCTTAAATGTAAACAGATACTGGAAGGAGAGAATCACAAAGATGAAATGAAGAAGGTTGAATCGTTACCTTGGGACAGAGAAAGTTGACCCTCATATCATGCCTCTGTGGCCAGTGTTTCATTGGTTTATTCGTACTCGGATTTCGCTTACTTCATTGGATTTTAATACTTGAAATATGGGGAACCACTGCTAAATTGATGCATATCTCAAGCCTACAGCGAGTTTAGCTAAACAATCTGTATAGAAAATGTTCATATGTATTGCATGCTCGGAAATGGAAGTACAGTGTCCTCAGAAAGTAAAACATCTGGAATAATAAAATACTCATATCTTGATTAGATAACTATGCAACCCCCTAAGTCAATATATGTTAGAACCTCATTTGGCAGCAATTACAGATGTGAGTCTTTCTGGGTGAGTCTCTAAGAGCTTTCCACACCTGGATTGTGCAACATTTGCACATTATTCTTTTCAAAACTCTTCTAGCTCTGTCAAATTGGTTGTTGATCATTGCTAAACAAAATCAGGTCTTGCCATAGATTTTCAAGTAGATTTTCAAGCTACTCACTGTCTTCTTGGTAAGCAACTCCAGTGTAGATTTGACAATGTGTTTTATGTTATTGTCCTGCTGAAAGGTAAATTAATCTTCCAGTGTCTGGTGGAAAGCAGACTGAAGCAGGTTTTCCTTTAGGATTTTGCCTGTGCTTAGCTCCATTACATGTATTTGTTATCCTGAAAAACTCCCCAGATCACAAGCATACCCATAACATGATGCAGCCACCACTATAATTGAAAATATTGAGAGTGGTACTCAGTAATGTGTTGTATCGGATTTGCCCCAAACATTACACATTGTATTTTTTTTGCAGTATTACTTAAGTGCCTTGTTGCAAACAGGATGCATGTTTTGGAATATTTGTATTCAGTCTTTTCACTCTGTCAATTAGGTTAGTATTGTGGAGTAACTACAATGTTGATCCATCCTCAGTTTTCTCCTATCACAGCCATTAAACTGTGTAACTGTTTTAAAGTCACCATTGGCCTCATGGTGAAATCCCTGAGCGGTTTCCTTCCTCTCCAGCAACTGAGTTAGAAAGGACACCTGTATCCTTGTAGGTACTGGTTGTATTGATACACAATCCAAAGTGTTAATTAAGAGCTTTACCATGCAGGCCTCCCGGGTGGCGCAGTGGTTAAGGGCGCTGTACTGCAGCGCCAGCTGTGCCAGCTGTGCCATCGCGCCCAGGCTCTGTCGTAACCGGCCGCGACCGGGAGGTCCGTGGGGCGACGCACAATTGGCCTAGCGTCGTCCGGGTTAGGGAGGGCTTGGTCGGTAGGGATGCCCTTGTCTCATCGCGCACCAGCGACTCCTGTGGCGGACCGGGCGCAGTGCGCGCTAACCAAGGTTGCCAGGTGCACGGTGTAGCCTCCGACACATTGGTGCGGCTGGCTTCCGGGTTGGATGCGCGCTGTGTTAAGAAGCAGTGCGGCTGGTTGGGTTGTGTATCGGAGGACGCATGACATTCAACCTTCGTCTCTCCCGAGCCCGTACGGGAGTTGTAGCGAAGAGACAAGATAGTAGCTACTATAACAATTGGATACCATGAAATTGGGGAGAAAAAGGGGTAAAATTCAACAAAAAAAAGAAAAGAAGAGCTTTACCTGCTTAAAGGGATATTCAATGCCTGCTTTTTTTCTACTAATAGGTGTCCTTCTTTGCAAGCCACTGGAAAACACTCCCTGGTCTTTGTGGTTGAATTTGTGTTTGAAATTCACTGCTCGACAGAGACCTTACCGATAATTGTATGTGTGGGGCACAGACATGAGGCAGTCATTAAAAAATTATGTTAAACACTATTAATGCACACAGAGTGAGCCAATGCAACTTATTACGTGACTTGTTAAGCACATTTTTACTCATGTGCCCCACACATACAATTAGGCTTGCCATAACAAAGGGTTTGAATACTTATTGACCCAAGACACTTCAGCTTTTCATTTTTAATTCATTTGTACCAAAGCAATTCTCAAAACACTATTCCACTTTGACATTATGGCGTATTGTGTGAAAGGCCAGGGACAAAAACAACTAAATGTAATATTCAGGCTGTAAAACAACAAAATAAAAAAGTGAAGGGTGTGAATACTTTGTGAAGGTTCCCAAGAGAATTCACAGCTTACTGTGAACTACTGTACAGCACGACTATGCCAGTGGCTCTAGGGTATTCTCTAAGAGCTTCCTAAAGACTGAGAGACATATTAGTTGACTATATACACCGTACTAATCATCCCATACAATCTGTCTCATCCCATAACCACAAATAATGATACACGCCACATGGGAACAATGTGGCATGCCTTCCCTTCACGCCGCTGTCAGTCAGTCAGCCACACAGCAATAACATACAGACACCGTGACACACACAATCTACGGCGACAGCTGGGGAGAATCCAAACAAACGTGGATAGACGAGACGTCAGGAGGGGGGAAGAGAAAACAGCGTCGAGTTTAACGAGAGGAAAGCTGTTTCAGATGGGTTGTCAGTAGCCTGTCTATGCCTGAGCTGCGTTCAAAAGATGACATCTGGATTGAGCTGCATCATTAAAGGAGTTTCAAAAGGCTGCGCGATGATCAGGTGAACAGTGTTGACAGGACATGAAACAAAGCCTGTATTGTAGCGCTTGTGCATCAATTTCATTGTTTCCCCTCTCAACTCTTTCAGCTGTAACTCAACACCAAAGCCTGATGGAGTATGGCACATCATTAGCAATAGAGACAGAAGGGATGCAGGGGGGAAATTATTTTGACTTATACGCAAAAGGGGATTCAGTATGCCTGTGTTCTACACTTCTACAGAGATGGAGAACGAGAGCGAGGTTCTCCCCACTCAGAGGACCTGAGCCCTAGGACCATGCTTCAGGACTACCTGGCCTGATGACTCCTGGCTGTCCCCAGTCTGGTCGTGCTACTGCTCCAGTTTTAACTGTTCTGCCTGCGGCTATGGAACCCTGACCTGTTCACCGGACGTGCTAACTTGTCCCGGACCTGCTGTTTTCGACTCTCTCTCTCTCTACCGCACCTGCTGTCTCGATCTCTGAAAGCTCGGCTATGAAAAGCTAACAGACATTTACTACCGAGGTACTGACCTGTTGCACCCTCTACAATCACTGTGATTACTATTTGACCCTGCTGGTTATCTTAAAGAACAATCTGGCCTTAATGGCCATGTACTCTTATAATCTCCAACCAGCACAGCCAGAAGAGGACTGGCCACCCCTCAGAACCTGATTCCTCTCTAGGTTACTTGCTAGGTTCCTACCTTTCTAGGGAGTTTTTCCTAGCCACCGTGATTCTACATCTGCATTGCTTGCAGGTTGGGGTTTTAGGCTGGGGTTTTCTGTATAGCACTTTGTGACATCTGCTGAAAATTAATTTGATTTGAGAGAGAGAGAGAGAGAGAGAGAGAGAGAGCGAGGGAGAGAAGAAAGCGAAAGAGAACAAGGGAAAAGCCAAATTGGGATATTTATATCAAGAGCGTCACTATGTACACTGTTGGGCCAGACTCCACTGGGGACCATGAAAGGCTGAGGAGGATTGTGGGTAATTCATCAGGCGGCGGCTGTGCGGAGGCCCTTGATTAGTGTCGAAAAGGAACCTCAGTCAGGATTCTACAGCCTTCCGGAAGCCAATTCATTATTACACATTGTCAGTGTCCCAGAGCATTGCTCCACGTGTCACTTTAGACAAACATCCATGTTGGAGATTTGACGAGTCTGACTACTACATAATTGCTGAGACCTGAGAGATGAGATGCTGTGTGTCTGGGATATTTTTCTAACTATTGTGTGCATGCTTCCCCTTAACAAGTGGCAGAAGCCAAGTCACCTTTTTCAACTAAAAACATGATTTATTTCAACAAATATAAAAATTATTTATATATTTGATACTTACACAAAAGCAATGATCCTGATATGAAACACTTAAAAAACAACCCAACAATGCTGAACATCCACAAGCACATTACATCACAATTCTCAAAACACAAGTCACGTTTTAAATTGGCCGATATCCTAGGCATCCTTGTGCCTTACGGGTGTCCCACACAGTGCCTGAGGAGAATCCCTGTCTCTGTAGAAGGGAGATACCAGAGATACCAGTGTCGACAGGACCCGAGAAAAGTACTGATAACCACCGTCTCTCCTCCCAAAATGTCATTAGGCATTCTGTCTCCCTACATAATCTGCCATGTTGATTTTGTTTCCCTTTGATATAACAGTCTTATCTCTGTACCCTTTGCACAGCGTGGATTTATCCCCAGGCAACATGAGAGAAAGTAACTTTTATCCAAATTCCCAAAAATGACTAAGTAACAAAAGGAGGGAAACGAATTACGTATCACAGAGGCATATCTCAAACCAGGCTTATTATCCAATGACGTCCTTGAGTGGTGACGCAACACTGACCTTGTCAGGCAAAAGAGAAGATATTTATCCTGCCCTGTTTAGATACATGTATTTATTTTATTTCAACTTTATTTAACTAGGCAAGTCAGTTAAGAAACAAATTCTTATTTACAATGACGGCCTGCCCTGGCCAAACCCTAACCCAGATGACGATGGGACTCCCAATCACGGCCGGTTATGATACCGCCTGGATAGTGTTGAGATAGAGTGTGTGTGTGGTCTTACCAGTGTCGTTTCCTTGGCTCCCCTCTCTCTTCAGCATCTGGACAGCTCCCACGTATTTCTTCAGCTGGACCTTGAGGACCTCGTTCTCCCTGCAGACACACACACACACACACAAACAGAGAATCAAGGCCTAGGCCCATGCAGAGAGAGCAGCAGACTGGAACAGTACACAGACAGGAACAGTAACTGTGTTGGTTTCTGTGTCTGTGGCGGGTTTACAGCCTTGTAAATCCCAGCCCATCTCTGGAGCTGGATTATACATGCAGCCCTACAGGTTTTCTGTGATTGCTTACTGTCACTGGAGACTGTGCACAAGGGTGGTGCAAGTGTGTGTGTGTGTGTGTGTATGTTCAGAAAAGGTGTGTAGTGGTATATGTTCTTACAGGGCCTGTGCGGATGATTACTGTTGGTTTGAGGGGAAATCATTCAGAATCTAAGAGAATTACAGTGCTGTAAATAATAACTACCTGCCTTTCTCCCCTGCTCTTTGTACCCTGCTTATCGCATCCCATTTTACCCCTACAAAGGACACTCGGGATGGGAGATCTCTGAAAGCCGGCTGACGAGCTCTCGGAGGGACGATTGGGCCGTTGTTATCAGAGTCGGCGAGCCGAGACACAATTCCGCTGCCATTTAATTAAAGGTAATAAATGGTCTGGCATTCCGGAGGCGAGGGAGGGGATTCCACGGCTCAGGTGCGTCTCATCGATCTCTCAGAATGTGCCCTCCTGCTGAGTCATAGGCAGGTTAACAGTCACACACAAACACACAGGTTGGCTTTAACTCATGTAAGCCCGTCTCACATACACACAGGTCCGCTTTGTGTGTGTAAGCCCACACACACACGCCTCCTGTACATGTCTAATGTTACATTGGAGAGATAGAGGCTGACTGCAGGGTGTGTACTGCAGGATATATAAACTATAAATGGCTCGCTCAGGAACCCGACGCCTGAGGAACTGGACTGAAACACGCATCTCCTCTACATCTAGAGGTAGAGATACAATGATGCAACTAAAGACACAGAACCAGAGGTAGAAACAGAGAGAAATTCCATATTGACAGACAGGTATATCTATATAATAAGAGGGTCTATGTAGTTTATCACTGTCTGTTCTACTGTAAAGTCATATAAAAGGAAAGACAACGTAGAGAACATCCTATGAGGATAATGTAGAGGCTGTGTTATTACACAAACCCCACCCAAATCCACAGTATCTGACCAAATTCAATTCCCTGGAACTGTAGAATGTTTTTATATGGGTTCATCATTGTACATTACGGTGCAAGTGTCCCTGAAAGTTTCAAAGGCATCCTACAGCACTGACCTTCCTGTGTATTATACAACTGGCACGTGTCGTTGAGGGCGTTTAACATGGAGGGTATTCCGCCTAAAAAGCTCTCTGTCTAAATGGACGCTCTCTAAACCCATTAGTGAAATTGGATCAGTGGAGTGAGTCTCAGACGGGGTGAGGAAAAGCCCAGATATCAGAGAGAGTGAGAGGCAGGAAGAGATGCAACACAACTTCCTGTGACCTCTACTGAGGGCTTCTGGGATAGAGGTCACAGAGGTTTTATTTGGATTGGACAGCTTAAAAAATAAAAAAAAACATATGCTATAAAGCTGCTCCAGTTAGAGAAAACATTACAGTAATACACTCAGAGGATAAAACAAAACAAAGCCAAAATAAAGGATGTTTAAGAGCAATTTAGAGCAGGGGTTCGCAAACCTCTCGTTCAATGTATTTTAACGATTCCACAGATGGCACACCTGATACAAATGGTCAACTAATCATCAAGCACTTGACTAGATGAATCAGGTGACTTAGTTCAGGGGATTCACTGAGATGTTTGAGAACCACTTATTTATATGCTCTGCAAACAATGCTTCAAACATGTACTTTGGTTTTCCTTTCATAAACATTCTTCCTCAATGCCCACAGCACAGTAAAGTTAGGCAGACAGTGTACAGTAGAAGATTGTTCAAAGTGGGAGAACTTCAACTGTACAGTAGCCCCTTGAGACAGCTGGATAATTGACTTCACAAAGCAGCAAAACAACTAAAATCCTCTCAACAACTACAGTAAAACCGCCCAAACCTTAGGTGTTGTCTTTACAGTACATCAAAATACCCCATTCCCAACAACCTTCAGGAAACGCTGAATGACAATAAGAAAAACTCACAACCTCTTTAGTCTTCTCTCAGTGGGTTTCTTCTAACCACCCACCAAACAGAGAGGAGGACCACTTTCTCCTTGGCCAGGCCCCCTCTCTCCTGGCTGCCTGCCTACCCGCCAGCCTGTGTGAGTTCTAGTTTCTGCTCTGCTAACGTCACTGGGAGACTGGCCGGAGCTCCATGCTGGTAGGGAATAGGATTTCCTGCATGTGTGTATGTGTCCGTGCGTGCAAACATGTGCCTCAGTCAGTCAGTGTTACATACCGTACATTCGGAAAGTATGCAGACCCCTTGACTTTCTCCACATTTTGTTACGTTACAGCCTTATTCTAACATGTATTAAATTGTTTTTTCCCCTCATCAATCTACACACAATAGCCCATAATGACAAAGCAAAAATGAGGTTTTTAGAAATTTTTGCACATTTATACTAAACTGAAGTATTACATTTACATAAGCATTCAGACCCTTTACTCAGTACTTTGTTGAAGCACCTTTCACAGCGATTACAGCCTTAAGTCGTCTTGGGTATGACGCTACAAGCTTGGCACACCTGCATTTGGGGAGTTTCTCCCATTCTTCTCTGCAGATCCTCTCAAGCTCTGTCAGGTTGGATGGGGAGCGTCCCTCCAGAGATGTTAGATCAGGTTCAAGTCTGGGCTCCGACTGGGCCACTCAAGGACATTCAGAGACTTGTCCCGAAGCCACTCCTGCGTTGTCTTGGCTGTGCGCCTTGGGTGGTTGTCCTGTTGGAAGGTGTCCAGTCTGAGGTCCTGAGCGCTCTGGAGCAGGTTTTCATCAAGGGTTTCTCTGTACTTTGCTCCGTTCATCTTTCCCTCGATCCAGACTAGTCTCCCAGTCCCTGCCGCTGAAAAACATCCCCACAGCATGATGCTGCCACCACCACCATGCTTCACCGTAGGGATGGTGCCAGGTTTCCTCCAGATGTGACGCTTAGCATTCAGGCCAAAGAGTTCCATCTTGGTTTCATCAGACCAGAGAATCTTATTTCTCATGGTCTGAGTCTTTAGGTGCCTTTTGTCAAACTCCAAGTGGACTGTCATGTGCCTTTTACTGAGTGGCTTCCGTCTGGCCACTCAACCATAAAGGTCTGATTAGTGGAGTGCTGCAGAGATGGTTGTCCTTCTGGAAGGGTCTCCCATTTTCACAGAGGAACTCTAGAGCTCTGACAGAGTGACCATCGGGTTCTTGGTCACCTCCTTGACCAAGGCCCTTCTCCCCCGATTGCTCAGGTCACTGTGTTCTTGAGGACCTTCAATGCTTCAGAAATGTTTTGGTACCCATCCCTAGATCTGTGCCTCGACAGTCCTGTCTCGGAGCTCTACGGACAATTCCTTTGACCTCTTGGCTTGGTTTTTGCTCTGACATGTACTGTCAACTGTGGGACCTTATATAGACAGGTGTGTGGCTTTCATGTCCAATCAATTGAATTTACCACAGGTGGACTCCAATCAAGTTGTAGAAACATCTCAAGGATGATCAATGGAAACAGGAAGCACCTGAGCTCAATTGCGAGTCTCATAGCAAAGGGTCTGAATACTTATGTAAATATTTTTTTTATTTTGTATTTTCTCATTATGGGGTATTGTGGGTAGATTGATGAGGATTTTTTTTGTTGCATTTTAGAATGAGGCTGTAATGTAACAAAATGTGGAAAAGGTCAAGGGGTCTGAATACTTTCAGAATGCACGTCAGAAGCACTGCCTCAGTCAGTGTGTGGCCCACGTCTTAACCAGTCCAGTACCCACTCCTCTCACTGTGCTGAATCAATATGGGTACCTCTATGAGAGCAGCTCAGCCCAGCTCATGTCCACTGGGCTTTGTTAGACACAAACACAGGAAGGGCTTACTTACCAGCGCCAGTATTTTTAGCTACTATTGATCAGATCAGGCCAGATTTGGGTGGAGGATAGCACTTGAGTTTGAGTGGCTGGAGTTTCCAGTTTGTCTTGAAGGCATAGAGGAGTGGAAAGACTAAACCACTCAAATGTAAAAAGTGCACATTGCAGCATACTCAACACTTAAAAACACACATATTGAACCTCTAAAGACTGTTTCCAGTGAGTGTGGGTTTGTCTGTCTCTAACCACCAATATTCCTACTGTAGCCATGGGAAGCTGCCACTGGGAACAACAACCACCAGCGATCTGGTACCCACCTGCCCAGAGCCTGGACCTTGGCTGTGTGTCTCTCCTCCAGCTCATCCAGGCGTCTCCTCAAGGCGTCTGTCTCCTGTCTCAGCCCAGCAGAGTGCTCCATCTCCCCATCCAGCAGGCTGCGCAGGGACCTGGAGCCCCGGAGGACACAACAGCACAATACTGTTAGCATACAGTCACACACACACACACAGAACACTGGCATTCACAGTCTGCTCACAACTCTCAGAAAACCCACATACATACATAGCTCTTAATTCCCCTTGATTTTTCACATTAAAGATCAACTCATCCCACCAACATTAGCAGAGAGGATCTCACATGTTCAGTTCATCTAGCTCATCCTTCCTGTTCATCATGGCCACTATGGCCTGGCGGAGCTCCACTGTGGACAGAGGACAGAGACCGTTAACAACACTGAGACAAACAAAACACAGACCCAAACAAATTGATATATATCTCTGTACAAGTGTTAACTGTTCACATTTCTTTTGCTCGGCTCATATTTAAGTCTCATCATTAGCGGAGCTGACTGATACCTAAATACTAACCTGGTTCCATACTGTACTGTGCTGCCTGTAGCCAACTCTTCTGTCGTTGTCATGACTACACATGAGTTAGCTCCAGAACATAGAGCATGGGACCAGCCAGGCTACTAATATACTACCTTTGCCCAGATACAAACACACTTTAGCACCATAGTCACAGCACAGCTCTCTAGTCACATGATGGATATAGGCTAATATATAGCACTGCACTGAGAGAAGTAGGTCTATGGAAAAAGGGCCAAGATACGGCAGCCTTATGAATACCAAAGTATTTACTCAATTAAAAGCAAATGAATAATGCAGATCAGCTCTTGGCTACATTAACAGCAGGGAAGCGCAAAGAAGTGGAGCTCGTTTTGGCCCCAGACGCATTTCAAAAAGTAGGTTTTACAACCCAAAGTGCCTGGTTGAGGAGGTGAAGAGGAGGATGATGAAGAAGAAGGTAGAGGAGAGCCCCATTATATCTGGAGCTCCCAATTCTACATCAGTGCTCCAGAAATAGGTGTGACATTTACAACAACCATGCGTTCACCACAGGAAGCTAGCACCAGCAATCCATTAAGGAGCTTTATAGAGAGGCGCCCCTCTGTTGCACTACAACTGTGTGTGTGTGCTTGTGCGTATGTGGGTTTGTGTGTGATGCAGGCAGTGTATGGATTTGGACAATGGTTCCCATTACAGATCCAGTTAAACGGCAGACTCCATTATGTTTTTTGTTTTTTTACTGCACACAATGTTCTCTATCTGTACACACAAACACAAAAGCACACAAACACAAATACACACACACAGCTCTCTTCTTTTGAGAGCCCCTAATCTGTGAGTGTTCGACTATAGACGTGAGTCATGACCATAGATGTGCCTGTGGGTCTAGATGTGCCGCCCCACTCAGATCCCCTGCCCTAACTCACATTACAGGCTTAGTGTGTTCCACACACAGGAAACAGCATCAATATGAGCATCAGCCGAGCTACCCTCTGCTAAGCTTTAGGAAATTACGCAAATCACGTTCTGGAGTGGAAAACAGACAGTGTGTAAACTGTTGACTGGATCAGGGCATTTTACATTCCAGGAAGTTTTGAAAGACAGTAGAGCGGACGAAATGTCAATTAATGGTGTGTGTTGTTTACAGAAATGAAATCTATCAAGTAAGACATGCTTTTCTGAGTGTACCGTTCTGTTTCACTCATATCATCCTTTGTTACAGTAAACTGTAGGCTGCCGTTAGAGTACACAGAGGCTTACTGACTCAGCAGTGCCATCACCTGGTTGAATAAGGGATTATTCTTATTTTTTTTACCTTTATTTAACTAAGTCAGTTAAGGACAAATTCTTGTTTTCAATGACAGCCTAGGAACAGTGGGTTAACTGCCTAGTTCAGGGGCAGAACAACAGATTTTTACCTTTCGGTTTTACTAGTCCAACGCTGTAACCACTAGGCTACCTGCAGCCCAAATGATCATCATACAGGATTCCCTTCTTATTACCAAACACATGTACAGTATACCACACACACCCACTGTCATTGACTCTGGTAGACCAGGGGTGGCACTGGACAGTACACTGGAGAGAGGTGCATTCTGGACCGGCGGGCTGGGCTCCAAGCTGTAACACCACAGACAGAGAGAGGTTACGTATATATCTCCATCCAATAACTCAAATCCAATGTTATTTGTCACATGCGCCAAATACAACAGTGACAGGCTTACTTACAAGCCCTTAACCAACAATGCAGTTTTAAGAAAAGACCCCCAAAAAATAAAAGTTACAAATAATTAAAGAGAAGCAGTAAAATAACAATAGTGAGGCACCGGTTAGTCGAGGTAATTGAGGTAATATGTACATGTAGGTAGAGTTATTAAAGTGACAATGCACAGATAATAACAGAGAGTAGCAGCAGTGTAGAAGAGTGGGGAGGAGTATGGGGACAATGCAAATAGTCTGGGTAGCCAGTTGATCAGATGTTCAGGTGTCTTGTGGCTTGGGGGTAGAAGCTGTTTCAAAGCCTCTTGGACCTAGGCTCGGCGCTCCGGAACCGCTTGCCATGCTGTAGTAGAGAGAACAGTCTATGACTAGGTGGCTGGAGTCTTAGACCATTTTTAGGGCTTTCTTCTGACACCGCCTGGTACAGAGGTCCTGGATGGCAGGAAGCTTGGCCCCGGTGATGTACTGGGCCGATGTACTGGGCCGTACGCACTACCCTCTGTAGTGCCTTGCGGTCGGAGGCCGCAAGGCACTTGCCATACCAGGCAGTGATGCAACCATGTTCTCGATTGTGTAGCTGTAAAACCTTTTGAGGATCTGAGGACCCATGTCTCCTGAGCCGGAATAGGTTTTGTCGTGCTCTCTTCACGACTGTCTTGGTGTGCTTGGACCATGTAAGTTTGTTGGTGATGTGGACGCCAAGGAATTTGAAGCTCTCAACCTGCTCCACTACAGCCCCATCGATGAGAATGGGGGCGTGCTCGGTCCTCCTTTTCCTTCAGTCCACAATCATCTCCTTTGTCTTGATCATGTTGAGGGAGAGGTTCTTGTCCTGGCACCACACGGCCAGGTCTCTGACCTCCTCTCTATAGGCTGTCTCGTTGTTGTCGGTGATCAGACCTATCACTGTTGTGTCATCTGCAAACTTAATGATGGTGTTGGAGTCGTGCCAGGCCGTGCAGTCAGTGAACAGAGAGTACAGGAGGGGACTGGGCACGCACCCCTGAGGGGACCCGTGTTGAGGATCAGCGTGGCGGATATGGTGTTACCTACCCTTAGCACCTGGGGGCGGCCCATCAGGAAGTCCAGGATCCAGTTGCAGAGGGAGGTGTTTAGTCCCAGGGTCCTTAGCTTAGTGATGAGCTTTGAACTCAAAATTATTGATCTGAGTGCAATTTTCCTCCCACCCTTGTTAAGATGATGCTTATGTAAAATGGACTGACAACTTACTTGAACTGTAGCTGGGATCTGGTCGTCTCGTAGTCGCTGACTGGACCTGTGGAATCTGTTTGTACAGGAAATGCAACCGTATCTTTCACTGAGCCGATTGAAACAAAATGAAAGTGAAAAACAATGAGAGAGAGAGAAAGTACCTCAATGCTGACGTATCTGTCTGGGTTTAATGCTTTCCATATTCTACAAAAGCTTAGTAAATTTACACTTCAGTTTTCTCATGAGCTTTATCACTAAGCAACCTCGCCCACTATTCTCTTTTAACACCAGTCTGCTGTTGCTATAGAAACTATCCCCAAAAATGAACACATTTGAACCATCACATTATAACCAAAATTCTGTGGTTATGTAAGAAATGACTGTTGGGCTCAGAGGACTGGGTTGAGAAACACTGCTGTAGAGGAGAGGAGCCTCACCTGGCTGAGCGTAGGAGTGGCTGGAGGCCACAGGAATGAGGATGTCTGAACTGTCATTATCAGTTATGGCCTGCAGGGCGCCCCACGTTGACACTCTGTAACAGACACACACGTTACAACACAGATAAAGTACACCTGTTTATATCAATTCTTGATTAGGAGTTTCTCTCCCTGCTTATTGTATCGTTAAGAAAGTGCTAGATGATGTATAATCCTTAGTCTCCATGGTTACTCACTGGTCAGCGTTGGCCGTGTTATGAAAGGGGCTTTGTGGCTGTGGCCTACTCTTGTATACCTCTTCCTCCTCCTCATCATCATTATCAATAATCTTGGTGTCAGGCAGAGCTCTGGAGAAAGGAGGAGACCCGGCCCAGCTGACTATCCCAGGATCGGGCAGCCCATTCTGGAGAGGCGAGAGGGAGAAGGAGGACTCCAGTGGGTAAATACCCTCCTCCAGACTGACCTGAGGAGCAGTGGTGCTCTTCCTGAGGGTGACAGTCCCCCCCCCCACCTCTTCCTCGTCCTCCGCTCCCCCATCCAGGTCGTCGAAGGAGATGATGTTGGTGATTTTCTTTTTCCTCCGTCGCTCCTTCCTCAGGCCAGAGTCTGGAGAGGAGAGAGAAAACACGTTGTCAGTTTGCTCTCTATGTTTGTTGGCGTATTATTCCTTAGTAATAATAATATGTAATAATATGAATAGAACTGAATATAAATAATAGTTTATATGCACTGTCCCCCTCAGTGTCTGAGTTGATTGTAATTTCTCCTCCCTACCTGCGGAGGCGCTGCGTGGCAGGACAGGCAGTGGGTCTGATGATCCGTCGGGGCAGTGGGTAGGGGTGAAGCCTGGCACCACAGCGGTGACGGTGCTGATCTCCCTGAGCAGAGTGCTCACCCCCTGGGTGGACTCCTTCCATAGGCTCCCTATGCCCTGGGTGGACTCCTTCAGGAGGTGGCTCACGGAGGAGGAGGAGCCGCCCGCCCGGGGCACACCGTTCAGGTCTGTGTTGTCGATGTTGATGGCAAACAGGATGGAGTTTAGTCCTGTGTGAAGGGTGGAGAGAGAGGAGAAGGTCTAGTTACTAGTCGTTCACACAGCACTAATGGTAGTGGATAACGTGAGTTGGTTCTCCCCAACTAACAATGTAAAGCTCCCTGAGAATTGGAAAAGTGCTACATAAATCCAAATCCATCAGCACTGCACTAGACACAGTAGGTGGGTAAACTCAGATTGCAGGTCGCGGTGATAAGTATAACATAAGTATATAAGTATAACACTAAGTATAACACTCCCTATACTTTCAATGCATCTCCCCGTATTGGTGGGTAAACGCTTACGCAAAATACCAAAAAGCTGAGTAAACAGTGCGTTCACCCTCCACTACACCACTGACTGCATATCACACAGGGAGTAAGTGACTCAACTGTGACTCATGGCTTACTGCAAAGTAGCTCTCTGAATGGTAGAGACATGAATGTGTTTCACCACAGGAATCCGAGTCATGCTCTCACCTGCAGCCATGGTGGGCAGCATGCTGGCTCGCTCCTCATCCAGAATAAACGCCCAGTCTTCATAGAAAGTACTAGAAAACACAAAGAAATAAGATATACTGGCAAGAAAGGTCCAGACTCCACACCCACACACAGACCTGAGATAAATACAAACATACAAACAGACACACACTCTCACCCGAGGCGTATGCCGTCTGCGAGCAGCATGTGTAGGTAGCGTTCTAGTGAGTGTTCGTTGAGGGCACAGCGGAGCCAGGCGCGGCCACGGCCCAGCTCAGAGGAGATGTGTCTCAGGGAGTAGAACCGCTGCAGCTCATGGCGGTTCAGATGCTCCTTCACATAGAGCCAGAACGTCAGCTCTGAGAGAGAGAAGAGAGAGAAAGAGAAAGAAAGAGAGATGCACCAAAAAGAAAGTGAATGTCCACTGCTTGCTACTCCCAAAATCTATATCCTCTAACACAGCTAGAATTTGAACTCATTTCTACACAATTAAAGCCATGTCTTACCAACTGAAGCTTCTGAATGGCCATGTCAAAGGTCAGAGATCAAAAGGTCAGACAGCAGCCAGTAAAAGCTTAAAGATTGTCTAAGTAATCACAGTTCTAAACCATCATATTCATCCACTGACTAATTAGCCATGTTCACACCTTCCTCCTTTTCCTATTTGTTCTCAAGACCTCAACAACTCCCCAGATAGAGTCACCCAACACATCACCTATTGGCCAACAGTTTTCACTCTTTATATAACACCCAACTTGCAAGACAGTTTGAAAGTCTGTTCGCTGTAAGTTTTCACGTTCTTGATAATTAGTGTGAATAACTGCGATGGAGGTCTCTCTTTAGCATAGCATTACCATATGGCCTTAGAACAATGTGTAATACAACAGCCTATTTCACTCCGCAGCACTGGACTTATTAAACACTCAGTATGGTAGCTGTGTCCCAGAGTTCTCTCTCCATCATCACCAAAGCTTTGTTAACTGGGACAGGAAGGGCTAATGGAGAGGCCCAATGAAGTCAAAAATGATCTAGAAACTTGAAGTTTTGTAATTTCCTAAATACATAACCTATGTCTAAAAACAACAATGCAATGTAAAAAACTAGTTGACATTGAGGTTAGTGTGCCTTCTCACTTTACCAAATGTTGCTAACCGTTGCTTTAGACAAATTAAAGATGATCTTTGTATGAAACATCTTAAATTACAGTTTACTTTGAGCAAATTCAGAATTTGCGATTAATCGTGAAATGTTTGAATCGTTTGACAGCCCTAACAACATCTGGTCCACGGACACCTCTTTTACAACTTGTTCAGCCAGAATTATCTGTCTGAATTTTACCACTGCTTCTTTTAAGAAACCACAACAGGTGCTGGGCTGCCCTCAGAAAGAGAGAGAATTTTCTTTCTTGTCATTTTTGACTAAATCTGTTGCATAACCCTCTGGTTTCACAGACAGTATCTGCACCTGGTTTCTCTCTCAGTCGTCCTACAGCATCTGTTTCCTGCGTGGAGAGTAGACACTCATCACAGCCGTTATCTCCTACTGAGGTGAGTATAAAGTATTCTCAGGTCTCCAGTTTCCTAGGCTAATATTAGGTATGCTCCTTTTCTTGTTTTTATAGCACCTTGCACTTGTACCCTTTCTATTCTTTCGAGCATCGATTAAATGAAGTATATTATTTTAGCATCTTGGCCTCCTTTGGTTATTCCTTTTCACGGTTTGAGTGCAAGTAGCTTTTGAACTCTACTAATATTAAGCTGTTACTAGGGAAGTCGAATGAATGAGTCCCCCAGTTAAATTAAGAGCATTTTTTAAATCTCTAAAATGGTTAAACTAGTGAGAAATATGTGAATATTGAAAAAAAATCAGAGCGTTTGCGCCATTTGCTATCATCCTAAATGAAGATATTGAATTATTTTTGCCATATCGAATGAATGTATATTATGTTACTTTCCATGATCTGGACAGTATGCATTACTACACTACACAAGCTGACGTTTTGCCACATGGTAATTCGGGGGAATTACACATCCTTCAAAAAAAGTTTATAGTCAACACAATATCAGTTGCTTAAAACAGATCAATATCTATGGCTTTGTACTGTTCATTTTTGTCACACTCACTGGGGGTCGCAGGACTTACAACGCAGCTATACATTTATTTCTCAAATGGCACAAATAGTTTGGGGCGGTATCGCTATATAAGTTGCTGGCCACACACCAATACACTGATTTTACAGTCAAATTACCACTTAAATAGCAGCCAACCGTTGTCACTGTTTATATCCTATGGCGGGTCGTGATTTGCTGACGTTACCTAACAGAAAAAGTGGTTTGTTCCCTTTTCCATGATGGCAGCCTCCCGCCATCTCAACATATAGATATAAGCCTTATACAAGTTCTCATCTGACCAAACATGTATAGGTTATTCCGTGTGGCCTTTGAATAATGTTTGTTTAAACTGCCCTACACCACAAATGTTCGCCCCCATTCTATTGATTTCAGTGTGATATCAAGAAGTGATTAACATAAAAAGTGCTGCTTTACACTTTCTTTTATTAATTTCACCGTTATTTAACCAGGTAGGCTAGTTGAGAACACCTTTATTTAACCAGGTAGGCTAGTTGAGAACTAGTTCTCATTTGCAACTGTGACCTGGCCAAGATAAAGCATAGCAATTAGACACATACAACAACACAGAGTTACACATGGAATAAACAAAACATACAGTCAATAATACAGTAGAAAAAAAGAAAACAAAAAGTCTATATACAGTGAGTGCAAATGAGGTAAGATAAGGGAGTTAAGACAATAAATAGGCCATGGTAGTGAAGTAATTACAATATAGCAATTAAACACTGGAATGGTAGATGTGCAAGTAGAGATACTGGGCTGCAAAGGAGCAAGATAAATAAATAAATACAGTATGGGGATGAGGTAGGTAGATAGCCCATCTGTAAACAGCCCATCTATGTACAGGTGCAGTGATCTGTGTGCTACTCTGACAGCTGGTGCTTAAAGCTAGTGAGGGAGGTATGAGACTCCAGATTCAGTGATTTTTGCAGTTTGTTCCAGTCATTGGCAGCAGAGAACTGGAAGGAAAGGAGACCAAAGTAGGTATTGGCTTTGGGGGTGACCAGTGAGATATACCTGCTGGAGCGAGTGGGTGCTACGAGTGGGTGCTGCTATGGTGACCAGTGAGCTGAGATAAGGCGGGGCTTTACCTAGCAGAGACTTGTAGATAACCTGTAGCCAGTGGGTTTGGTGACGAGTATGAAGCGAGGGCCAACCAACGAGAGCGTACAGGTCGCAGTGTATGGGGATTTGGTGACAAAACGGATGGCACTGTGATAGACTGCATCCAATTTGTTGAGTAGAGTGTTGGAGGCTATTTTATAGATGACATCGCCGAAGTCGAGGATCGATAGGATGGTCAGTTTTACAAGGGTATGTTTGGCAGCATGAGTGAAGGATGCTTTGTTGCGAAATAGGAAGCTGATCCTAGATTTAATTTTGGATTGGAGATGCTTAATGGGAGTCTGGAAGGAGAGTTTACAGTCTAACCAGACACCTAGGAATTTGTAGTTGTCCACGTATTCTAAGTCAGAGCCGTCCAGAGTAGTGATGCTGGACGGGCGGGCAGTGATCGATTGAATAGCATGCATTTAGTTTTACTTGCATTTAAGAGCAGTTGGAGGCCACGGCATTGAAGCTCGTCTGGAGGTTAGTTAACACAGTGTCCAAAGAGGGCCAGAAGTATACAGAATGGTGTCGTCTCCGTAGAGGTGGATCAGAGAATCACCAGCACCAAGAGCAACATCATTGATGTATACAGAGAAGAAAGTCGGCCTGAGAATTGAACCCTGTTTGACTGCCAGAGGTCCGTACAACAGGCCCTCCGATTTGACACACTGAACTCTATCAGAGAAGTAGTTACCAGGTTTGCGATCCACTTTAATCAAAATGCAAACTTCAAAATGTAGCTACATGTCTTCTACAAATTGTACTCTAACCAGTGATGAACACATTATTCCCAGATTCAGTGTGTTTGTTTTAGCTGTGTTGGTTCTTATAGTCTGACTAAGAGTACATATATATATACCTCTCGCCTGACCAAAATCTTCAAGGGCCCCTGAAGGGCCCCCAGTGCAGATAATGGTTACCAGTACTTCCTGGAAAAACTTTTTTTATACTTCATATCACTGTAATCTGTTTCCAGGTCATGTGACTGTACCTGCTTCAGTCTTGGTGGTGAATCCTGCGGCCTGCTTGATGGCAGCAGCAGTGAGAGCCAGTCCTTTACTCTTCCTCAGGCCATGCTGGAGGACAGCCTCAAACTGGGCACACAAACAGATCACCCTACAGGGGAGATACAAACACAAGCATTACAATACATCACACACACGCACATTATACATAAAACGCATTACACATTCACACACAAAACAACAGTAAATCATATCAGTTTTAAAATAATAAAGCACATTGGTACCTGCTGTCTAAATCTGAGGCGATCTCCTTTCTTCCTCCAAAGCGGATTTGGCACTGAACAGACATGAAGAATGAAGATGACATGGCTAGCAAAATAACTATGATGCAACACTTTTACTTCCTCAATGGTAGCCTGCCAGCTAAAGTCCACAACATCAAACCAGGTTGAGAAACAACACAATGTGCACAGTATTATGCCTTATAAACTGTAGAGAGTGGATAAATTCACTGTAATTACACTGAAAGCACATCATTATGAGTTTATGATTACATGACTAATTTGAACACAGCTGTAATGCACTCCTCTTCAGTGGAGATTATCCATAGTAGAGGAGGGCAATAGGACGGCTAACATAACCTGTCCTTTCACGTACAGGGCAGCTATCATAACCTGTCCTTTCACGTACAGTGCAGCTAACATAACCTGTCCTTTCACATACAGGGCAGCTATCATAACCTGTCCTTTCACGTACAGTGCAGCTAACATAACCTGTTATGACATGTACAGTGCAGCTAACATAACCTGTTATGACACGTACAGTGCAGCTAACAACCTGTTATGACATGTACAGTGCAGCTAACATAACCTGTTATGACATGTACAGTGCAGCTAACATAACCTGTTATGACATGTACAGTGCAGCTAACATAACCTGTTATGACACGTACAGTGCAGCTAACAACCTGTTATGACATGTACAGTGCAGCTAACATAACCTGTTATGACATGTACAGTGCAGCTAACATAACCTGTTATGACACGTACAGTGCAGCTAACAACCTGTTATGACATGTACAGTGCAGCTAACATAACCTGTTATGACACGTACAGTGCAGCTAACATAACCTGTTATGACACGTACAGTGCAGCTAACAACCTGTTATGACATGTACAGTGCAGCTAACATAACCTGTTATGACATGTACAGTGCAGCTAACATAACCTGTTATGTCGCGTACAGTGCAGCTAACATAACCTGTTATGACACGTACAGTGCAGCTAACATAACCTGTTATGACACGTACAGTGCAGCTAACATAACCTGTTATGACACGTACAGTGCAGCTAACATAACCTGTTATGTCGCGTACAGTGCAGCTAACATAACCTGTTATGACACGTACAGTGCAGCTAACATAACCTGTTATGACACGTACAGTGCAGCTAACATAACCTGTTATGACACATACAGTGCAGCTAACATAACCTGTTATGACATGTACAGTGCAGCTAACATAACCTGTTATGACATGTACAGTGCAGCTAACGTAACCTGTTATGACATGTACAGTGCAGCTAACATAACCTGTTATGACACATACATTGAGGTATAAATGTTGCTGATGATTGTTGTTATGATTGTTGTGACCCCTCACCTAATCTCTGGTGGACAGACCTACGTAAACATAACTGGTACCGTAACCATAGAATCTGTCGGGAAGGAATGGGATGCGTGGGATCTGTAGTAGTTCCAATGTTTGGGTTTTTCCATCACTGGTTATTTGGACAAATCACGATTTTGCAGGTGTTAACATCTTTCGAATTTCGGAAGGGGACATTTAGCCGGTAACTTGCAGAGAGAAAGTGGAGCTCCTCGTTCTGGTTCCACTCCTCATTAAATCTCTTCTCTTAACATGTATGGACCCAGAACTTAATCGAGCAGCTGACCAATTATGCAAGACTTCTGTTCTGGGTTAAACGAGATTACCATTCACCTGTTTGACAGCGTCCAGCAGCCTCTCTAGCAGGTGTTGTCTCTTTGCGTCATTCTGCTGAGGGCCTGGAAAGGAGGAGGGCGATCATACAAAATAGACCATCTGTCAGTTTGGTAATCTCATCTCAGACTTCTGGCCTAAGAGTGACTAGCCTGCATAATGGACAAGTAATCTCTGGCTAAATCACAGAGCTGTACAACTATTTCATCAAGCTTATCAGAAATGTATACAATGATGTGTTCCACAAAGAAGAATATGATTTGGTCAAATATATTTATTTGTAGGAAAGTGACATAACACATTTTGGAGATACTATAATAACAAGAAAAGGTTGTTATAATAAGTATTCACCAACAAATACATGCAGTTTGCTAAGAAAGCACGACCTTGGAGAAAGTAATGGGCTAGATGAGGTTGGGCAGGACTCAGGAGCAATAACAAAAAAGGTCTAATATGGTTAGAGGGGTTTCTCTTTGATGTATCAACGTTTATTCATGACTACTAGGATGTCATCCAGTCAAGCCATCATTCGATTTGCATGAGGAGATTCAAGATACCCGCGGGAAGTGTCATTATCTATCCTTTACGCCTGCCTGAACTCATTATGAGAATGATGCGTTGTCCTTCATTCTAAACCGCATTGCTTTAATAGGCCTATATGTGCACAAAACATACAAAATTCCTGTAATAAACCAAAGCCATTTCAATTGGTGATGGTGGAACAAAAAGTGATTTTGTTTCTAGCTACAACTCACCGTTCATGCTGTCAGTCCGAGTCGTTAGTGTTGTTGTTGACACACCACAAGTAAACTAGTTCATAGCTCTTCGGTTCGACATGGTGGAAATCCAGAATTATATTGCTATTCTGTACGAACCGAACCCTGGGAGGCAGAGAGAACTACTTCCATGATGTTGCACTCCCTTCTTCCAATCAACACAACCGGGGTCCTTGGCCCACTGTTGCGCATGTCGGCTGGAACTACAGAGGCCTGCGAGTAGCCGTTTATCACTATCGCTATAAGAGTTAAACCGAGTCACATTTGTAGATCAAATGTTTGATTTACAAACCCATAAGCACTTGTAGTTTCAGTGACTGGACTGTCGTAGCTCTGGATAATCTTTAAATTGTAATAAAATACATTTATTGTGCTACTGCCTGCAAAGCGAAACATCGTCGGCACTGCCGGTCACATGACCAGACACACTGTTGTCATATGATAGGGTAGGGGGTAGTGGGATCTGTAGTTCATTAATATAATCTCTGTTAAACATTCACTTGTTTTCAAACACATTCATTGATAGTTTTCACTTTCTATGGCAAGCAGTGTGTGTGTGTGGGGGGGGGGGGGGGGGGGGAATAGAGACGTCAAGCTGCAAAGCCAGACCTCCACAACCCCAATGTCTTTCCCTCTGTAATGTCATCTGTGTGGTTAAAGATCTGTACTGTCTTGGTTGTGACCAGTATGGTGGTACCCTCCTCAGTGGAAGGAACAGGCAGGTTGGAGTTGCAGTCGGGAGTCTGGCAGTTTGTTCCCTCCTGGAGAACCATGGCTCCAGCTCCACTCGTCAAGCTGTCCTGTCCCATGATAACCACTGTCTGCTCAGGGAAATCATCAGAGACCCTCTCAGTCCCAGGACACTCTGCTTCCTGTAGTCGTGATACTGGGGGATAACATTGACGTGAGTTACATACTGTATGATAGAGATATAGGGGTAGGCAATGTATTGGGTATAGTCACAAGGATATGCATTTTTTACATTTGACTTATCATTCATGGAGGGGAATTTCCATTCATCACAAATGAGTGAATCAATCACCAATCAGATGTGGAAGCATGGTCACATATTGTGACAGATAGACGTAACCTGTGTGCCTGCTACTAACAGCGAATCACTGTATAATAATTTCCCATCATATGAAAGGTGAAGCAAGCGTTGTCATATTATGACTGACAGGCAGATACGGTAATTTGTCTGCTGATAACAGACCATCACTATATAACCACATACCACCTCCCTATGCTTCTTTGTGTTTTATCTTACATTTGTTCCTTGGGAAACGTCTGCATGTCTTCTTCCTCAGTACCTGCAGCAGCAGCAGGAGAGTAGTAAAAGCACACAGGAACACAAACAGCCAGACCAGGGTCAGACGAATGTTGAACGGCTCTGGGGCTTTGCTCTCTGATGCTGGACAGGTTAACAGAAAAACATATGTCCGTAATGCTCGTACTTATCCTACAGATTCACTGGGCCAGCTTCATTTGTCTATGCCTCCTTCGCTTGAGTATAAGGACTAAGAATACAATGTCTCACATAACAATTCAGATGCCAATATTTATAACAATGCTTAAAGATATTCTATAACAATAACAAATACAATCATGTTTATTCATATACAGCTGCATTATAATTTCAGAACTCAAATGATCAAAAGTTTGAAATGTTAAAACAGTATTGTACTTACATTGAGTACAGTATGTTGTGCAAACTCTGGGTGGTGAATTGCATCGTAAATAGCATTGTTTACACTCCTCGACTAGCCCATCATAGTAGTATCCCAGTCCACACTGTCCTTCTGACATAGCAATACAGTATAAGACAATCAAGAATAAGATCTGAAATAGATGCTAAAATGGTGTACTTTCCAGTTTCAGTGACTGAGATTGACTGGGCAGTTATGTGGTTCTGGTTTTAAAAGAGAATACATAATATGTAAATAATGTGTAATGTAGGGGAAATCCCTCTGCTACACAGAGACTGGTGAGATTTCAGAACGAGAGAGGAACTATACCCACAGCACGAGGGTGTTATTCACCACAGAAAGTAGGTAAATACACTGAGTACCAGCCCATCTATCTACCTACCTCATCCCCATACAGTATTAATGTATCTTGCCCCTTTGCACCCTCCAGTATCTCTACTTGCACATTCATCTTCTGCACATCTACCATTCCAGTGTTTAAATTGCTATATTGTAATTACTTTGCCACCATGGCCTATTTATAGCCTTAACTCTCTCATCTTACCTCATTTGCACTCACTGTATATAGACTTTGTTTTCTTTTGTTCTACTGTATTATCGACTATGTTTTGTTTATTCCATGTGTAACTCTGTGTTGTTGTATGTGTTGAATTCCTATGCGTTTATCTTGGCCAGGTCGCAGTTGTAAATGAGAACTTGTTCTCAACTAGCTTACCTGGTTAAATAAAGGTGAAATAAAAAATAAATAAAAATATATCTTCCTCTCTAACTTTAAGCATCAGCTGTCAGAGCAGCTTACAGATCATTGCACTTGTACATAGCCCACCCAACTACCTCATCCCGATATTGTCATTAATAAATAAAAAAATGCTTCTTTGCAACCCAGTATCTCTACTTGCACATCAATCTTCTGCACATCTATCACTCCAGTGTTGAATTGCTATATTGTAATTTATTTCTCCACTATGGCCTATTTATTGCCTTACCTCCCTTATCCTACCTCCTTTGCACACACTGTATATAGATTTTTCTATTGTGTTATTGACTGTACTTTTCTTTATTCCATGTGTAACTCTATATTGTTGTTTGTGTCGCACTGCTCTGCTTTATCTTGGCCAGGTCGCATTTGTAAATTAAAACTGGTTCTCAACTGGCCTACCTGGTTATATATATACATATATATACCTTCAGAAAGTATTCACACCCATAGATTTTTTCCAAAGTGTGTGGTGTTACAAAGTGGGATTGAAATAGATTTAATTGTCATTTTTTTGTCAACAATCTACACAAGATACTCGTGTGACAAAGTTTAATTCTAACATATGTAAAAAATACATATATGAAAAATAAAACACTAATATATATATTAGTGTAGGTATTCAATCCCCTTTGGCAGCGATTACAGCTGTGAGTCTCTAAGAGTTTTCCACACCTGGATTGTGCAACATTTTCCCATTATTTTTTTCAAACTTCTTTAAGTTTTGTCAAATTGGTTGTTGAGCATTGCTGCTAGGTGACCTAAATTGGGACATGCTTAACACCCCGGCCATCATACAATCTAAGCTTGATGCCCTCAATCTCACACAAATTATCAATGAACCCAACAGGTACAACCTCAAATCCGTAAACACGGGCACCCTCATTGATATCATCCTACCCAACTTGCCCTCCAAATACACCTCTGCTGTTTTCAACCAAGATCTCAGAGATCACTGCCTCATTGCCTGCATCCGTAATGGGTCCGCGGTCAAACGACCACCCCTCATCACTGTCAAACGCTCCCTAAAACACTTCAGCAAGCAGGCCTTTCTAATCAACCTGGCCCGGGTATCCTGGAAGGATATTGACCTCATCCCGTCAGAAGAGGATGCCTAGTCATTCTTTAAAAATGCCTTCCTCACCATCTTGAATAAGCATGCCCCTTTCAAAATATTTAGAATCAGGAACAGATATAGCCCATGGTTTTCTCCAGCCCTTGACCAACACAAAAACATCCTGTGGCGTTCTGCATTAGCATTGAATAACTTTTCAGGGAAGTTAGGAACCAATATACACAGGCAGTTAGGAAAGCTAAGGCTAGCTTTTTCAAGCAGAAATTTGCATCCTGTATCAAAGTTCTGGGACACTGTAAAGTCCATGGAGAATAAGAGCACCTCCTCCCAGCTGCCCACTGCACTGAGGCTAGGAAACACTATCACCACCGATAAATCCACTATAATTGAGAATTTCAATAAGCATTTTTGCTTTCCACCTGGCTACCCCTACCCTGTTCAACAGCCATGCACCCCCCACAGCAACTCGCCCAAGCCTCCCCTATTTCTCCTTCACCCAAATCCAGATAGTTGATGTTCTGAAAGGGCTGCGAAATCTGGACCCCTACAAATCAGCCAGGCTAGACAATCTGGACCCTCTTTTTCTAAAATGATCTGCCGAAATTGTTGCAACTCCTATCACTAGCCTGTTCGACCTCACTTTCATATTGTCTGAGATTCCCAAAGATTGGAAAGCTGCCACAGTCATCCCCCTCTTCAAAGGGGGAGACACTCTAGACCCAAACTGCTACAGACCTATATCTATCCTACCTTGCCTTTCTAAGGTCTTCGAAAGCCAAGTTAAACATCACCGACCATTTAGAATCCCACCGTACCTTCTCCACTATGCAATCTGGTTTCAGAGCTGGTCATGGGTGCACCTCAGCCACGCTCAAGGTCCTAAAAGTTATCATAACCGCCATCGATAAGAGACATTACTCTGCAGCCGTATTCATCGACCTGGCAAAGGATTTCGACTCTGTCAATCACCACATTCTTATTGGCAGACTCAACAGCCTTGGTTTCTCAAATGATTGCCTCGCCTGGTTCACCAACTACTTCTCTGATAGAGTTCAGTGTGTCAAATTGGAGGGCCTGCTGTCCAGACCTCTGGCAGTCTATGGGGGTGCCACAGGGCGATTATATTATTTTAAAACTGATATGATTTACTGATGTTTTGTGTGTGAAAATGTGTTATGTATTGTAATGCTTGTGTTTGTATCCCCCCTGTAGGGTGATCTGTTTGTCTGCCATCAAGCAGGCTGCAGGATTCACCATCAAGACTGAAGCAGGTACAGTCACATGACCTGGAAACAGATTACAGTGATATGAAGTATAAAAAAAGTACTGGTGAACTGGGGGCCCTTGAAGATTTGTCAGGCGAGAGGTATATATATATATGTACTCTTAGTCAGACTATAAGAACTAACACAGCTAAAACAAACACACTGAATCTGGGAATAATGTGTTCATCACTGGTTAGAGTACAATTTGTAGAAGACATGTAGCTACATTTGGACATTTTGAAGTGTTGCATTTTGATTCAAGTGGATCGCAAACCCGGTAACTACTTCTCTGATAGAGTTCAGTGTGTCAAATCAGAGGGCCTGTTATCCGGACCTCTGGCAGTCTCTATGGGTGTGCCACAGGGTTAAATTCTCGGGCCGACTCTCTTCTCTGTAATCATCAATGATGTCGCTCTTGCTGCTGGTGATTCTCTGATCCACCTCTAAGCAAACGACACCATTCTGTATACTTCTGGCCCCTCTTTGGACACTGTGTTAACTAACCTCCAGACGAGCTTCAATGCCATACAACTCTCCTTCCGTGGCCTCCAACTGCTCTTAAATGCAAGTAAAACTAAATGCATGCTCTTCAACCGATCACTGCCCGCCCGTCACTACTCTGGACGGCTCCGACTTAGAATATGTGGATAACTACAAATAAAAAATGGTCCAGTCTCAGTCCTGACTTAAATCTGCTTAAAAAATCAGAGACAAAGTGTGAATATTGCTGTCAATCAATTTCAACCAAAATGTCAAAAGCTTGAGAAATGTTGACAAACATGATGGATATATCAGTGAGTGTTGATACACACAAGAAACTGTTGAGTGTGAAAAACCCAGCAGCGTTGCAGTTCTTGACACAAACCAATGTGCCTGGCTTGACACCTCCTACCCTGTTCAAAGGCACTTAAAACTTTTGTCTTGCCCATTCACCCTCTGAATGGCACACACAATCCATGTCTCAATTGTCTCTCAAGGCAATTCTTTAACCCGTCTCAAGGCCTTCTTTAACCCGTCTCCTCCCCTTCATCTACACTGATTGAAGTGGATTTAACAAGTAACATTAATAAGGGATCATAGTTTTCACCTACTTAGTCCATGTCATGGAGAGTTCTTAATGTATATGTTTTGAACACTCAGTATATATTGATATTTATATTTGACTGCATTGTGGAAGAGAGCTTGCAAGTAAGCATTTCACTGTTCCGTTTGCACCTGCTGTATCCTGTGCATGTGACAAACTTTGATCTGTTGTACATTTTATTTGGCTATAAATAGTTTATAAGCAATTCACAAAATATGACTTTAGAAATAAATGCAGAGATATGTTATTGTACAAAATAGTGTTATATTTACAATGACATTATCAAATGCCATGTTATGAACAATTATATAGCGTCTGAGTGCAATCAATCTCATTACTCTAATCAGCTACTTTGTTGGTACAGTCACAGTGTGCAATACATCTTCAGGTTCCTGCAGACTGCTCTTGAATCCAGAGAAAATGCTCTGAACCTGCATTGGGGAAAAAATAACATTAGTATACTAAATAATTAAAAGGGATTCTATTCTTTCCTAAAAAGGTCTAATTATTTTGAGGAGCATTTGTAAGGATTAATGCAACAATTATACCTAATCAAAACATATGAAAATAAATTTGCATGTGCACATTTTTTGGCACCATTATCAGCAAAATGATCATATACCACTTATGCACGGTACAAAGTCTGCCATTTTATCTACAAGATAGCAGATAGGGAGACATTTGGACTCTTTCCAGTGACCTTGATGTTGTTTAATCATTACCAGTGAGGCAAATATAGGCTTATTTTGCCTGCTTATCCGAAACATTACATTATGATTCAGTTAAAAAAAATGTCTATTATGGGCTTATAACAGAACATTATTATTACGATGTTGCCAGTAGTTACATTTGAAACGAAATTACCTGTAAAGTCATATTGTCAATGTCTGTCTGGTAAGTTCAGTAGATGAAGCTTCTGTTGTGTTCTGATAAATAATGGAAAGAGTGACAGGGGCTTGCTGCTGGTTAGAGGTAACATTTCCATCCGTTGTTCGGGGCCCCTCTCCCTTGACCCTCCCGTTCCTTCGGAATGAGTTCCTAATTCCGTTAGTGAGACGGTTGGAAACCTTCTGGACAACACCGCTGATCCCTTTGTTCTTTAGTTTGACCAAGCCAACGTCATCCTCCAGTTCCTCAGGTGGCACCTCGATGTTCCCCGAGAACCAGAACACCCACCAGATGAGACTGAGGAAGATGATGACAGCCCCTGCATAGATGAACAAGTCGTGGCAGAATATGTCTGCAAACACCCCGGTCAGCAATATAAACACTCCAACTACGTCGTGGCTCACCGCAAACCAAAAGGCACATTTACAGCGACCAACTCCCTGATATCTCCTCTCCGCGACCTCCACTTGCCTTTCTTGTATTTGCGCCATGGTAACGGAAGTGCAATATTTCCTTTTCAAAAAGTAATTTGAAGTCCAGAAAGTAATGTAATTTCCAAAAGTGCCGACTCCGGTGCGGACACAAGGTGATGTGCGATGACGCGCCTTTGGACTGTTGGAGAACGCAGCGCACAGTCACAGGGACGCAACATACTGAGAGCACACAGTACAATTGTTCAAAGTACATTCACCTTGGGTTTTTAGTACAGCTTTACGAGACATGATCTTCTTTGATGATACTTTATCAGATATTTAGAAATAATTTTAAGGTGCTTCTTAAAAAGGCAAAAGAATGGTCCTTTCTGAAGTGCCCTTGTGAAAAATAAATTAGTCAGTAAATGACAGTATAACCTGTTATCCAAAAACATCCAAGTGTCTCTAATAAATAAAAATTAAAAGTCTATATTATTTAAAAGACAAAATTAGGATTCCAACCACACTAAACCAAATGTCCTACAGAATGTCTGAAGAATGGATCACCCCTTACCCTTTCCATCACACACTGCTGAGGGACCTGCTTGTGCTCCTGGCCCCCAGCCCCATACGTCTCTGCTTTTCCTTCAGGATGGGTATCCAGACCAGCCCTACCACTACAAACATCATTCCAATGGACAGGCAGACCGGGGCAGTGGCATGGGGGGTGTCTGTCACACCAGACGAGTGGAGGAGAATCAGCACCGCACCAGCGCCCAGCATCAGGGCTCCCATCACCATGACGATGATAGGTTTGTGTATGTAGGCCCAGCGAGGTGGTTCTGGAGTATTGGGGTCAAGTTCTGGACACGGGACTCTCCTCACAGAATCCTCTGTTCGTGGAAGCTCTTCTGATGATGCCATCCTCATAATGATGATGTGATGACTGTTTTGTCCAAATCAGGTGCTCGAGTGAAAAGCTGCCCTTACTAAACTGCAATTGTTCCTCAATGTGAAATAGATTTATATTTTGGAGACCCAATTTGTGTTTCACTTCATGACCTCTTGGACAACGGCAACTAACTTGCATTAACATGTATACTTTTTCTTCTGCAATATAAGATTTCTAATGCTTACCAACTACAACCTCCCTACTGATGACTGCTCTGTTGTTTCCTAAAACCCCACTCCCCTCATCCCATCTATTTCCACCCAGTTAACCACACCCACATCAAATAGGGAGGGGTAGTTCAATACTAGACAGAAGTGGAGCACCTGTAGGCGTGTATTGTCAAAACTTGCTAGCTAACTCCGGCAGCTTTTACATTCATGTGAAAACAGTGCTGAACAAATACATTACTTCGCTTCAAATGGATATTACAGAAATTATACTTAGAAATCAATGTTAGACATTGCACTTAAAAGAGCACTATAGTGAACAACCCAGTCTGTGATATTAGAAAGGCAAACATGGCCTGTAAGGATCAGGGAGCAGCTGCACAACCATGTTATGATCTCATCAACAATAGCCTTGTCATCTAATACCAAACAGTCTATTGTATTTGGACAGTGTTTACCATGGTAAAACATCACTCAAGGCTGACGCATCGGAGGTGAACCAAAACCACACAATACCTGTACAGACAGATATTGCCTAATTTAATGGGTTTATATTACATAAAAACCTTATTTATTCATTACATAAAAATTAACAGTGAGCCCATTGCAGTGGTCTCCACAAGTAGGAGTTGCCAGCCAAATAGAAAAAAGCCTGTCTTCCCCGGTCTGACATTTTTGGCTAAAGGAGCTCTATTTTGGTGGCCTCCGGTACATACTAATGCCTTATATTCTATCATCAGAAATACAGTGAAATGATTGGGTACTTTATAAAGTTTACCTTCCAGATTGGTTGTGGTATTATGTAGAAAGACAATTTAAATGAATAAAAATGTATGAATTCAGTGTATTGTTAGTTGTTTTGGATATCATCTAGGCCAAAGGTCAACCTTTTCCGAGTAAAGATCACTTTGAGTCAAAATGCAAGCATTTTTTTAAACATTACTTTATAAAATGTAAGCCTATGCAACATCAACTTATTAAAAATTGTTCTGTAGCAATGAGGTTTGTAGTAGGCTATATGCCCAATACATTATCAATGCATATTGTCTAAGCTTGAATTGCCCTGCCAATATTGTTCTTCTCAGACCATTTTGAAATTATTTCAAAATTGTAGGTATATTACACTAGTAATAGAGCAATTGTAATTAGTAATATTACTTTTGAGGCACAGCTGAGTGAGCATAATAAATAGCTTATTTTTGTATTTTACTGGACTGATTGCCTGCATCTGATGGTCAGTCTGAGGGGAGGGAGAAAGCAGCAGTGAGGCTGCCTCTCACCCGATTTACCGTCCCTCCGCTCTCCCTCCCACCACAGAGAAAAGGGGACATACTGTCTTCCAGCTGATGGGGAACTCAAGTAACACTGCATTATTTCTGTTCACTATAGTTCTCTTTCAATTCATGTTAATTCGATGGAACACTTTACCTTCCCCGACAGTAGGGCTGTTGAATCAAGTGCAACTATCGCCAACAGCAGGAAACAAATACATACAATAGGAAAGCCTGGCTTTGTTTTTTTTTGTAAAAATGTTTGGTGATCGACTAGGAAAGCCTCGGAGATCTCGATCGACTGATTGGTGACCATTGGTCTAGGCCTATATGATCAGGATTATTTACTAGGTAAGAACATTAAACCCATCTTCTCTTTGAGCTGATCTTATTTACAATTGTAATACAAAACATGAATGGCCACAATGTGTTCTTCAAATTATGTATTGTATTAAAAAAATAATTAATAGTCCTTATCGTGAAACATAAATTAAGGTTGAATCAAATAAAATAAAAAACTGGTTATATTAATCTTAAATATTATATATTTCTAATTTTACATAGACTAAATTAATAATCATCATTAGTTAGGGCCCTATCAAACGTTTTGTTGCCTGATTCCGTTTCGTCTTCCCAATTTTCTGTTTTGTTTTTCCAGGTCTTCGCTGGCAAAATCACATTTTAATATAAAAACAACCAAAGTGGAAGTTCTAAGTCCACAACACAACAATGCTTAAACCACTTGAGGTCTGGGAAGAAATCTGAGAAATTAATTTTGGATGTAGTTACCTTTTAATTTAAACGCACACCTAGCAAGAGGCTGTTGTTGAACAGTATTTTTGTAGCACACACGATGGTAGAGTTTGCAAAACAAATACCCACTGGATTGAAGAAAATATAACTACAAATTAGCCTAACATATAATTGAGAAGGCCTTTCCATCTACCAGAAGACCGTTTTCATTAGCATAATCACTAACGGCTATCCAAAGTGGTAGACGCATGCACCACACACACACCGACGTTGCCGCTTCAGCAAGTTGCAGGAAATACAAACTGCTTCATTCTGTTCATGTCTTATGATTAAACAAATACATTTCAATGCGTTTAGTTGATTCCCTAGTAAGGTCAATACATATGAATATTGTTGAATTCTGTTAATGACTGGATTCCGCGAGGGCCCTAATATTATATGAGTCGAACACAGCTCTCCATTACCTGTTGTTCTTGCAGTGATGATTTACCATCTTCATCAAATGTTTTCATAATTTATCTGCAGATAATTGCTAAAAGCCTACCAATTGCCTACGCAAATTAGGGAGCCAAATTAACGGCTCTCACTGATGCGATTCGGTAGGCTACACTGACTGACGAAACCAGTCACTGTCTGGCAAACTCCAACATCAAAGGTTCGGTTTAATGAATGGCAAAGGGATATATAGTGCATTCAGAAAAGTAGTTACAGACTACTCCTTGACTTACCTCAACATTGTTATTTTACAGCTGGAATTAAATGTGTTAAATTTCATTCTAATCTACACATAATGCCCCATACAGTGAAAAGATGTTTGCAAATGTATTAAATTAAATACTGAAATCTCATTTACATAAGCATTCACACCCCTTTGCTACGACACTCCAAATTGAGCCCAGATTCATCCAATTTCCTTTAATCATCATTGAGACGTCACTACAACTTGGAGTCGTATGATTATTATGATTATGATTATGATTATAACATGAGAGAATTGTGATGAGGCATATAAACAATAATTGGGAGATGGAAAAATGAACTACCCAGACTGCCTACAGCTGGCTGTCCAACCCAACTGTGCAACCTGGCATGGCCCTTGGTCAGGGAGGTGACCAATAACAGTTCCTTGGCTGAGATGAGAAAACCTACCAGAATGACAACCGTCTCTACAGCACTTCACAAATCTGGGCTTTATGGAAGTGGCCAGACTGAAACTACTCCTGAAAAAAAGACACGACAGCACACCTGGAGTTCACAAAACTGCACGTGAAAGACTGATAAGGCAAAAGATTGTGATCTGATGAGGCAAATTGAACTCTTTGGCTTGAATGAAAAGCACCATGTCTGGAAAAAACAAGGCGCACCTCATCACCCTTCAAACACCACCCTACAGTGAAGCATGGTCGTGGTAGCAACATGTTATGGGGATGCTTTTCAGCACCAGGGACTGGGAGATTGGTAAGGATAGAGGGAACAATGAATGGAGCCAAATAAAGGCAAATCCTTGAGGAGAACCTGCTTCAATGCAAACAACCTTGGACCTGGGCAAATAATTACATTCCAACAGGACAATGACCCCAAACAGACTTCTGAACAAGAATGTGAAAGTCCTTGAGTGGTCCAGCCAAAGCCCAGGCTTAACATTGAAAATCAGTGGAAAGACTTGAAGATTAATGTTCACCGCCACTCGGGGCTCCCAAGTGGCACAGTGGTCTAAGGCACTGCATCTCAGTGCAAGAGGTGTCACTAGATCCTGGTTCAATTCCAGGCTGTAGCACAACCGGCCGTGATTGGGAGTCCAATAGGGCGGCGCACAATTGGCCCAGTGTCGTTCGGGGTAGGCCGTCATTGTAAATAAGAATTTGTTCTAAATGTAGATTTCATTCAATACAGTCACTGAAATTTCTACAAACATGTTTACACTCATTGTGGGGTATTGCGTGTGGATGGCTGAGGAAAACAAATTTTGAATTCAGCGCTCTGCATTTTCACTGGATGTTGGCTAGGTGGGACGCTACAGTCCTACATATCCCGGAGAGGTTAACACAGTGGCGTGCCGTGGGCCTGGGCCTTCAGTGAGGTCCTACACAGTCCAACCTGAATTAATCCACCTCTTATTACCATCATTATGATGCCATGGCTCTAGACACTATACACTTAGACAGAAACGCAGTATAACCAGGCGTTGCGTCACCTTAAAATGGACATTTTTATTCAGAGAATTGCAGGGGAAGAGTACAATACAGTACAGTTCAACTAATAGGCAAGAACATAGTCGAGTGCAACAGAGTTATATTAATATTCTTCTTCTATCCATTTCTGGTCCACAAACTTTGAGCTTTAAATCCAACATTTTTTAAATACAGTGTGTTCACTAAACAGCGCATTGTCGCACCCAAAGCAGTTTCACCGTGATGATAAAGACAACTATTCACTGAAAATAAAAGTAAACAAATAATTTGCAACATAGGCTATTTAATATTAACAAAATGCGAAACATACATACACATTTAAAAAATAAAATGCATTGTATGCCTACTCACCAAAGACTGATTATTTGAACACAAAATCCATCCTCCTTTCTTTCCTCAAGAAGACTTCAATGACTCTGTTGTACAGTCTATCTGTGCGTTTTAGTTGCACCAATAAGTCCTTTTCTATCGACATGGAGGCTAATGCTGAAAGCCGAGTCTGTCCAGTAGCATTTCTGGAATATGTTTTGATTCGCTTTAAGGCCGAGAATGACCATGACAGAAGCCATGGACACAGGGATAGTCACTGTCACACATGCCAATGTGTAAAGTTGCCCCATGTCCTCATTCAGATTTTTCTGCTTAAGGAAATCGAGATCAGAGGGACTTTTCCCTTCAAAATCAGTCATAGCATACATTAGTCAGTTCTGTTTTTAGCTTGGATAGGTCGAACAGTGTTCCGTGACTCTGTTAAGCTGGAGAAGGCTGTTTGCGGGATTTTTTTCCGTTAGGTCTGAAAGTGCTGGGGGTCCAGGAGGGAGAGAAACATTCATTTTTCGTGGTGTTGAAACCTGTTTTGTATCTGGCAAAGAATGTTGTCCAGAATATTGCTGTGGAGTTGTTGGTAGTATGTGCGAGGGTCTCCTTGTTCTGGGCCTCTGCGTGCGCTGGGTGAACTTGAGATGCGCGCTGTGTCATCGTAGATTTGACTGAACCTGCGCCTCTCTCGCTCAATTGTAATAATATGCATTCCCAGCAGTACAGTTTGCAGTGCTTCTGAGCCTGTGAGCCATTGATAGCGCTAGTAGTTGGAACTTTGAAAGTGGCGAACAAACTACTTTCCCGCCTGTGACAGGCTTTGTAGCGTCGGGCGACCTCTCCTTACAATGTCTAACTTTTCTTGAAAAGTTCGTCTTGAGAATGGCGTTATAATTATATCCTCGACCAAATCGATATCTTCTCCTCCTTCCGTCATTGTGGGTTGAAAACAGCTTAGTAGTACACAAATTAATTTGTTAATCAAATTCAGTTTCCTAGTTCTGCATAGACCTGCCCATAGGACCTGCCTCTCAATATTGGTAATCCAATCAAAAGACGTGCACGCACTACGCCTGCTAGCTGGCTCCTGTGTAACACTGGAGCCAGCCAGCAGGCGTACAATAGCCAACTAAAGCTGATTGGTTGACACTAAATTTTAATTTCCATTCACTTTAAGATACAAGCGCCCGCACTGTTGATTCTGAAGGCCTGAGGGCAGATTTTAGACCCCTGGCAACACATGATGGCTGAATATGATTGGATAAAAGATCTAATAAAGAACAGCCCTCCAAATCTCAACCTGGGGCTGGAAGCAGTGCAACCAAGAGGAAAGCTATGAAGAGTATAACTCTTACTCTGGGGAATAATTTAATACATATTTGTGGGAAAATATATTTAAAAAAAAATTATATTCTGATGATGTTTAGGCCAGCAGAGAAGGCCTTGCTGGCCCTGACGGCCCACCACTGGGTTAACACTAAAGAAATGTATGTGCCAAAATTCTAAATCAGGCTGAGTGGATTGACTCATCATTCCCACTCGCATTAGATGGGAAGTGCAAATTCCCAAGCATCCTCTCCCTCTGTGTAAAGAAATTTGACTGCAACCAACCACAGTGCAGCACTCAAATTGTACCGGATGGCGGGACAGTTTCCCAGTCATCGCTCGCTTTGTGACTGGCGCCTATCCTAGCAATAGATCGCTAGAAGATGAATATCCTTCATTCTAACGGGAGAGAACTCAAGGGACTAGCAACTTGAAACTTAAATGAAAAGGAGCCTAGTTAATATGAAGTGGAGAAAGTAGCCGGCTGAAAATGAGTAGCGCTAATAGAAAACAATGCCATTGTGGATAACAAAGACATGAAATATACTTTGTGGTAATATTTTAATTTACAAGTTGGGCTTATACAAAAGATGATTTTGAACAAGACCCTTTTATGGGGCAGACAAAGATTTGCAACACACGAGTTTGTCCTTGGATCAATTAACATTGACAGTATATATACATTTAGAACCAGTCCTTTTTATATCAGTATAATGAAGTCAGAGTTCCATTTAGAGAAGGGGGGAGTAATACACAGGTAGCAATGAGGAGAGAAAGGAGAGTTGTGTTCCACTGAGTTGACAAACAGACATTCAAATTTAGGTACTTCTCTTTTCATATTTTGTGAGGGTATTTTTGCAGCCTTCTTGGTCATTTTTTATTTTATACCTTTCCTCCTGTTGGTTTGGGTACCTTCACAAGTCCCTTCTTGGTCGGCTTCTACGCGGATCAGAGAGAAGAAAACAATTTGCACAGTACTGAGAGGAGTCTTTCTGTAGAGACAGAGGTCGGTCAATTAACTTCCACTGGGGGGGCAGTGTTCCCAGAGAGTGAACAGGGAAACACCATAAAAGGGACACCGCTCCCCTGCCTCATTGGAATAAGTTTCATATAGCATTGGATTTAAACCAAAATTCATAAGGAGAGTGAAACAAGTTCCAAACCAGTGCACAGAGTCCTTTGAAAAATGTTATTTGACAAAAATAGTTAATTGATGAACTAATAATATTTAAATGCATTTGGTTTGACACTAGCGGGGTACAGACCTCCACTTTAGCCTTTTTCCTTGGCATTACTATGGGAACCTCTTCCTCCCTGTCAGCACCAGAGTTTTTTTCTGTAGACTTCTGTTCTTTCTTTGCAGACTTCTGTTTCCGCGCATTTTTCTGAAATTTCATAAACAAGACACAGGTATTGATGAGATCCAGCTCTCGCATGTTTATATACACAAAGTACCAGTCAAAAGTTTGGACCCCTACTCATTCGAGGGTTTTTCTTTATCTTTACTAGACATCAAATCAATAAAACATATGGGATCATGTAGTAACACAAACACTTAAATCAAAATACATTTTAGATTCTTCTAAGTAGCCACCATTTGCCTTGACAGCCTTGCACACTCTTGGCATTCTCTCAACCAGCTTCACCTGGAATGCTTTTCCAACAGTCTTAGAGTTCCCATATTTGCTGAGCACTTGTTGGCTGCTTTTCCTTCACTCTGAAGTCCAACTCATCCCAAACCATCTCAATTGGGTTGAGTTCAGGTGATTGTGAGGCCAGGTAATCTGATGCAGCACCATCACTCTCCTTCTACGTCAAATTGCCCGTACACAGCCTGGAGGTGTGTTGGGTCATTGTCTTGTTGAAAATACAAATGACCCGCTAAACCCAAACCAGATGGGATGACGTATCGCTGCAGAATGCTGTGGTAGCCATGCTGGTTAAGTGTGCCTTGAATTCTAAATAAATCACACAGTATCACCAGCTTCTTGCTCTGCAGGTTCAATGACAAAGGCTCCCTAAGCAGGGCAGATTCCAACAATTGTTTACAGACAGATTATTTCACTTATAATTCATTGTATCACAATTCCAGTGGGTCAGAAGTTCACATACACTAAGTTGACTGTGCCTTTCAACAGCTTGGAAAATTCCAGAAAATGATGTCATGGCTTTAGAAGCTTCTGATAGACTAACTGATATCATTTGAGTCAATTGGAGGTGTACCTGTGGATGTATTTCAAGGCCTACCTTCAAAATCAGTGCCTCTTTGCTTGACATCATGGGAAAATTAAAATAAATCGGCCAAGACCTCAGAAAAACAATTGTAGACCTCCACAAATCTGGTTCATCCTTGGGAGCAATTTCCAAACACCTGAAGGTACCACGTTCATCTGTACAAACAATAGTAAGCAAGCATAAACACCATGGGACCACGCAGCCGTCATACCGCTCAGGAAGGAGACCCGTTCTGTCTCCAAGAGATGAACGTACTTTGGTGCAAATCAATCCCAGAACAGCAGCAAAGGATCTTTTGAATATGCTGGAGGAAACAGGTACAAAAGTATCTATATCCACAGTAAAACTAATTATATTTCGACAACAGGAAAGGCCGCTCAGCAAGGAAGAAGCCACTGCTCCAAAACCACCATAAAAAAGCCAGACTACGGTTTGCAACTGCACATGGGGACAAAGATCGTACTTTTTGGAGAGATGTCCTCTGGTCTGATCAAACAAAAATAGAACTGTTCAAAATATATGGCACCATGAGGGAGGAAAATGATGTGGATATATTGAAGCAACGTCTCAAGACATCAGTCAGGAAGTTAAAGCTTGGTCGCAAATGAGTCTTCCAAATGGACAATGACCCCAAGCATACTTCCAAAGTTGTGGCAATATGGCTTAAGGACTCAAAGTCAAGGTATTGGAGTGGCCATCAGAAAGCCCTGACCTCAATCCTATAGAAAAAATATGTGTGAGCAAGGAGGCCTACAAACCTGACTCAGTTACAGCAGCTCTGTCAGAAGGAATGGGCCAAAATTCGCCCAACTTATTGTGGGAAGCTTGTGGAAGGCTACCCAAAACATTTGACCCAAGTTAAACAATTGAAAGGCAATGCTACCAAATACTAATTGAGTGTATGTAAACTTCTGAACCACTGGGACTGTGATGAAAGAAATAAACCACTATCATTCTGACATTTCACATTCTTCAAATAAAGTGGTGACCTAAGACAGGGAATTTCTACTAGGATTAAATGTATTTGGCTATGGTGTATGTAAACTTCCGACTTCCAACTGTATAAGAGGACATGTATTTCAAAACCAGGGAACAGCACTAGGGGCTATGTTGATGTTCCCAGAGAGTGAACAGGGAGACAACAAAAAAAGGATGCCACTCCCCTGCCTCACTGGAATGAGTTTCATATAGCAATGGAGTTAAACCAAAATTCATACTGAGAGTGAACCAGGTTCCGAACCAGTGCAAAAATGAGTCTTTAAATAGATTTCATTTGACTAAAATAGGCAAGGTGATCAACCAACAATATTTACAAGCTTACTTCTTTCTCTCGTAGAAGTGCTTGCCGATGTGCGAGGACAGCAGGCGGCGAAAGCGGTCGTCTGAAAGAAACATGTCAAAGTTCCCCAGCAGCCGTCGTTCGGCTTCAAAGGGCTTGTACTCAGTCCTCAGTGTCTTGTAAAGGATCACCTAAAGAAAGACAAAGGGATATGCCTGGATGAGTTGTGTCTCGTGTAAAAAATAACCCCCCCTTACACACGTTACGGTCAAATTCAACACAAAAATCAATATCTTTGGGCTACACATTACATTGAATACTTTCTGCCTGTGGACATCTGTTCTACAATGTGCCAGCAGAGCAAGATACCCTTTGCTGGCATAATTGATCTCTTTCGGGCAGAGTACATCTGGCATACCACGTTTTATTGAAAAAGTGTGGTGTTCCATTCATTTCTATAGTGGCATGCAGCTTAAGCCAGGCCCATCTCCACTTCATCCCTGAATAAATCAAATTAAAGTTTGTCACGCGCGCCGAATACAACAGATGTAGGTAGACCTTACAGTGAAATGCTTACTTACAGACTAACCAATAGTGAGAAGGTGTGTGTGTGTGTAGGTAAGTAAAGAAATAAAACAGTAAGAAGACATTTGAAAATAAGAGTAGCAAGGCTATATACAGACACCGGTTAGTCAGGCTTATTGAGGTAGTACGTATATGTATCACATAGGTATCCTATTTTGGATTCAAAACAGCAAACAGCAAAGCACCTCACGCCTCCTCGTCCATGCCTCCCGAGGGGAACGACACGCGGAGATCCATTCACCTACTCTGCATCACAAAGACATGGTGGTTGGAACTAAAAATCTCCTATTTGGACTGGCCAAAGGATTTCCATTGCTCGTGTTTCTTGGCCCAAGAAAGTCTCTTCTTATTGGTGCCCTTTAGTAGTGGTTTCTTTGCAGCAATTTGAACAGTTGATGTTGAGATGTATCTGTTACATGAACTCTGAAGTATTTATTTGGGCAGCAATCTGAGGTGCAGTTAACTCTCACGAACTTATCCTATGCAGCAGATGGGTCTTGGGTCTTCCGTTCCAGTCCCCATGAGAGCCAGTTTCATCACAGCGACTGCACTTGAAGATACTTTCAAAGTTCATGAAATGTTCCATATTGACTGACCTTCATGTTTTAAAGTATTGATGGACTGTCGTTTCTCTTTGCTTATTTGAGCTGGTCTTGCCATAATATGAACTTGGGTCTTTTACCAAATAGGGCTGCTACCTTCTGTATACCACCCCTACCGTGTCACAACACAACTGATCGGCTCAAATGCATTAAGGAAAGAAATTCCACAACTTAAGCTTTAAGAAGGCACAGCTGTTAATTGAAATGCATTCCACCTCATGAAGCTGGTTGAGAGAATGTCAAGAATGTGCAAAGCTGTCAAAGCAAAGGGTGGCTACTTGGAAGAATCTCAAATAGAAAATATTTTCATTTGTTTAAAACCTGTTGAAACTAGGGGGCACTATTTTCATTTTTGGAAAAATAACGTTCCCAAAGTAAAACGGGCTATTTTGTCAGGACAAGATGCTAGAATATGCATATTATTCACAGCTTAGGATAGAACACACTCTAAAGTTTCCAAAACTGTAAAAATATTGTCTGCGAGTATAACAGAACTGATATTGCAGGCGAAAGCCTGAGAAAAATCCAATCGGGAAGTGACTCATGTTTTGAAAGCTCTGCGTTCTGATGCGTCCCTATTGAGCAGTGAATGGGCTATCAACCAGATTCCTTTTTCTACGTATTCCCCAAGGTGTCTACAGCATTTTGACGTAGTTTCACGCCTTTATGTTGAAGAATGAGTGTAAACGACTACATTGCGTAAGTGTCCGGCTGAGGGCTCTCAGAGTAATTATTGTGTAATAGACAGAGGTAGCTATTTTTCCTCCCGGTCTTACGGAAAATACAGCTGTCCCGGTTGATATATTATCGAATAGATATTTGAAAAACACCTTGAGGATTGATTATAAACAACGTTTTGCCATGTTTCTGTCGATATTATGGAGCTAATTTGGAATATTTTTTGCCGTTGTCGTGACCGCAATTTCCGGTCGAATTCTCAGCCAAACGTGAAGAACTAACAGAGTTATTTCGGCTACAAAAACAATATTTTTTGGAAAAAAATGAACATTTGCTATCTAACTAGGAGTCTCGTGAGTGAAAACATCCGAAGCTCATCAAAGGTAAACGATTGAATTAGATTGCTTTTCTGATTTTTGTGACCAGGTTGCCTGCTGCTAGCTAGGCATAATGCTATGCTATCGATAAACTTACACAAATGCTTGTCTTGCTTTGGCTGTAAAGAATAATTTCAAAATCTGAGACGACAGGGTGATTAACAAAAGGCTAAGCTGTGTTTCAATATATTTCACTTGTGATTTCATGAATATGAATATTTTCTAGTAATATTATTTGACTGTGGCGCTATGCTATTCAGCAGCTGCTGACTAAAATGATCCTGCGACAGGGATGGGTAGCGTCAAGAAGTTTTAATTAACATTTGGTTACAACATGATTCCATGTGTGTTATTTCATAGTTTATGTCTTCACTATTGTTCTACAATGTATAAAATAGTAAAAAATAAAGAAACCCTTTAGGTTTATTTAACCTTTAGTAGGTGTGTCAAAACTTTTACTGGTACTGCATGCATGTACATATGCATGTAAATAATAGAGAGGTCTGCAATTGACCTCAATAGTCCATATGTGGCACTAAGAGCTATGTTGATGTTCACAGAGAGTGAACAGGGAGACAGCACTAAATGGAGACCGCTCCCCTGACTCACTGGAATGGGTTTCATATAGCACTGGATTTAAACCAAAATTAATAGAGTGTAAAACAGGTTCCGAACCAGTGCAAAGACGAGTCCTTTAATTTGACAAAAATAGATCATTGATCAAATAATATAATCTTCCAAAGCAATTTACAAGCATTTGTGTGTAGCAGTCCTACCTTGGCATCCATGGCTGCGCGGGTCTGTTTCTGTGTTTCATCTATAAGGGTCAGGTTACTCAGGTTAGAGGTGTAGATGGGCAGAGGCACTGATTGGCTTTTCAAGTGGATGACCTTTATCAACGGTCCTTTCTGCAAAAGAGACAACACTTTATACTCAAAGAACACAAAGACTCATACATTCAGGTCAAAACTATTTCTGTGAAGAAAACATTTTCAATGTTACGGCCATTTCTACCCTGTGTATCGTATCACTCAGATTGCGGCCACTTGTTAAAGGCCTTTCTTTGTCAGGATTGTAGGCACATGGGTTTAATCACACTGCTATACAGAGCAGGCAATAAGCTTAACGTACCACAGTACTATAGGCCCTGTAATCTCACCCCAGACAATAGAGATATCAAAGGTGATTTTCAGACTGGGCCCACACATTTCTTTAGCATTAATAAACATTGAGTATACCTGACCATTTAACGTATAATAAAAGTGTAAATATCGGTGTTGACGGGGTACAATTGATTAGGGAGATCAGGAAGACATCCTGGCAGTAAACTCACCTAACCCGTAGTTTTGTCACAATGGTGCTGACAGCTGAATCAATATTCTCTGTTATTTCATCTGCAGCCATCCCAGAGTGGGCCACATAAGCCATGCTAAAACAAACTAACATTTTACAGGAGGCAATGTGTATATAAATGAATGTGCATTAATTGCCCTTGTGTGTCAGTTACAGAGACAGGCTCCAAGAGAGAGGGAGATCTGTCAGGATATATTTTGAGTCACTATGGCACCATCATTGCCCATGTCCAACAAGGACAGGGTTTGCTGAGGCGCACTTACTGACTAAGTCAGAGAGCAGGCCTCACCAGTAGCAGCCTTTCTTAGAAATGGAGGTTGTTGTTCCCTGGATGGTTCTCTGGATGTCCAAGGCCAGCTTCTTGCTCTGCAGGTTCAATGACAAAGGCTCCCTAAGCAGGGGAGATTTAAAAAAAAAAAAATGTAAACTCCATTAGATTAGAACTCTGTAAGGGCTAGCTTAAAGGCACATTTAAACTTACAGGTGAAGTCGGAAGTTTACATACACTTAGGTTGGAGTCATTAAAACTCATTTTTCAACCACTCCACAAATGTCTTGTGAACAAACTATAGTTTTGGCAAGTCGGTTAGGACATCTAGCATGACAAGTAATTTTTCCAACAATTGTTTACAGACAGATTATTTCACTTATAATTCATTGTATCACAATTCCAGTGGGTCAGAAGTTCACATACACTAAGTTGACTGTGCCTTTCAACAGCTTGGAAAATTCCAGAAAATGATGTCATGGCTTTAGAAGCTTCTGATAGACTAACTGATATCATTTGAGTCAATTGGAGGTGTACCTGTGGATGTATTTCAAGGCCTACCTTCAAAATCAGTGCCTCTTTGCTTGACATCATGGGAAAATTAAAATAAATCGGCCAAGACCTCAGAAAAACAATTGTAGACCTCCACAAATCTGGTTCATCCTTGGGAGCAATTTCCAAACACCTGAAGGTACCACGTTCATCTGTACAAACAATAGTAAGCAAGCATAAACACCATGGGACCACGCAGCCGTCATACCGCTCAGGAAGGAGACCCGTTCTGTCTCCAAGAGATGAACGTACTTTGGTGCAAATCAATCCCAGAACAGCAGCAAAGGATCTTTTGAAGATGCTGGAGGAAACAGGTACAAAAGTATCTATATCCACAGTAAAACTAATTATATTTCGACAACAGGAAAGGCCGCTCAGCAAGGAAGAAGCCACTGCTCCAAAACCACCATAAAAAAGCCAGACTACGGTTTGCAACTGCACATGGGGACAAAGATCGTACTTTTTGGAGAGATGTCCTCTGGTCTGATCAAACAAAAATAGAACTGTTCAAAATATATGGCACCATGAGGGAGGAAAATGATGTGGATATATTGAAGCAACGTCTCAAGACATCAGTCAGGAAGTTAAAGCTTGGTCGCAAATGAGTCTTCCAAATGGACAATGACCCCAAGCATACTTCCAAAGTTGTGGCAATATGGCTTAAGGACTCAAAGTCAAGGTATTGGAGTGGCCATCAGAAAGCCCTGACCTCAATCCTATAGAAAAAATATGTGTGAGCAAGGAGGCCTACAAACCTGACTCAGTTACAGCAGCTCTGTCAGGAGGAATGGGCCAAAATTATAACAGAACTGATATTGCAGGCGAAAGCCTGAGAAAAATCCAATCGGGAAGTGACTCATGTTTTGAAAGCTCTGCGTTCTGATGCGTCCCTATTGAGCAGTGAATGGGCTATCAACCAGATTCCTTTTTCTACGTATTCCCCAAGGTGTCTACAGCATTTTGACGTAGTTTCACGCCTTTATGTTGAAGAATGAGTGTAAACGACTACATTGCGTAAGTGTCCGGCTGAGGGCTCTCAGAGTAATTATTGTGTAATAGACAGAGGTAGCTATTTTTCCTCCCGGTCTTACGGAAAATACAGCTGTCCCGGTTGATATATTATCGAATAGATATTTGAAAAACACCTTGAGGATTGATTATAAACAACGTTTTGCCATGTTTCTGTCGATATTATGGAGCTAATTTGGAATATTTTTTGCCGTTGTCGTGACCGCAATTTCCGGTCGAATTCTCAGCCAAACGTGAAGAACTAACAGAGTTATTTCGGCTACAAAAACAATATTTTTTGGAAAAAAATGAACATTTGCTATCTAACTAGGAGTCTCGTGAGTGAAAACATCCGAAGCTCATCAAAGGTAAACGATTGAATTAGATTGCTTTTCTGATTTTTGTGACCAGGTTGCCTGCTGCTAGCTAGGCATAATGCTATGCTATCGATAAACTTACACAAATGCTTGTCTTGCTTTGGCTGTAAAGAATAATTTCAAAATCTGAGACGACAGGGTGATTAACAAAAGGCTAAGCTGTGTTTCAATATATTTCACTTGTGATTTCATGAATATGAATATTTTCTAGTAATATTATTTGACTGTGGCGCTATGCTATTCAGCAGCTGCTGACTAAAATGATCCTGCGACAGGGATGGGTAGCGTCAAGAAGTTTTAATTAACATTTGGTTACAACATGATTCCATGTGTTATTTCATAGTTTATGTCTTCACTATTGTTCTACAATGTATAAAATAGTAAAAAATAAAGAAACCCTTTAGGTTTATTTAACCTTTAGTAGGTGTGTCAAAACTTTTACTGGTACTGCATGCATGTACATATGCATGTAAATAATAGAGAGGTCTGCAATTGACCTCAATAGTCCATATGTGGCACTAAGAGCTATGTTGATGTTCACAGAGAGTGAACAGGGAGACAGCACTAAATGGAGACCGCTCCCCTGACTCACTGGAATGGGTTTCATATAGCACTGGATTTAAACCAAAATTAATAGAGTGTAAAACAGGTTCCGAACCAGTGCAAAGACGAGTCCTTTAATTTGACAAAAATAGATCATTGATCAAATAATATAATCTTCCAAAGCAATTTACAAGCATTTGTGTGTAGCAGTCCTACCTTGGCATCCATGGCTGCGCGGGTCTGTTTCTGTGTTTCATCTATAAGGGTCAGGTTACTCAGGTTAGAGGTGTAGATGGGCAGAGGCACTGATTGGCTTTTCAAGTGGATGACCTTTATCAACGGTCCTTTCTGCAAAAGAGACAACACTTTATACTCAAAGAACACAAAGACTCATACATTCAGGTCAAAACTATTTCTGTGAAGAAAACATTTTCAATGTTACGGCCATTTCTACCCTGTGTATCGTATCACTCAGATTGCGGCCACTTGTTAAAGGCCTTTCTTTGTCAGGATTGTAGGCACATGGGTTTAATCACACTGCTATACAGAGCAGGCAATAAGCTTAACGTACCACAGTACTATAGGCCCTGTAATCTCACCCCAGACAATAGAGATATCAAAGGTGATTTTCAGACTGGGCCCACACATTTCTTTAGCATTAATAAACATTGAGTATACCTGACCATTTAACGTATAATAAAAGTGTAAATATCGGTGTTGACGGGGTACAATTGATTAGGGAGATCAGGAAGACATCCTGGCAGTAAACTCACCTAACCCGTAGTTTTGTCACAATGGTGCTGACAGCTGAATCAATATTCTCTGTTATTTCATCTGCAGCCATCCCAGAGTGGGCCACATAAGCCATGCTAAAACAAACTAACATTTTACAGGAGGCAATGTGTATATAAATGAATGTGCATTAATTGCCCTTGTGTGTCAGTTACAGAGACAGGCTCCAAGAGAGAGGGAGATCTGTCAGGATATATTTTGAGTCACTATGGCACCATCATTGCCCATGTCCAACAAGGACAGGGTTTGCTGAGGCGCACTTACTGACTAAGTCAGAGAGCAGGCCTCACCAGTAGCAGCCTTTCTTAGAAATGGAGGTTGTTGTTCCCTGGATGGTTCTCTGGATGTCCAAGGCCAGCTTCTTGCTCTGCAGGTTCAATGACAAAGGCTCCCTAAGCAGGGGAGATTTAAAAAAAAAAAAATGTAAACTCCATTAGATTAGAACTCTGTAAGGGCTAGCTTAAAGGCACATTTAAACTTACAGGTGAAGTCGGAAGTTTACATACACTTAGGTTGGAGTCATTAAAACTCATTTTTCAACCACTCCACAAATGTCTTGTGAACAAACTATAGTTTTGGCAAGTCGGTTAGGACATCTAGCATGACAAGTAATTTTTCCAACAATTGTTTACAGACAGATTATTTCACTTATAATTCATTGTATCACAATTCCAGTGGGTCAGAAGTTCACATACACTAAGTTGACTGTGCCTTTCAACAGCTTGGAAAATTCCAGAAAATGATGTCATGGCTTTAGAAGCTTCTGATAGACTAACTGATATCATTTGAGTCAATTGGAGGTGTACCTGTGGATGTATTTCAAGGCCTACCTTCAAAATCAGTGCCTCTTTGCTTGACATCATGGGAAAATTAAAATAAATCGGCCAAGACCTCAGAAAAACAATTGTAGACCTCCACAAATCTGGTTCATCCTTGGGAGCAATTTCCAAACACCTGAAGGTACCACGTTCATCTGTACAAACAATAGTAAGCAAGCATAAACACCATGGGACCACGCAGCCGTCATACCGCTCAGGAAGGAGACCCGTTCTGTCTCCAAGAGATGAACGTACTTTGGTGCAAATCAATCCCAGAACAGCAGCAAAGGATCTTTTGAAGATGCTGGAGGAAACAGGTACAAAAGTATCTATATCCACAGTAAAACTAATTATATTTCGACAACAGGAAAGGCCGCTCAGCAAGGAAGAAGCCACTGCTCCAAAACCACCATAAAAAAGCCAGACTACGGTTTGCAACTGCACATGGGGACAAAGATCGTACTTTTTGGAGAGATGTCCTCTGGTCTGATCAAACAAAAATAGAACTGTTCAAAATATATGGCACCATGAGGGAGGAAAATGATGTGGATATATTGAAGCAACGTCTCAAGACATCAGTCAGGAAGTTAAAGCTTGGTCGCAAATGAGTCTTCCAAATGGACAATGACCCCAAGCATACTTCCAAAGTTGTGGCAATATGGCTTAAGGACTCAAAGTCAAGGTATTGGAGTGGCCATCAGAAAGCCCTGACCTCAATCCTATAGAAAAAATATGTGTGAGCAAGGAGGCCTACAAACCTGACTCAGTTACAGCAGCTCTGTCAGGAGGAATGGGCCAAAATTATAACAGAACTGATATTGCAGGCGAAAGCCTGAGAAAAATCCAATCGGGAAGTGACTCATGTTTTGAAAGCTCTGCGTTCTGATGCGTCCCTATTGAGCAGTGAATGGGCTATCAACCAGATTCCTTTTTCTACGTATTCCCCAAGGTGTCTACAGCATTTTGACGTAGTTTCACGCCTTTATGTTGAAGAATGAGTGTAAACGACTACATTGCGTAAGTGTCCGGCTGAGGGCTCTCAGAGTAATTATTGTGTAATAGACAGAGGTAGCTATTTTTCCTCCCGGTCTTACGGAAAATACAGCTGTCCCGGTTGATATATTATCGAATAGATATTTGAAAAACACCTTGAGGATTGATTATAAACAACGTTTTGCCATGTTTCTGTCGATATTATGGAGCTAATTTGGAATATTTTTTGCCGTTGTCGTGACCGCAATTTCCGGTCGAATTCTCAGCCAAACGTGAAGAACTAACAGAGTTATTTCGGCTACAAAAACAATATTTTTTGGAAAAAAATGAACATTTGCTATCTAACTAGGAGTCTCGTGAGTGAAAACATCCGAAGCTCATCAAAGGTAAACGATTGAATTAGATTGCTTTTCTGATTTTTGTGACCAGGTTGCCTGCTGCTAGCTAGGCATAATGCTATGCTATCGATAAACTTACACAAATGCTTGTCTTGCTTTGGCTGTAAAGAATAATTTCAAAATCTGAGACGACAGGGTGATTAACAAAAGGCTAAGCTGTGTTTCAATATATTTCACTTGTGATTTCATGAATATGAATATTTTCTAGTAATATTATTTGACTGTGGCGCTATGCTATTCAGCAGCTGCTGACTAAAATGATCCTGCGACAGGGATGGGTAGCGTCAAGAAGTTTTAATTAACATTTGGTTACAACATGATTCCATGTGTTATTTCATAGTTTATGTCTTCACTATTGTTCTACAATGTATAAAATAGTAAAAAATAAAGAAACCCTTTAGGTTTATTTAACCTTTAGTAGGTGTGTCAAAACTTTTACTGGTACTGCATGCATGTACATATGCATGTAAATAATAGAGAGGTCTGCAATTGACCTCAATAGTCCATATGTGGCACTAAGAGCTATGTTGATGTTCACAGAGAGTGAACAGGGAGACAGCACTAAATGGAGACCGCTCCCCTGACTCACTGGAATGGGTTTCATATAGCACTGGATTTAAACCAAAATTAATAGAGTGTAAAACAGGTTCCGAACCAGTGCAAAGACGAGTCCTTTAATTTGACAAAAATAGATCATTGATCAAATAATATAATCTTCCAAAGCAATTTACAAGCATTTGTGTGTAGCAGTCCTACCTTGGCATCCATGGCTGCGCGGGTCTGTTTCTGTGTTTCATCTATAAGGGTCAGGTTACTCAGGTTAGAGGTGTAGATGGGCAGAGGCACTGATTGGCTTTTCAAGTGGATGACCTTTATCAACGGTCCTTTCTGCAAAAGAGACAACACTTTATACTCAAAGAACACAAAGACTCATACATTCAGGTCAAAACTATTTCTGTGAAGAAAACATTTTCAATGTTACGGCCATTTCTACCCTGTGTATCGTATCACTCAGATTGCGGCCACTTGTTAAAGGCCTTTCTTTGTCAGGATTGTAGGCACATGGGTTTAATCACACTGCTATACAGAGCAGGCAATAAGCTTAACGTACCACAGTACTATAGGCCCTGTAATCTCACCCCAGACAATAGAGATATCAAAGGTGATTTTCAGACTGGGCCCACACATTTCTTTAGCATTAATAAACATTGAGTATACCTGACCATTTAACGTATAATAAAAGTGTAAATATCGGTGTTGACGGGGTACAATTGATTAGGGAGATCAGGAAGACATCCTGGCAGTAAACTCACCTAACCCGTAGTTTTGTCACAATGGTGCTGACAGCTGAATCAATATTCTCTGTTATTTCATCTGCAGCCATCCCAGAGTGGGCCACATAAGCCATGCTAAAACAAACTAACATTTTACAGGAGGCAATGTGTATATAAATGAATGTGCATTAATTGCCCTTGTGTGTCAGTTACAGAGACAGGCTCCAAGAGAGAGGGAGATCTGTCAGGATATATTTTGAGTCACTATGGCACCATCATTGCCCATGTCCAACAAGGACAGGGTTTGCTGAGGCGCACTTACTGACTAAGTCAGAGAGCAGGCCTCACCAGTAGCAGCCTTTCTTAGAAATGGAGGTTGTTGTTCCCTGGATGGTTCTCTGGATGTCCAAGGCCAGCTTCTTGCTCTGCAGGTTCAATGACAAAGGCTCCCTAAGCAGGGGAGATTTAAAAAAAAAAAAATGTAAACTCCATTAGATTAGAACTCTGTAAGGGCTAGCTTAAAGGCACATTTAAACTTACAGGTGAAGTCGGAAGTTTACATACACTTAGGTTGGAGTCATTAAAACTCATTTTTCAACCACTCCACAAATGTCTTGTGAACAAACTATAGTTTTGGCAAGTCGGTTAGGACATCTAGCATGACAAGTAATTTTTCCAACAATTGTTTACAGACAGATTATTTCACTTATAATTCATTGTATCACAATTCCAGTGGGTCAGAAGTTCACATACACTAAGTTGACTGTGCCTTTCAACAGCTTGGAAAATTCCAGAAAATGATGTCATGGCTTTAGAAGCTTCTGATAGACTAACTGATATCATTTGAGTCAATTGGAGGTGTACCTGTGGATGTATTTCAAGGCCTACCTTCAAAATCAGTGCCTCTTTGCTTGACATCATGGGAAAATTAAAATAAATCGGCCAAGACCTCAGAAAAACAATTGTAGACCTCCACAAATCTGGTTCATCCTTGGGAGCAATTTCCAAACACCTGAAGGTACCACGTTCATCTGTACAAACAATAGTAAGCAAGCATAAACACCATGGGACCACGCAGCCGTCATACCGCTCAGGAAGGAGACCCGTTCTGTCTCCAAGAGATGAACGTACTTTGGTGCAAATCAATCCCAGAACAGCAGCAAAGGATCTTTTGAAGATGCTGGAGGAAACAGGTACAAAAGTATCTATATCCACAGTAAAACTAATTATATTTCGACAACAGGAAAGGCCGCTCAGCAAGGAAGAAGCCACTGCTCCAAAACCACCATAAAAAAGCCAGACTACGGTTTGCAACTGCACATGGGGACAAAGATCGTACTTTTTGGAGAGATGTCCTCTGGTCTGATCAAACAAAAATAGAACTGTTCAAAATATATGGCACCATGAGGGAGGAAAATGATGTGGATATATTGAAGCAACGTCTCAAGACATCAGTCAGGAAGTTAAAGCTTGGTCGCAAATGAGTCTTCCAAATGGACAATGACCCCAAGCATACTTCCAAAGTTGTGGCAATATGGCTTAAGGACTCAAAGTCAAGGTATTGGAGTGGCCATCAGAAAGCCCTGACCTCAATCCTATAGAAAAAATATGTGTGAGCAAGGAGGCCTACAAACCTGACTCAGTTACAGCAGCTCTGTCAGGAGGAATGGGCCAAAATTATAACAGAACTGATATTGCAGGCGAAAGCCTGAGAAAAATCCAATCGGGAAGTGACTCATGTTTTGAAAGCTCTGCGTTCTGATGCGTCCCTATTGAGCAGTGAATGGGCTATCAACCAGATTCCTTTTTCTACGTATTCCCCAAGGTGTCTACAGCATTTTGACGTAGTTTCACGCCTTTATGTTGAAGAATGAGTGTAAACGACTACATTGCGTAAGTGTCCGGCTGAGGGCTCTCAGAGTAATTATTGTGTAATAGACAGAGGTAGCTATTTTTCCTCCCGGTCTTACGGAAAATACAGCTGTCCCGGTTGATATATTATCGAATAGATATTTGAAAAACACCTTGAGGATTGATTATAAACAACGTTTTGCCATGTTTCTGTCGATATTATGGAGCTAATTTGGAATATTTTTTGCCGTTGTCGTGACCGCAATTTCCGGTCGAATTCTCAGCCAAACGTGAAGAACTAACAGAGTTATTTCGGCTACAAAAACAATATTTTTTGGAAAAAAATGAACATTTGCTATCTAACTAGGAGTCTCGTGAGTGAAAACATCCGAAGCTCATCAAAGGTAAACGATTGAATTAGATTGCTTTTCTGATTTTTGTGACCAGGTTGCCTGCTGCTAGCTAGGCATAATGCTATGCTATCGATAAACTTACACAAATGCTTGTCTTGCTTTGGCTGTAAAGAATAATTTCAAAATCTGAGACGACAGGGTGATTAACAAAAGGCTAAGCTGTGTTTCAATATATTTCACTTGTGATTTCATGAATATGAATATTTTCTAGTAATATTATTTGACTGTGGCGCTATGCTATTCAGCAGCTGCTGACTAAAATGATCCTGCGACAGGGATGGGTAGCGTCAAGAAGTTTTAATTAACATTTGGTTACAACATGATTCCATGTGTTATTTCATAGTTTATGTCTTCACTATTGTTCTACAATGTATAAAATAGTAAAAAATAAAGAAACCCTTTAGGTTTATTTAACCTTTAGTAGGTGTGTCAAAACTTTTACTGGTACTGCATGCATGTACATATGCATGTAAATAATAGAGAGGTCTGCAATTGACCTCAATAGTCCATATGTGGCACTAAGAGCTATGTTGATGTTCACAGAGAGTGAACAGGGAGACAGCACTAAATGGAGACCGCTCCCCTGACTCACTGGAATGGGTTTCATATAGCACTGGATTTAAACCAAAATTAATAGAGTGTAAAACAGGTTCCGAACCAGTGCAAAGACGAGTCCTTTAATTTGACAAAAATAGATCATTGATCAAATAATATAATCTTCCAAAGCAATTTACAAGCATTTGTGTGTAGCAGTCCTACCTTGGCATCCATGGCTGCGCGGGTCTGTTTCTGTGTTTCATCTATAAGGGTCAGGTTACTCAGGTTAGAGGTGTAGATGGGCAGAGGCACTGATTGGCTTTTCAAGTGGATGACCTTTATCAACGGTCCTTTCTGCAAAAGAGACAACACTTTATACTCAAAGAACACAAAGACTCATACATTCAGGTCAAAACTATTTCTGTGAAGAAAACATTTTCAATGTTACGGCCATTTCTACCCTGTGTATCGTATCACTCAGATTGCGGCCACTTGTTAAAGGCCTTTCTTTGTCAGGATTGTAGGCACATGGGTTTAATCACACTGCTATACAGAGCAGGCAATAAGCTTAACGTACCACAGTACTATAGGCCCTGTAATCTCACCCCAGACAATAGAGATATCAAAGGTGATTTTCAGACTGGGCCCACACATTTCTTTAGCATTAATAAACATTGAGTATACCTGACCATTTAACGTATAATAAAAGTGTAAATATCGGTGTTGACGGGGTACAATTGATTAGGGAGATCAGGAAGACATCCTGGCAGTAAACTCACCTAACCCGTAGTTTTGTCACAATGGTGCTGACAGCTGAATCAATATTCTCTGTTATTTCATCTGCAGCCATCCCAGAGTGGGCCACATAAGCCATGCTAAAACAAACTAACATTTTACAGGAGGCAATGTGTATATAAATGAATGTGCATTAATTGCCCTTGTGTGTCAGTTACAGAGACAGGCTCCAAGAGAGAGGGAGATCTGTCAGGATATATTTTGAGTCACTATGGCACCATCATTGCCCATGTCCAACAAGGACAGGGTTTGCTGAGGCGCACTTACTGACTAAGTCAGAGAGCAGGCCTCACCAGTAGCAGCCTTTCTTAGAAATGGAGGTTGTTGTTCCCTGGATGGTTCTCTGGATGTCCAAGGCCAGCTTCTTGCTCTGCAGGTTCAATGACAAAGGCTCCCTAAGCAGGGGAGATTTAAAAAAAAAAAAATGTAAACTCCATTAGATTAGAACTCTGTAAGGGCTAGCTTAAAGGCACATTTAAACTTACAGGTGAAGTCGGAAGTTTACATACACTTAGGTTGGAGTCATTAAAACTCATTTTTCAACCACTCCACAAATGTCTTGTGAACAAACTATAGTTTTGGCAAGTCGGTTAGGACATCTAGCATGACAAGTAATTTTTCCAACAATTGTTTACAGACAGATTATTTCACTTATAATTCATTGTATCACAATTCCAGTGGGTCAGAAGTTCACATACACTAAGTTGACTGTGCCTTTCAACAGCTTGGAAAATTCCAGAAAATGATGTCATGGCTTTAGAAGCTTCTGATAGACTAACTGATATCATTTGAGTCAATTGGAGGTGTACCTGTGGATGTATTTCAAGGCCTACCTTCAAAATCAGTGCCTCTTTGCTTGACATCATGGGAAAATTAAAATAAATCGGCCAAGACCTCAGAAAAACAATTGTAGACCTCCACAAATCTGGTTCATCCTTGGGAGCAATTTCCAAACACCTGAAGGTACCACGTTCATCTGTACAAACAATAGTAAGCAAGCATAAACACCATGGGACCACGCAGCCGTCATACCGCTCAGGAAGGAGACCCGTTCTGTCTCCAAGAGATGAACGTACTTTGGTGCAAATCAATCCCAGAACAGCAGCAAAGGATCTTTTGAAGATGCTGGAGGAAACAGGTACAAAAGTATCTATATCCACAGTAAAACTAATTATATTTCGACAACAGGAAAGGCCGCTCAGCAAGGAAGAAGCCACTGCTCCAAAACCACCATAAAAAAGCCAGACTACGGTTTGCAACTGCACATGGGGACAAAGATCGTACTTTTTGGAGAGATGTCCTCTGGTCTGATCAAACAAAAATAGAACTGTTCAAAATATATGGCACCATGAGGGAGGAAAATGATGTGGATATATTGAAGCAACGTCTCAAGACATCAGTCAGGAAGTTAAAGCTTGGTCGCAAATGAGTCTTCCAAATGGACAATGACCCCAAGCATACTTCCAAAGTTGTGGCAATATGGCTTAAGGACTCAAAGTCAAGGTATTGGAGTGGCCATCAGAAAGCCCTGACCTCAATCCTATAGAAAAAATATGTGTGAGCAAGGAGGCCTACAAACCTGACTCAGTTACAGCAGCTCTGTCAGGAGGAATGGGCCAAAATTATAACAGAACTGATATTGCAGGCGAAAGCCTGAGAAAAATCCAATCGGGAAGTGACTCATGTTTTGAAAGCTCTGCGTTCTGATGCGTCCCTATTGAGCAGTGAATGGGCTATCAACCAGATTCCTTTTTCTACGTATTCCCCAAGGTGTCTACAGCATTTTGACGTAGTTTCACGCCTTTATGTTGAAGAATGAGTGTAAACGACTACATTGCGTAAGTGTCCGGCTGAGGGCTCTCAGAGTAATTATTGTGTAATAGACAGAGGTAGCTATTTTTCCTCCCGGTCTTACGGAAAATACAGCTGTCCCGGTTGATATATTATCGAATAGATATTTGAAAAACACCTTGAGGATTGATTATAAACAACGTTTTGCCATGTTTCTGTCGATATTATGGAGCTAATTTGGAATATTTTTTGCCGTTGTCGTGACCGCAATTTCCGGTCGAATTCTCAGCCAAACGTGAAGAACTAACAGAGTTATTTCGGCTACAAAAACAATATTTTTTGGAAAAAAATGAACATTTGCTATCTAACTAGGAGTCTCGTGAGTGAAAACATCCGAAGCTCATCAAAGGTAAACGATTGAATTAGATTGCTTTTCTGATTTTTGTGACCAGGTTGCCTGCTGCTAGCTAGGCATAATGCTATGCTATCGATAAACTTACACAAATGCTTGTCTTGCTTTGGCTGTAAAGAATAATTTCAAAATCTGAGACGACAGGGTGATTAACAAAAGGCTAAGCTGTGTTTCAATATATTTCACTTGTGATTTCATGAATATGAATATTTTCTAGTAATATTATTTGACTGTGGCGCTATGCTATTCAGCAGCTGCTGACTAAAATGATCCTGCGACAGGGATGGGTAGCGTCAAGAAGTTTTAATTAACATTTGGTTACAACATGATTCCATGTGTTATTTCATAGTTTATGTCTTCACTATTGTTCTACAATGTATAAAATAGTAAAAAATAAAGAAACCCTTTAGGTTTATTTAACCTTTAGTAGGTGTGTCAAAACTTTTACTGGTACTGCATGCATGTACATATGCATGTAAATAATAGAGAGGTCTGCAATTGACCTCAATAGTCCATATGTGGCACTAAGAGCTATGTTGATGTTCACAGAGAGTGAACAGGGAGACAGCACTAAATGGAGACCGCTCCCCTGACTCACTGGAATGGGTTTCATATAGCACTGGATTTAAACCAAAATTAATAGAGTGTAAAACAGGTTCCGAACCAGTGCAAAGACGAGTCCTTTAATTTGACAAAAATAGATCATTGATCAAATAATATAATCTTCCAAAGCAATTTACAAGCATTTGTGTGTAGCAGTCCTACCTTGGCATCCATGGCTGCGCGGGTCTGTTTCTGTGTTTCATCTATAAGGGTCAGGTTACTCAGGTTAGAGGTGTAGATGGGCAGAGGCACTGATTGGCTTTTCAAGTGGATGACCTTTATCAACGGTCCTTTCTGCAAAAGAGACAACACTTTATACTCAAAGAACACAAAGACTCATACATTCAGGTCAAAACTATTTCTGTGAAGAAAACATTTTCAATGTTACGGCCATTTCTACCCTGTGTATCGTATCACTCAGATTGCGGCCACTTGTTAAAGGCCTTTCTTTGTCAGGATTGTAGGCACATGGGTTTAATCACACTGCTATACAGAGCAGGCAATAAGCTTAACGTACCACAGTACTATAGGCCCTGTAATCTCACCCCAGACAATAGAGATATCAAAGGTGATTTTCAGACTGGGCCCACACATTTCTTTAGCATTAATAAACATTGAGTATACCTGACCATTTAACGTATAATAAAAGTGTAAATATCGGTGTTGACGGGGTACAATTGATTAGGGAGATCAGGAAGACATCCTGGCAGTAAACTCACCTAACCCGTAGTTTTGTCACAATGGTGCTGACAGCTGAATCAATATTCTCTGTTATTTCATCTGCAGCCATCCCAGAGTGGGCCACATAAGCCATGCTAAAACAAACTAACATTTTACAGGAGGCAATGTGTATATAAATGAATGTGCATTAATTGCCCTTGTGTGTCAGTTACAGAGACAGGCTCCAAGAGAGAGGGAGATCTGTCAGGATATATTTTGAGTCACTATGGCACCATCATTGCCCATGTCCAACAAGGACAGGGTTTGCTGAGGCGCACTTACTGACTAAGTCAGAGAGCAGGCCTCACCAGTAGCAGCCTTTCTTAGAAATGGAGGTTGTTGTTCCCTGGATGGTTCTCTGGATGTCCAAGGCCAGCTTCTTGCTCTGCAGGTTCAATGACAAAGGCTCCCTAAGCAGGGGAGATTTAAAAAAAAAAAAATGTAAACTCCATTAGATTAGAACTCTGTAAGGGCTAGCTTAAAGGCACATTTAAACTTACAGGTGAAGTCGGAAGTTTACATACACTTAGGTTGGAGTCATTAAAACTCATTTTTCAACCACTCCACAAATGTCTTGTGAACAAACTATAGTTTTGGCAAGTCGGTTAGGACATCTAGCATGACAAGTAATTTTTCCAACAATTGTTTACAGACAGATTATTTCACTTATAATTCATTGTATCACAATTCCAGTGGGTCAGAAGTTCACATACACTAAGTTGACTGTGCCTTTCAACAGCTTGGAAAATTCCAGAAAATGATGTCATGGCTTTAGAAGCTTCTGATAGACTAACTGATATCATTTGAGTCAATTGGAGGTGTACCTGTGGATGTATTTCAAGGCCTACCTTCAAAATCAGTGCCTCTTTGCTTGACATCATGGGAAAATTAAAATAAATCGGCCAAGACCTCAGAAAAACAATTGTAGACCTCCACAAATCTGGTTCATCCTTGGGAGCAATTTCCAAACACCTGAAGGTACCACGTTCATCTGTACAAACAATAGTAAGCAAGCATAAACACCATGGGACCACGCAGCCGTCATACCGCTCAGGAAGGAGACCCGTTCTGTCTCCAAGAGATGAACGTACTTTGGTGCAAATCAATCCCAGAACAGCAGCAAAGGATCTTTTGAAGATGCTGGAGGAAACAGGTACAAAAGTATCTATATCCACAGTAAAACTAATTATATTTCGACAACAGGAAAGGCCGCTCAGCAAGGAAGAAGCCACTGCTCCAAAACCACCATAAAAAAGCCAGACTACGGTTTGCAACTGCACATGGGGACAAAGATCGTACTTTTTGGAGAGATGTCCTCTGGTCTGATCAAACAAAAATAGAACTGTTCAAAATATATGGCACCATGAGGGAGGAAAATGATGTGGATATATTGAAGCAACGTCTCAAGACATCAGTCAGGAAGTTAAAGCTTGGTCGCAAATGAGTCTTCCAAATGGACAATGACCCCAAGCATACTTCCAAAGTTGTGGCAATATGGCTTAAGGACTCAAAGTCAAGGTATTGGAGTGGCCATCAGAAAGCCCTGACCTCAATCCTATAGAAAAAATATGTGTGAGCAAGGAGGCCTACAAACCTGACTCAGTTACAGCAGCTCTGTCAGGAGGAATGGGCCAAAATTATAACAGAACTGATATTGCAGGCGAAAGCCTGAGAAAAATCCAATCGGGAAGTGACTCATGTTTTGAAAGCTCTGCGTTCTGATGCGTCCCTATTGAGCAGTGAATGGGCTATCAACCAGATTCCTTTTTCTACGTATTCCCCAAGGTGTCTACAGCATTTTGACGTAGTTTCACGCCTTTATGTTGAAGAATGAGTGTAAACGACTACATTGCGTAAGTGTCCGGCTGAGGGCTCTCAGAGTAATTATTGTGTAATAGACAGAGGTAGCTATTTTTCCTCCCGGTCTTACGGAAAATACAGCTGTCCCGGTTGATATATTATCGAATAGATATTTGAAAAACACCTTGAGGATTGATTATAAACAACGTTTTGCCATGTTTCTGTCGATATTATGGAGCTAATTTGGAATATTTTTTGCCGTTGTCGTGACCGCAATTTCCGGTCGAATTCTCAGCCAAACGTGAAGAACTAACAGAGTTATTTCGGCTACAAAAACAATATTTTTTGGAAAAAAATGAACATTTGCTATCTAACTAGGAGTCTCGTGAGTGAAAACATCCGAAGCTCATCAAAGGTAAACGATTGAATTAGATTGCTTTTCTGATTTTTGTGACCAGGTTGCCTGCTGCTAGCTAGGCATAATGCTATGCTATCGATAAACTTACACAAATGCTTGTCTTGCTTTGGCTGTAAAGAATAATTTCAAAATCTGAGACGACAGGGTGATTAACAAAAGGCTAAGCTGTGTTTCAATATATTTCACTTGTGATTTCATGAATATGAATATTTTCTAGTAATATTATTTGACTGTGGCGCTATGCTATTCAGCAGCTGCTGACTAAAATGATCCTGCGACAGGGATGGGTAGCGTCAAGAAGTTTTAATTAACATTTGGTTACAACATGATTCCATGTGTTATTTCATAGTTTATGTCTTCACTATTGTTCTACAATGTATAAAATAGTAAAAAATAAAGAAACCCTTTAGGTTTATTTAACCTTTAGTAGGTGTGTCAAAACTTTTACTGGTACTGCATGCATGTACATATGCATGTAAATAATAGAGAGGTCTGCAATTGACCTCAATAGTCCATATGTGGCACTAAGAGCTATGTTGATGTTCACAGAGAGTGAACAGGGAGACAGCACTAAATGGAGACCGCTCCCCTGACTCACTGGAATGGGTTTCATATAGCACTGGATTTAAACCAAAATTAATAGAGTGTAAAACAGGTTCCGAACCAGTGCAAAGACGAGTCCTTTAATTTGACAAAAATAGATCATTGATCAAATAATATAATCTTCCAAAGCAATTTACAAGCATTTGTGTGTAGCAGTCCTACCTTGGCATCCATGGCTGCGCGGGTCTGTTTCTGTGTTTCATCTATAAGGGTCAGGTTACTCAGGTTAGAGGTGTAGATGGGCAGAGGCACTGATTGGCTTTTCAAGTGGATGACCTTTATCAACGGTCCTTTCTGCAAAAGAGACAACACTTTATACTCAAAGAACACAAAGACTCATACATTCAGGTCAAAACTATTTCTGTGAAGAAAACATTTTCAATGTTACGGCCATTTCTACCCTGTGTATCGTATCACTCAGATTGCGGCCACTTGTTAAAGGCCTTTCTTTGTCAGGATTGTAGGCACATGGGTTTAATCACACTGCTATACAGAGCAGGCAATAAGCTTAACGTACCACAGTACTATAGGCCCTGTAATCTCACCCCAGACAATAGAGATATCAAAGGTGATTTTCAGACTGGGCCCACACATTTCTTTAGCATTAATAAACATTGAGTATACCTGACCATTTAACGTATAATAAAAGTGTAAATATCGGTGTTGACGGGGTACAATTGATTAGGGAGATCAGGAAGACATCCTGGCAGTAAACTCACCTAACCCGTAGTTTTGTCACAATGGTGCTGACAGCTGAATCAATATTCTCTGTTATTTCATCTGCAGCCATCCCAGAGTGGGCCACATAAGCCATGCTAAAACAAACTAACATTTTACAGGAGGCAATGTGTATATAAATGAATGTGCATTAATTGCCCTTGTGTGTCAGTTACAGAGACAGGCTCCAAGAGAGAGGGAGATCTGTCAGGATATATTTTGAGTCACTATGGCACCATCATTGCCCATGTCCAACAAGGACAGGGTTTGCTGAGGCGCACTTACTGACTAAGTCAGAGAGCAGGCCTCACCAGTAGCAGCCTTTCTTAGAAATGGAGGTTGTTGTTCCCTGGATGGTTCTCTGGATGTCCAAGGCCAGCTTCTTGCTCTGCAGGTTCAATGACAAAGGCTCCCTAAGCAGGGGAGATTTAAAAAAAAAAAAATGTAAACTCCATTAGATTAGAACTCTGTAAGGGCTAGCTTAAAGGCACATTTAAACTTACAGGTGAAGTCGGAAGTTTACATACACTTAGGTTGGAGTCATTAAAACTCATTTTTCAACCACTCCACAAATGTCTTGTGAACAAACTATAGTTTTGGCAAGTCGGTTAGGACATCTAGCATGACAAGTAATTTTTCCAACAATTGTTTACAGACAGATTATTTCACTTATAATTCATTGTATCACAATTCCAGTGGGTCAGAAGTTCACATACACTAAGTTGACTGTGCCTTTCAACAGCTTGGAAAATTCCAGAAAATGATGTCATGGCTTTAGAAGCTTCTGATAGACTAACTGATATCATTTGAGTCAATTGGAGGTGTACCTGTGGATGTATTTCAAGGCCTACCTTCAAAATCAGTGCCTCTTTGCTTGACATCATGGGAAAATTAAAATAAATCGGCCAAGACCTCAGAAAAACAATTGTAGACCTCCACAAATCTGGTTCATCCTTGGGAGCAATTTCCAAACACCTGAAGGTACCACGTTCATCTGTACAAACAATAGTAAGCAAGCATAAACACCATGGGACCACGCAGCCGTCATACCGCTCAGGAAGGAGACCCGTTCTGTCTCCAAGAGATGAACGTACTTTGGTGCAAATCAATCCCAGAACAGCAGCAAAGGATCTTTTGAAGATGCTGGAGGAAACAGGTACAAAAGTATCTATATCCACAGTAAAACTAATTATATTTCGACAACAGGAAAGGCCGCTCAGCAAGGAAGAAGCCACTGCTCCAAAACCACCATAAAAAAGCCAGACTACGGTTTGCAACTGCACATGGGGACAAAGATCGTACTTTTTGGAGAGATGTCCTCTGGTCTGATCAAACAAAAATAGAACTGTTCAAAATATATGGCACCATGAGGGAGGAAAATGATGTGGATATATTGAAGCAACGTCTCAAGACATCAGTCAGGAAGTTAAAGCTTGGTCGCAAATGAGTCTTCCAAATGGACAATGACCCCAAGCATACTTCCAAAGTTGTGGCAATATGGCTTAAGGACTCAAAGTCAAGGTATTGGAGTGGCCATCAGAAAGCCCTGACCTCAATCCTATAGAAAAAATATGTGTGAGCAAGGAGGCCTACAAACCTGACTCAGTTACAGCAGCTCTGTCAGGAGGAATGGGCCAAAATTATAACAGAACTGATATTGCAGGCGAAAGCCTGAGAAAAATCCAATCGGGAAGTGACTCATGTTTTGAAAGCTCTGCGTTCTGATGCGTCCCTATTGAGCAGTGAATGGGCTATCAACCAGATTCCTTTTTCTACGTATTCCCCAAGGTGTCTACAGCATTTTGACGTAGTTTCACACCTTTATGTTGAAGAATGAGTGTAAACGACTACATTGCGTAAGTGTCCGGCTGAGGGCTCTCAGAGTAATTATTGTGTAATAGACAGAGGTAGCTATTTTTCCTCCCGGTCTTACGGAAAATACAGCTGTCCCGGTTGATATATTATCGAATAGATATTTGAAAAACACCTTGAGGATTGATTATAAACAACGTTTTGCCATGTTTCTGTCGATATTATGGAGCTAATTTGGAATATTTTTTGCCGTTGTCGTGACCGCAATTTCCGGTCGAATTCTCAGCCAAACGTGAAGAACTAACAGAGTTATTTCGGCTACAAAAACAATATTTTTTGGAAAAAAATGAACATTTGCTATCTAACTAGGAGTCTCGTGAGTGAAAACATCCGAAGCTCATCAAAGGTAAACGATTGAATTAGATTGCTTTTCTGATTTTTGTGACCAGGTTGCCTGCTGCTAGCTAGGCATAATGCTATGCTATCGATAAACTTACACAAATGCTTGTCTTGCTTTGGCTGTAAAGAATAATTTCAAAATCTGAGACGACAGGGTGATTAACAAAAGGCTAAGCTGTGTTTCAATATATTTCACTTGTGATTTCATGAATATGAATATTTTCTAGTAATATTATTTGACTGTGGCGCTATGCTATTCAGCAGCTGCTGACTAAAATGATCCTGCGACAGGGATGGGTAGCGTCAAGAAGTTTTAATTAACATTTGGTTACAACATGATTCCATGTGTTATTTCATAGTTTATGTCTTCACTATTGTTCTACAATGTATAAAATAGTAAAAAATAAAGAAACCCTTTAGGTTTATTTAACCTTTAGTAGGTGTGTCAAAACTTTTACTGGTACTGCATGCATGTACATATGCATGTAAATAATAGAGAGGTCTGCAATTGACCTCAATAGTCCATATGTGGCACTAAGAGCTATGTTGATGTTCACAGAGAGTGAACAGGGAGACAGCACTAAATGGAGACCGCTCCCCTGACTCACTGGAATGGGTTTCATATAGCACTGGATTTAAACCAAAATTAATAGAGTGTAAAACAGGTTCCGAACCAGTGCAAAGACGAGTCCTTTAATTTGACAAAAATAGATCATTGATCAAATAATATAATCTTCCAAAGCAATTTACAAGCATTTGTGTGTAGCAGTCCTACCTTGGCATCCATGGCTGCGCGGGTCTGTTTCTGTGTTTCATCTATAAGGGTCAGGTTACTCAGGTTAGAGGTGTAGATGGGCAGAGGCACTGATTGGCTTTTCAAGTGGATGACCTTTATCAACGGTCCTTTCTGCAAAAGAGACAACACTTTATACTCAAAGAACACAAAGACTCATACATTCAGGTCAAAACTATTTCTGTGAAGAAAACATTTTCAATGTTACGGCCATTTCTACCCTGTGTATCGTATCACTCAGATTGCGGCCACTTGTTAAAGGCCTTTCTTTGTCAGGATTGTAGGCACATGGGTTTAATCACACTGCTATACAGAGCAGGCAATAAGCTTAACGTACCACAGTACTATAGGCCCTGTAATCTCACCCCAGACAATAGAGATATCAAAGGTGATTTTCAGACTGGGCCCACACATTTCTTTAGCATTAATAAACATTGAGTATACCTGACCATTTAACGTATAATAAAAGTGTAAATATCGGTGTTGACGGGGTACAATTGATTAGGGAGATCAGGAAGACATCCTGGCAGTAAACTCACCTAACCCGTAGTTTTGTCACAATGGTGCTGACAGCTGAATCAATATTCTCTGTTATTTCATCTGCAGCCATCCCAGAGTGGGCCACATAAGCCATGCTAAAACAAACTAACATTTTACAGGAGGCAATGTGTATATAAATGAATGTGCATTAATTGCCCTTGTGTGTCAGTTACAGAGACAGGCTCCAAGAGAGAGGGAGATCTGTCAGGATATATTTTGAGTCACTATGGCACCATCATTGCCCATGTCCAACAAGGACAGGGTTTGCTGAGGCGCACTTACTGACTAAGTCAGAGAGCAGGCCTCACCAGTAGCAGCCTTTCTTAGAAATGGAGGTTGTTGTTCCCTGGATGGTTCTCTGGATGTCCAAGGCCAGCTTCTTGCTCTGCAGGTTCAATGACAAAGGCTCCCTAAGCAGGGGAGATTTAAAAAAAAAAAAATGTAAACTCCATTAGATTAGAACTCTGTAAGGGCTAGCTTAAAGGCACATTTAAACTTACAGGTGAAGTCGGAAGTTTACATACACTTAGGTTGGAGTCATTAAAACTCATTTTTCAACCACTCCACAAATGTCTTGTGAACAAACTATAGTTTTGGCAAGTCGGTTAGGACATCTAGCATGACAAGTAATTTTTCCAACAATTGTTTACAGACAGATTATTTCACTTATAATTCATTGTATCACAATTCCAGTGGGTCAGAAGTTCACATACACTAAGTTGACTGTGCCTTTCAACAGCTTGGAAAATTCCAGAAAATGATGTCATGGCTTTAGAAGCTTCTGATAGACTAACTGATATCATTTGAGTCAATTGGAGGTGTACCTGTGGATGTATTTCAAGGCCTACCTTCAAAATCAGTGCCTCTTTGCTTGACATCATGGGAAAATTAAAATAAATCGGCCAAGACCTCAGAAAAACAATTGTAGACCTCCACAAATCTGGTTCATCCTTGGGAGCAATTTCCAAACACCTGAAGGTACCACGTTCATCTGTACAAACAATAGTAAGCAAGCATAAACACCATGGGACCACGCAGCCGTCATACCGCTCAGGAAGGAGACCCGTTCTGTCTCCAAGAGATGAACGTACTTTGGTGCAAATCAATCCCAGAACAGCAGCAAAGGATCTTTTGAAGATGCTGGAGGAAACAGGTACAAAAGTATCTATATCCACAGTAAAACTAATTATATTTCGACAACAGGAAAGGCCGCTCAGCAAGGAAGAAGCCACTGCTCCAAAACCACCATAAAAAAGCCAGACTACGGTTTGCAACTGCACATGGGGACAAAGATCGTACTTTTTGGAGAGATGTCCTCTGGTCTGATCAAACAAAAATAGAACTGTTCAAAATATATGGCACCATGAGGGAGGAAAATGATGTGGATATATTGAAGCAACGTCTCAAGACATCAGTCAGGAAGTTAAAGCTTGGTCGCAAATGAGTCTTCCAAATGGACAATGACCCCAAGCATACTTCCAAAGTTGTGGCAATATGGCTTAAGGACTCAAAGTCAAGGTATTGGAGTGGCCATCAGAAAGCCCTGACCTCAATCCTATAGAAAAAATATGTGTGAGCAAGGAGGCCTACAAACCTGACTCAGTTACAGCAGCTCTGTCAGGAGGAATGGGCCAAAATTATAACAGAACTGATATTGCAGGCGAAAGCCTGAGAAAAATCCAATCGGGAAGTGACTCATGTTTTGAAAGCTCTGCGTTCTGATGCGTCCCTATTGAGCAGTGAATGGGCTATCAACCAGATTCCTTTTTCTACGTATTCCCCAAGGTGTCTACAGCATTTTGACGTAGTTTCACGCCTTTATGTTGAAGAATGAGTGTAAACGACTACATTGCGTAAGTGTCCGGCTGAGGGCTCTCAGAGTAATTATTGTGTAATAGACAGAGGTAGCTATTTTTCCTCCCGGTCTTACGGAAAATACAGCTGTCCCGGTTGATATATTATCGAATAGATATTTGAAAAACACCTTGAGGATTGATTATAAACAACGTTTTGCCATGTTTCTGTCGATATTATGGAGCTAATTTGGAATATTTTTTGCCGTTGTCGTGACCGCAATTTCCGGTCGAATTCTCAGCCAAACGTGAAGAACTAACAGAGTTATTTCGGCTACAAAAACAATATTTTTTGGAAAAAAATGAACATTTGCTATCTAACTAGGAGTCTCGTGAGTGAAAACATCCGAAGCTCATCAAAGGTAAACGATTGAATTAGATTGCTTTTCTGATTTTTGTGACCAGGTTGCCTGCTGCTAGCTAGGCATAATGCTATGCTATCGATAAACTTACACAAATGCTTGTCTTGCTTTGGCTGTAAAGAATAATTTCAAAATCTGAGACGACAGGGTGATTAACAAAAGGCTAAGCTGTGTTTCAATATATTTCACTTGTGATTTCATGAATATGAATATTTTCTAGTAATATTATTTGACTGTGGCGCTATGCTATTCAGCAGCTGCTGACTAAAATGATCCTGCGACAGGGATGGGTAGCGTCAAGAAGTTTTAATTAACATTTGGTTACAACATGATTCCATGTGTTATTTCATAGTTTATGTCTTCACTATTGTTCTACAATGTATAAAATAGTAAAAAATAAAGAAACCCTTTAGGTTTATTTAACCTTTAGTAGGTGTGTCAAAACTTTTACTGGTACTGCATGCATGTACATATGCATGTAAATAATAGAGAGGTCTGCAATTGACCTCAATAGTCCATATGTGGCACTAAGAGCTATGTTGATGTTCACAGAGAGTGAACAGGGAGACAGCACTAAATGGAGACCGCTCCCCTGACTCACTGGAATGGGTTTCATATAGCACTGGATTTAAACCAAAATTAATAGAGTGTAAAACAGGTTCCGAACCAGTGCAAAGACGAGTCCTTTAATTTGACAAAAATAGATCATTGATCAAATAATATAATCTTCCAAAGCAATTTACAAGCATTTGTGTGTAGCAGTCCTACCTTGGCATCCATGGCTGCGCGGGTCTGTTTCTGTGTTTCATCTATAAGGGTCAGGTTACTCAGGTTAGAGGTGTAGATGGGCAGAGGCACTGATTGGCTTTTCAAGTGGATGACCTTTATCAACGGTCCTTTCTGCAAAAGAGACAACACTTTATACTCAAAGAACACAAAGACTCATACATTCAGGTCAAAACTATTTCTGTGAAGAAAACATTTTCAATGTTACGGCCATTTCTACCCTGTGTATCGTATCACTCAGATTGCGGCCACTTGTTAAAGGCCTTTCTTTGTCAGGATTGTAGGCACATGGGTTTAATCACACTGCTATACAGAGCAGGCAATAAGCTTAACGTACCACAGTACTATAGGCCCTGTAATCTCACCCCAGACAATAGAGATATCAAAGGTGATTTTCAGACTGGGCCCACACATTTCTTTAGCATTAATAAACATTGAGTATACCTGACCATTTAACGTATAATAAAAGTGTAAATATCGGTGTTGACGGGGTACAATTGATTAGGGAGATCAGGAAGACATCCTGGCAGTAAACTCACCTAACCCGTAGTTTTGTCACAATGGTGCTGACAGCTGAATCAATATTCTCTGTTATTTCATCTGCAGCCATCCCAGAGTGGGCCACATAAGCCATGCTAAAACAAACAATAACATTTTACAGGAGGCAATGTGTATATAAATGAATGTGCATTAATTGCCCTTGTGTGTCAGTTACAGAGACAGGCTCCAAGAGAGAGGGAGATCTGTCAGGATATATTTTGAGTCACTATGGCACCATCATTGCCCATGTCCAACAAGGACAGGGTTTGCTGAGGCGCACTTACTGACTAAGTCAGAGAGCAGGCCTCACCAGTAGCAGCCTTTCTTAGAAATGGAGGTTGTTGTTCCCTGGATGTCCAAGGCCAGCTTCTTGCTCTGCAGGTTCAATGACAAAGGCTCCCTAAGCAGGGGAGATTTAAAAAAAAAAAAAAAATGTAAACTCCATTAGATTAGAACTCTGTAAGGGCTAGCTTAAAGGCACATTTAAACTTACAGGTGAAGTCGGAAGTTTGCATACACTTAGGTTGGAGTCATTAAAACTCATTTTTCAACCACTCCACAAATGTCTTGTGAACAAACTATAGTTTTGGCAAGTCGGTTAGGACATCTAGCATGACAAGTAATTTTTCCAACAATTGTTTACAGACAGATTATTTCACTTATAATTCATTGTATCACAATTCCAGTGGGTCAGAAGTTCACATACACTAAGTTGACTGTGCCTTTCAACAGCTTGGAAAATTCCAGAAAATGATGTCATGGCTTTAGAAGCTTCTGATAGACTAACTGATATCATTTGAGTCAATTGGAGGTGTACCTGTGGATGTATTTCAAGGCCTACCTTCAAAATCAGTGCCTCTTTGCTTGACATCATGGGAAAATCAAAATAAATCGGCCAAGACCTCAGAAAAACAATTGTAGACCTCCACAAATCTGGTTCATCCTTGGGAGCAATTTCCAAACACCTGAAGGTACCACGTTCATCTGTACAAACAATAGTAAGCAAGCATAAACACCATGGGACCACGCAGCCGTCATACCGCTCAGGAAGGAGACCCGTTCTGTCTCCAAGAGATGAACGTACTTTGGTGCAAATCAATCCCAGAACAGCAGCAAAGGATCTTTTGAAGATGCTGGAGGAAACAGGTACAAAAGTATCTATATCCACAGTAAAACTAATTATATTTCGACAACAGGAAAGGCCGCTCAGCAAGGAAGAAGCCACTGCTCCAAAACCACCATAAAAAAGCCAGACTACGGTTTGCAACTGCACATGGGGACAAAGATCGTACTTTTTGGAGAGATGTCCTCTGGTCTGATCAAACAAAAATAGAACTGTTCAAAATATATGGCACCATGAGGGAGGAAAATGATGTGGATATATTGAAGCAACGTCTCAAGACATCAGTCAGGAAGTTAAAGCTTGGTCGCAAATGAGTCTTCCAAATGGACAATGACCCCAAGCATACTTCCAAAGTTGTGGCAATATGGCTTAAGGACTCAAAGTCAAGGTATTGGAGTGGCCATCAGAAAGCCCTGACCTCAATCCTATAGAAAAAATATGTGTGAGCAAGGAGGCCTACAAACCTGACTCAGTTACAGCAGCTCTGTCAGGAGGAATGGGCCAAAATTCGCCCAACTTATTGTGGGAAGCTTGTGGAAGGCTACCCGAAACATTTGACCCAAGTTAAACAATTGAAAGGCAATGCTACCAAATACTAATTGAGTGTATGTAAACTTCTGAACCACTGGGACTGTGATGAAAGAAATAAACCACTATCATTCTGACATTTCACATTCTTCAAATAAAGTGGTGACCTAAGACAGGGAATTTTTACTAGGATTAAATGTATTTGGCTATGGTGTATGTAAACTTCCGACTTCCAACTGTATAAGAGGACATGTATTTCAAAACCAGGGAACAGCACTAGGGGCTATGTTGATGTTCCCAGAGAGTGAACAGGGAGACAGCAAAAAAAGGATGCCACTCCCCTGCCTCACTGGAATGAGTTTCATATAGCAATGGAGTTAAACCAAAATTCATACTGAGAGTGAACCAGGTTCCGAACCAGTGCAAAAATGAGTCTTTAAATAGATTTCATTTGACTAAAATAGGCAAGGTGATCAACCAACAATATTTACAAGCTTACTTCTTTCTCTCGTAGAAGTGCTTGCCGATGTGCGAGGACAGCAGGCGGCGAAAGCGGTCGTCTGAAAGAAACATGTCAAAGTTCCCCAGCAGCCGTCGTTCGGCTTCAAAGGGCTTGTACTCAGTGTCTTGTAAAGGATCACCTAAAGAAAGACAAAGGGATATGCCTGGATGAGTTGTGTCTCGTGTAAAAAATAACCCCCCCTTACACACGTTACGGTCAAATTCAACACAAAAATCAATATCTTTGGGCTACACATTACATTGAATACTTTCTGCCTGTGGACATCTGTTCTACAATGTGCCAGCAGAGCAAGATACCCTTTGCTGGCATAATTGATCTCTTTCGGGCAGAGTACATCTGGCATACCACGTTTTATTGAAAAAGTGTGGTGTTCCATTCATTTCTATAGTGGCATCCAGCTTAAGCTTAACCAGGCCCATCTCCACTTCATCCCTGAATAAATCAAATTAAAGTTTATATGTCACGTGCGCCGAATACAACAGGTGTAGGTAGACCTTACAGTGAAATGCTTACTTACAGACTAACCAATAGTGAGAAGGTGTGTGTGGACCATTCTTAGCCCTGTATTGACGCTTTGCCTGTTTAATGGTTCGTCGGAGGGCATAGCAGCATTTCTTGTAAGCTTCCGGGTTAGAGTCCCACTCCTTGAAAGCGGCAACTTTACCCTTTAGCACAGTGGGAATGTTGCCTGTAATCCATGGCTTCTGGTTGGGCTATGTACGTACAGTCACTGTTGGGACGACGTCCTCAATGCACTTATTGATAAAGCCAGTGACTGATGTGGTGTATTCCTCAATGTCATTGGAAGAATCCCGGAACATGTTCCAGTCTGTGATAGCAAAACAGTCCTGTAGTTTATCATCTGCTTCATCTGACCATTTTTTTAATGAAAAAAAATGGTACTTCCTGCTTTAACTTTTGCTTGTAAGTAGGAATCAGGAGGATAGAGTCGGATTTACCAAATGGAGGGCGAGCTTTGTACGCGTCTCTGTGTGTGGAGTACAGGTGATCTATAATTTTTTCCCCTCTGGTTGCACATTTAACATGTTGATAGCGATTTGGTAGAACTGATTTAAGTTTCCCTGCATTAAAGCCCCCGGCTACTAATACACTTGTTTAACAAGCAATGCCTCATTTTCGCCTAATTCTCTCATCCTGAAAACAAACCACATACTTTTGAGGGAACATTTCACACATATTGCCAGGATCCAGTAATCAACTAACGTCTTATAACTTCAGGAACAGCCAGGAGTCGTATACTAGTTAATACTATAGCTAGCTAACGGAGAAATCGATCCAGCTAGCAAGATGCTTAACAATAATAATAACACTTGTTCCACCACACTTTCTCCCCCACCTCAAACTTTCCAAATGCCAGTTGTTTTTCGGTTACAGCAACACCTTCTCGCCGCCGTGGTCAGACTTCTCACCTACCTGTTTGATATCATTCAGGGGATGCACTGCTGTAACTGGCAAACTGCCTTTCCACCCTCCCTCTGTCTTTCCAGAGTGCACGCTGATGCTTTAACTAGCAAATTGGTTGTCTCTTCTTTCTTCAGTCACATGCTGCATTCTGTTATGTGAACGATTGGTCGAGCCTTGGATACAGCCAGTATTGCGCATCACTCAATAAAGCCCCCCCTTTTCTCATTGGATCACATAGGTATCCTATTTTGGATTCAAAACAGCGAATTTCGCCAGAAGGTGACTAGCATGCATCCCCGATTGGAGGATAAGGTAAGCACTTTTAGTGTCTAGAAAAGCCTTGTATAAATACAATTTTAGTATTTAGAAATACCTCGACCCCCCTCTCCTTCTTGCAGAACTGTTGGATCTGGTCAGGGGTCATCTCTGGTGTAGATGCCATGAGGCAAGGGGCTGAGTGACTTGTGATTAGTACAACAGCTTCACCACCTATACTCCAGAATAGTGTGTTGCTGGAGAAACACACTTTTTCCATAGACACTGTTTCCATAGATATTCTTGTATTATGTAGCCATGTTGCTCTGTACTGTGTGGACAAAGGGACTCACACGGGGATGGTCTGGATCTGCTTGAGGATCTTCCATAGTGTTAAGAGGGAGAGGTGTTGACTCTCGTCCAGGAGCAGAGTCTGGGGTGGATTTGGTCTTCAGGAAAGCCTGCAGTGCTCTTAACAGCCTTCTTTACATAGCAATACAATGAGAACGTGTTTAGAAAATCTCCAACATGACAAATTCATATTTCGGTTATTTTGTGCAAATAGATCTATCAAATGCAAATAACCAGTCTCATTAGCTCTGCTGAGAAAGCTAACGCAGAAACGCTAGCTAACTTTAACTAGTTACAACTTTTTCACTTTGCGCCTAACGACGTTACAAGTCAGAGTTGAGAAGGGTCGCTACAACGGCACTTTCACCAAGATAACCAATTGAGGGGGGTGTACAACTTTTATCCTTGATAATATATTCACAGTGTTCCTCGTTGAGATACATAAAATAACTGAGTGACTTGCCTCGTGTCGTACTATCCTAATGCACAAGCAACCTAGCTTGCTAGCCAGCGAGTTGCTAACTCCAAAGAAAGGTGGTTTACACAATATAACCAACTGATATCACCCCCACTTTTCCTAGCACGCAAATAACAACTATACTATTTTCGAAGAAGCCCTTATGAAAGTTGCGTTAAAACATTACCTGCACCCGGTCCAGAAGCAAATCCTCCGGTTTGTCTGCCATACTTCTTTCTTCACGTTTTTCCAGGCTGCGCATGCGCAAATCGATTGCGTTACGTCACTCTTGAAATTGAAACATCCCAACTTTATTTGCAAGAAGTTTGTGGACAATTTCTCCACACTTCTTTCTACATACAAGATTCAAATAGGCTAAATGAACATTTTAAGAAATTGAGAATAAACAGAGCTTTTACTTTTATTCCTCAGTTTGATACTTTATTTTCATTGTTGTTGGTAACGTGACAACACATGATCACAACAGGAACCATGTTTGTTTGATTGTGTGTGTGAACATACCAGATAGGATTTGGTATGGGGATGTCTACAACCAAAATATTAACATTTTGGTATAATATTTTGGATTTGAATGGGTATAACTAGCTAACTCTGGTCCAAAGTGATGCAACCGGATGCAACGCCAGTCCCTTCCTTTCCAAACAAAGTAACACTGCATACATTCCCATTTCCAAAACAAAAGGTGGACCAGCGCAGAGTGAGGTTGGCTTAGGAAAGGGTAGCGGCTACATTAGTGGCATAGCTGAGCTCTCAATATGAGAAAGCTGACACACTGGACTTGTCTTTCTTTAATATTGTTCATCATAAAAACTGATTCAGTCACTTTTTACAGTTTCTTCTTTATTTTCAAACTTGATTTGTTCTCCTCCTCCTTCTCTTCCTCATACTCTTCAGGAGAGAGTGGTATGTAAGAGGGGGTGGCTGGCTAAGTCGGCGTCAGCAGCTTCCTCTGTCATGACAACTGTCCCAGGATTCCATGCTGGTTCACATTAGTCCTTCTCTGGTACCAGCTTCAGCACTTTGCCAATAGCAATGGTTTTGCCTGAAAAGGGAGGCAATTACATAGTTATAAAAATGAGTTAGTATTCCATTTGGCAATAGTTTTCTAATATATCAAGTAGAAGCTTCTTCATATTCATCAATAGAAACAATAAATGGGGAAAAACAATATCACAGGAACAGACACACAGGCACACTACCTTCATCTCGTAGGGTGAACCTCCCCATCTGTGGGAAGTCTTTGAAGGTCTCCAGGCAGATGGTTCCGGCACACCGAAGCCGGGCGATGCACACCTGGTCCTGTTTGACAAAGCGAGGTCGTGTCTTGCTCTTCTCACCTGTCTTCTTGTCCACTAGACAAATTAAGGCCTGATGAGAGAATTTAATTAAAAACAGTTTATTTACTAATGAGCATTATTCACTGACAGAGAAGATACCTGTGGTTGGCAAACTATAATTGGATAGAGACCCGGTCAGGTTAGGAGATGTAAACAAGCTAATGTAATTTAGTAACTCACTGTGATTTGTACTTCTTCAATACAGGTGTGGATGTGTAGGACTGCGTTGTAACCTGGGCAGATTATGGATTTATGCTCAATGATGACGATCTAAAAACAAAGTAAAAAAACGGTAGAGAAATTAGCAGAGGTGTAAGTACTGGAGTTTACATATTTAGTCAGCTCAATCTAGCATTAAGGTTGGATAGGTTACTTTGTAACTGTAAACCATTAGGGTTACCTGTCCAAAATTGTAATCAGTAATGTAACTTTTGGATTACCCAAGCTCAGTACCATAGTCTTATTACTTTCAGTTACTTTTTGGATTACATCTCCCTTAAGAGACATTAGAAGACAAAAATAATCCATCAAACACATTTGGTGTGTCATCAGTAGGTTAACATTTTACGTCATTAATCTTCTTCTGGAGGCAGCTCTGCAGAGCGGTCACTAGCTGGCACAGCCAAAAAGTCATAAAATATGTTTTTAAACCAGTGGCGGTTGGTGCCATTTAAGATTAGGGAGGAAACTTTTTTTAATGAGCATGGCCTTATTTCTATTAAAGCATATTGATGACTGTCATTCATTTTCCATTCACCCAGCTCAATGTAACATCGATAGGTTAAGGTTACTACATGATAGTCAAATTTTCCCTATACCCATTATGAGGATGCTACAACAGCCTACAAATTAAAGTATATATATATATATATATATATATATATATATATATATATATATATATATATATATATATAACGTAGGTGCACATGAGAGACAAATTGGAGTAATCAAGGTGACAGACAGTGACACTGTCAATACCGCCTTGCACACTCTTGCCTGCATCTAGCTGATCTAGGGTATAATCATTAGTCCAAACTGTTGCCAAAACAAGAGTTACTATTGGACAAATTCAGGTAAGTCTATCCCCATTTCGTTTAGTTTGCTTCCATTTACTAAATATTTTTTCAACAGAATCGGCAGCATGAATACACCCCTGATCATCCGCACACAAAGTTCACTTTCATTGCAGCCACATACAAACAGCATCATCACGTTGCTTGTGGTATAATTCCTTCTCGCATCTACTCACTCTCCTACTTTCACATTTTCCCTTCGCTTGTTTACTTCAGTGCACAACACAACATCTGTCTGTGATCAGGCAACAACAACTCTCCAAGCCAAACCTTCATACCATAACCGTTAAACAATGCGCACAGCACACAGTTGAGGTCGGAATTTTACATACACCTTAGACAAATACATTTAAACTCAGTTTTTCACAATTCCTGACATTTAATCCTAGTAACAATTCCCTGTCTTAGGTCAGTTAGGATCACCACTTTATTTTAAGAATGTTAAATGTCAGAATATGAGTAGAGAGAATGATTTATTTCAGCTTTTATTTATTTATTCACATTCCCAGTGGGTCAGAAGTATACACTCAATTAGTATTTGGTAGCATTGCCTTTCAATTGTTTAACCTGGGTCAAACGTTTCAGGTGGCCTTCCACAAGCTTCCCACAATAAGTTGGATGAATTTTGGCCCATTCCTCCTGACGGAGCTGCTGTAACTGAGTCAGGTTTGTAGGCCTCCTGGCTCGCACACGCTTTTTCAGTTCTGCCACAAATTTTCTATGGAATTGAGGTCAGGGATTTGTGATGGCCACTCCAATACCTTGACTTTGTTGTCCTTAAGCCATTTTACCACAACTTTGGAAGTATGCTTGGGGTCATTGTCCATTTGGAAGACCCACTTGCAACCAAGCTTTAACTTCCTGACTGATGTCTTGCGATGTTGCTTCAATATATCCACATCATTTTCTTTCCTCATGATGCCATCTATTTTGTGAAGTGCCCCAGTGCCTCCTGCAGCAAAGCACCCCAACAACATGATGCTGCCACCTCCATGCTTTACGGTTGGGATGGTGTTCTTCGGCTTGCAAGCATCCCCCTTTTTCCTCCAAACACAACAATGGTCATTATGGCCAAACAGTTCTATTTTTGTTTCATCAGACCAGAGGACATTTCTCCACAAAGTACGATCTTTGTCCCCATGTGCAGTTGCAAACCGTAGTCTGGCTTTTATATGGCGGTTTTGGAGCAGTGGCATCTTCCTTGCTGAGCGGCCTTTCAGGTTATGTCGATATAGGACTTGTTTTACTGTGGATATAGATACTTTTGTACCTGTTTCCTCCAGCATCTTCACAAGGTCCTTTGCTATTGTTCGGGAATTGATTTGCACTTTTCGCACCAAAATACATTAATCTCTAGGAGACAGAACTTGTCTCATTCCTGAGCAGTATGGTGTTTATACTTGCATTCTATTGTTTGTGCAGATGAACAAGGTACCTTCAGGCGTTTCAAAATTGCTCCCACGGATAAACCAGACTTGTGGAGGTCTACAATTTGTGTCTGAGGTCTTGGCTGATTTCTTTTGATTTTCAAGCAAAGAGATGTCAAGCAAAGAGGCACTGAGTTTGAGGTAGGCCTTGAAATACATCCACAGGTACACCTCCAATTGACTCAAATTATTTTCAATTAGCCTATCAGAAGCTTCTAAAGTCATGACATCATTTTCTGGAATTTTCCAAGCTGTTTAAAGGCGCAGTCAACTTAAGGTATGTAAACTTCTGACCCACTGGAATTGTGATACAGTGAATTATAAATGAAATAATCTGTCTGTAAACAATTGTTGGAAAAATGACTTGTGTCATGCACATAGATGTCCTAACCGACATGCCAAAACTATAGTTTGTTAACAAGAAATTTGTGGAGTGGTTGAAAAACGAGTTTTAATGACTCCAACCTAAGTTGTAAACTAACTAATGTAAACTAACGACTTTAACTGTGTGTGTGTATATATATATATATATATATATATATATATATGTTTGTTTTTTTAACAATTAAATATAAATAAGAAAGACCCAAGCAACTAATAATAACAACGCAAGCCTATACATACACTTTCCAGCTCATTCATTACTGCTGCAGTGCTTGTTGTTGCGCTGAGTGGAAATAAGAAGAACGCACATTTTATTGCTTATAAAAGTGGTGTGCTGCTATACAAAGTTGACAGTTCTGCGTAAGAACTTAAACATGAAGTCATAAAAACAGCAGTTCTTTGCTGTATTCATTGACAGTCTCTCTCTAGTCATGGTTTTAAACATTTTGAAATCTCACAGTATTAACTTTGCTGTAGCTTTCTTTTATGTGTGCTACGTTCCAGCAGACACGGTCATCTGAGCCATCCGATTGGCCAGCGGTACAGCTATTGTGCACTTGATTTGCTCTCTGGGCCTACCGGAAAGGCAGAGTTTGTACCTTCAGACAAAGGAAATTGTTCAAAATCGAAACAGTTCGCCTACCTGGAGCGCAGGGCAGCTGAATCGGGTGCACCTACAGCCAACAGCCCGAGACCATTTTTTTTATAAGAACACAAGGCTTTATCTTTGGGTTTTTGGAAATCGACCAGTCGGTGACCACTGCTCTAAAAAGTTGTGAAGTTCAATTTCATGCTTCTCTCTGTGGGCACACCCGCAGTTTAGAGGGAACTTTGGTCATAACGTATTTTTCCGCAAACATTCTTTCTGAATTCAAAAGTAGTCCAATAAGTAATTAACTAGTTTTTCAAAAGTATCTGTAATCTGACAATATTTTTGCCGGTAACGTAACTGATTAGTTTGGGGGGTTTTGTAATCAGATTACATGTAATCAGTTACTCCCCAACCCTGCCTAGTATCACTATCATTTAGCATTTCTATAATGCAGCGTATCTTCTTAAGATGATCCTAGACAATAATAATATATGCCATTTATATAGCAAACTCTTATCCAAAGCGACTTACAGTCATGCGTGCATACACTGTACATTGTACGTACGGGTGGTCCCGGGGATGGAACCCACTATAACAAATCAAATTCTATACTGGCATTGCAAGCGCCATGCTCTACCGACCAAGCTACAGAGGACCTTAGACCTGTCCTAAGGAGCGTAGGCTACCTGGGCATCAAAGGTGCGTCCGGAGTGGCAGAGGTTCTCAGCATTACAGAGGATGAAGCCAGGCAGAATCTCCTCTTCCTCGATGCCCTTCAGCCTTAGCTTCAGGTTCTCCCCAGGAACAGCTTCATCTGTCTCCACCTCATCAGACAGCAGGCTCAGCACCTCCACTGTGTGCTGGGGGTAGGGATAACACATCACATGTATCATAGTGCTATATATACAGTATATGTTATACATCAAGTATTATATTAGTATCCTTAAATGGCAAGATAAACTGGGTCTGGGAAGGGAAATATAATCATTAGAACCTGAAGTAACGCCTTTAACACAGGTGCGAACATGTTGGAGAATCATAAACAGATGTGCATTTTAATGTCGGAAGTCTGGAGTCCCTTTCACAATTTACATTTTAATTATTTAGCAGAGGTTCTTCTGCGCAGCATCTGCCAAGTTAGTAAAAAGTAGATGTAAATTGTGAAAGGGGCTGCTGTACACTTGTGTAATGTATACTCTCCAGGAGCAGGACAGATGAATGACCTATGGAGAGCCTTACCCTGTTAGGCATCATGACCAGCTGCTGGGCTTTGGCAATGGAACCAGACTCCAGCTTCCCCAGGATCACCGTGCCCATATCCTGAGCAAAGAGCACAACCAAGACCAGGTTAAAGGTTAAGCTATCAGTTCAAGTCAGTGGCCTTGTGGTTATAGTGTCCTCCCTGAGATTGGAAGGTTGTGAGTTCTATCCCTGGCCGAGTCATACAAAAGACTGTAAAAATGGGACCCGATCCGTCTCTGCTTTGCACTCAGCGAGATAGTTTAGGGAGAAGAACCTGCAATAGACCCGCGTCCTCTCCAGGGGGTGTTGTACATCAAGCTGCCTCATGCTACAGAAACAGGAGGCTCCTGTTCCTACGAGCCATTCCGGCTACCACAAGGGTACTTACTATCAGTTAAAGAAAATGGTATTATTACATTACATCCTTTTTTCCCTGTTCTCATCCTCTGCTCCCATCTAAGAGGTGTTAATAATTTGGTGGGTGCTTATACTTGTCCTATTTCAAAATTTGATTTTTGTATACCCCAACTCCCCCTGAGACACCCTCAGAGAGTGGGGTCACGGCCAGGGTCTGCCATTAACAACAGTGACCCTGGAGCAATTAGGGTTAAGTGCCTTGCTCTAAGGCACATCAACAGATTGGTCCTAAGGGTTAGGAAGGACACTGGAGTTTGCAAGATCACCTTGATATTGAATGAATGAATGAATGAATGAAATTAAAACTAAAATGGATTCCAGCTGGGAGATTAAAATGGTTGTTAAAAAGCCAGAAAGTTTTTGGTTCCTTTCCTTTTTATGCTACCACCTAAGATGCCATATCTTCAGTGTCCTAGCACTAAGCTGTTGACCCCCTGTTCTACTGTACTGTAGTGAAGTTAGAACAGGCCCACTGCCAGCTAGTCTAACAATCTAACCATCCCCCAATTAACTGGACCATAATTCCATTATATCAACTGAATAGAAGACCTAGTTAGAGCTCCTGGGTTTCATAACACCCTGCAGTGTGTATGTGTGTAGAAAACCTGCTGAGACAGCTATACAATATCTTAATTCCATCACGTTCCCTGCCTTCTAACATGTTCCAAAACACACCCACGCACTGATGACACCGGTGCCAGAAAGCTAAATTGTCTTGTGGAGAAAATGGCTGTGCTCTGCAGTCCTTGGCTACAGTAGGGAGGACTTGGAAGGACACGCTGATGTTGGAAGGCCAGAGTGTGTGTGTGTGTGTGTGTGTGTGTGTGTGTGTGTGTGTGTGGTGTAGCAGCTGCATAGTCCTGCGTTATCGTTATCTTTTGGAAGTAATTTCATAAAACGTTGGCAAACTCTGAGATAATAATGGATTATTAATTACTACAGAATAAAATGGCCTGACTTGATTCAAATGTATGCTAGCTATGCTGTTAAGTGCAATACAGAGCTAGAGATATGTAACTGGGATAACTCATGACAGCCGTTGCACTCACCTTGTATTTGTCTACGATGGGTAATCTGACGGGGCCGTCTGTGATTCTGTTGAAGCTTGGCAGGCTGTCTAGGTGTGGGATGAATGGCAACCCCCTTGTAACAAAGAATAATTAGGACAATAAATTATTATATTTTCTAATACTACATATTATGGATTTTAAATTATTGTGGGAATAGAGAACTTTTATAGCTTCAGAAAAGTTAGCAGAGCTACATTGATTTGATGGACTGATATGAAAATGAAGACTTGACAAGCAACCGTCACTCAGCACCCACAAAGCGATTGACTTTCATGTACTTTTGGCAGAGAACAGAATGGGGGTTGACTTACGTGTACCACGTGCACTCCTCTATGGGGTCCTTCAAGTTGGCTCCCGTTAGCCCAGAGCAAGGCATGAAGTAGATGTCCTTCTTTGGGTTGAAGCCCACCTTCTTCAGAAATGGCACTAATTTCTCTTTACATTCCTCATACCTGTAGTGGAGAGGGAGGAGGATGGGTTATTTTACTGAGTTAAATATCAATGTTACAATGTTGACTAATTGAGGAACACAATCTCTTTCCTATTCTATGACTGTCTGTCATAACCAGCCATGCAGCATGAGGGTCAATGAACACATTGGATGGGATACTGTAGATTCTGCATTTGGCTTTAAATATAAATTATATATAAGATGCATGTCGGTACATTGTACTGAGTCACCTTTCCAAGCTCCAGTTGACGGTGGGGTCATCCATCTTGTTGACGAGGATGATGAGGTGCTTGACTCCAGCCGTCTTGGCTAGCATGGCGTGCTCCCGCGTCTGGCCTCCCTTCTCAAAGCCTGTCTCAAACTCTCCTTTTCTGGCCGAGATCACCTGACCACAACATAGGGTTACGTTAGACTAGCATAGGGTGCAGAAGATACTGATAAACAACTAGGGTACACCATAATGTACTGTACATACTGTCTGTCATTATCTAGTGTCGTTTTCAAAACTAAAATGCATGTTAGAATCTACCCTCTCATTATAAAGTAAGTCAGTCCTCTTCTTCTCATAAAAAAAATCTATTTATAAAAATAATGCAGGCCCAGTCAACTTGTACGCGACCAATAAACTATGATTTGATAATGGCAACTTTCCAACTACCTAACTAACAGGGACACATGGGTCTGTTTTGCCTTGACCCAGCAGATATGAAAAGTGAACAATACAATGCCTTCTGCTAAGCATTGTTTGGGAAAACTCACCAGCACTGCCAAGTCAGCCTGTGATGCACCACCAATCATGTTGGGGACAAAGCTTTTGTGGCCGGGGGCATCCAGGATAGTAAAGTGCTTTTTCTCTGTCTCAAAGTAGGCTCTCCCCACCTCCACCGTCTTCCCCTTGTCTCTCTCCTCCTGGTTAGTGTCCAGTGCCCAGGACAGGTACCTGGGGAGCAGAAAAACTAATCTGAGTGCCTAAAATGTATGATTAAAAACAGGCTACCATATTTTCTCATGTCGTACCAAGATGAAAAAGTAATATGCAAACTTTTTCAGAATTATTTTGTATTATTTTCAATCATACACATAACTGAATCTAGTCACAACAGAAGGTAAGCTCACCATGTTTCTCTGTTTTTTTCTTTTGCTTCTCTTTCATATTTCTCCAGGGTTCTTTTCTCCACCATACCTGTCAAATACCTATGATAAGAAAGAAAAACAGACATTGTCTGATCTGATAAATATAGGAAAACATTTTATTTTTTAGGTAGCCATGGCATTAATAGCAATGGTTATCATACTGTAGAAGAAAATGATAAGCCATCTTCAGTAACCTGAATGTAGGCATAGTTATTGATAACCATGTTATTACTCACATGATCTGTCCCCCAATAGTTGATTTACCAGCATCTGAAAAAAATAAAAAATAATCCTCAATCCAAATGAACACACAGGCAATTTCTAAGAGCCATTTCCCTGTGCCCAGGGAGAACAAACAATGTACGAAAGAAAACCATGAGGTAATAGTATACAATAGGGACGGACCCACATGACCGATGAACACCACATTGACATGCTCCTTCTTCGGGGCATTTGGTGGGAGCGGGATTACTTTTAGCACGGGCAACTCCTCCTCTTCTTCCTCCTCCATCATCTCTACTTCCTCCCTTCCCTGTGCCTCTTCACTGGAACCTCCCTCTCCTCCCAAGGCTCCTCCTCCTCCTGGTTCTCCTTCCCCGGACTCCTCTTTCTGCTCCCACGTCTCCACCTCCACCGCCATGTCTGCTTCTGTCCCTCCTCCGTTCTCCACCGGAGCTAAACGACACAAACGGCACTCGGTTACCACTGATGTAAACCATGAAACAATTCTCTTTTGTTTAAGGTAGTCCGCACAGCCAGCAGATTTCACAGGTGCATTATGGGTATATGAGATCGCTTGTGAACAGAAAGGAGAGTACCGGCACACTGTTCAGATGAGGTTTTTTTTCCTCAGGGTTTTGATGGAGAATCTGGGAGCATCTAAACTGTGTGCTGGAGAGTACAGTGATTGGCTGTTCTCTTCAAACAATGCTCTTTGGCCTCACACAATATAACAATGAAATTGGCTTATTACACATTTATTGCATAGTTGTCACCTATGCCATGGATGTTCAATATAATTATTTAATAGTGATATAGCGTTGCAGTGATAGTAGTGATAGCTAGCTAACCTTATATTGAACAAATTAAATTCATTCTTTAAAGAAATTAAAGTGCATCTAGCACTGATGCAAATGTAGAAACCTGCTAATCAAATCAGTAGATTAGCGTGTACAAAAACTCTTCCCATAGCAGCATAAAAACGAGGCCTGCACCTCCTTATCCATGAAATTAAACATCTGACCGATCATGTACAATGCCTGTTCTCTTATCAACGCTTGTCATTCACAATCAGCATTGGAGAATAGTCATGATGATGACAACTGCTCGGAGAAGCATGCATGCAATACCACAGAAAACGTTGGCATCTTTGTTCTGAAATATAAACCCACAAGGTAACTTCACCAATCACTCAGAACTCCCTTCCCATCATGTCTTCTCTCTCTCTTGCAGGCTGCAGTTGCAGCCAGGTGTCACACTAACAGATAAATCAGGCCAATGTAACCTGAGTAGATGTGCACAGTGGCAGTGCTCTCTTGCCAAATGTAAACACCTGACCTCAGCACATATACGGCTGGTCAACATAGTACATTTCTACAGAAACGTTCCCTGAAAAATCAAGAACTGGACTGTGCCCCATTTGGTTATACCAGTCTAACAACATATTTTCTATCTGTTTCCACATGATCCAGTGTACTAGTCTATTTTAAGCATAGGCCTGTGATGTTGCATCATGCTATAGATGTGCATGTAGGGAGTAGCTCCCACTCCCTACATGCACAACCTTCCCAGTTGGACCTTGTCATGTCTCCCAGAGCTGGCCTTCAGGCATAGGCTACCTCCTAGTGAACAGTAGGCCTGAAGAGACGTTTCAATTTCTGAATGAATGCAAGGTAAACAATACTGACTGAAGGACATTTGTAATTGCTTCTGGTATTAGTTGGGTGGGAGTTGGCAAGGCAACCTTCTACAGGTAAAAATACCTAAGGCCTTTAAAAAAAAAAACACCTGTGATACACACCTTCAACAAACAAATCTGATACTGTCTGTGATTGTCCAAACAATAACATTGTGTGAAGTACAAGGCAGAGTGTGAAAATTTTTTAATTACATAATAATATAGTAATAGACACAAAACATACCAACTGTTTCTAAAACCTCCATGCTGGCAACTGGCTCAGCACCTGTGAAGAGACAAGTTGTTGCATTCATCATTGGCATTATATGGACATTGGAGCTTTTAGGAATCACCATATCAGATTAAGTACGGGTGATGGCTTAACAATAATTATAGCATTATGAGCAGTAGGCCAAGTTGTAAAATTTGCACCATCATGTCAAAGCTGTCACATTAGTGTTGAGCAATATCATAGCTACAACACTAGCCCAGTGAGCTTGCTAGCTACAAACTCAAGCTAGCTATCTATTTGGCTAACTTGGTTAACCCCTGGCAATAACAGCAGCTGTCAACATCTCGTTAATCCAACACTCCACCACAAGCACGCACTGACCTACCGTGACCATCGGAATTGGAGATTTCCGTAGGGCTACTTTGAAGGAAAGTCGGCACAAACACCGCCGCGTCGACATTCGGGATAAATGGCTTGGCATTGACGCTGAGAGCGGCGAGAGCGGACTGGAGCCCCGCGGTAGCTCGGGCCTTAACATCCTCCTCCTGCTCCCACGAATCTGGTGCTGTGTCTCGCGGGTCCATGGCACAGTTAGCTAAGATAGCTAGCTAGCTTGACTGTGAATAATGCAGCTGGTTTGATGTCCGTTAGCTATGTTATCTTGCTACTTATTCACTGTGTCTTGTTTTGGGAGGCATATGGTGCGCCGGTGTCACGCACGGAGGCAAGACCGACGAGAGAGGGAGAGACGTGAACCTACAGTTCCAGAATTAACCGCTAGGAGGACCACTCGAGGGGGCGACCCCTGCAACTACAGAACAATGCATTCTGGAAGGTGGGGTTGAATATAAAGCTTTTCGTCGTTTTCTCTTTAGACTCAGTATACCAGTAAATATGAAAATTAATAACAGTATAATAATCAGAGCATGTGTAGACATCCTTTACTTTATTAAACAAATAATTTAAACAAGTTATATACAGTGCCTTCAGAAAGTATTCACACCCCTTGAAGTTTCTCACATTTTGTTGTGTTCCAGCCTGTATTTAAAATGGATCAAATTGAGATTTTTTTTTCTCCGCTGGCCTACACACAATAGCCCATAATGTCAAAGGTGATTTATGTTTTTCGATTTTTTTTCAAATAAATGAATAAAAGTTTAAATGTATTGAGTCAATAATTATTCAACAGAAGAGACAGTGTCATTATATCATTTATTTTGGTACTGTCCATATGTAGCTTGTTTTTGGTCAAAGGTCCAGGAATGGCTGAAGAATTGCAACATTTACCTGGCGCTAACTCTGCAGATAGCAATACTGGGTGATTTCAAAAGTCATAGTCAATCGATCAAAAATATAATAATTTTAGCAAACATTTACATTTTTAATTTTACAATCTGTAGAAACTATGAGAATACAAAGCTTCAGAACTTTTGTGAAGCATCACAGCACAGTTGAAAAAAATATGGCAAATGGAAATCCAAAATGGATGGTGTTAAGAAATAGATGGGAGGGGTTGAATGGACCGAATGGTGGGACTAAAAACAACAAGATTACTAATGTAAAATATACTGTGTCTGTAATATGTGTATAGGTTCAGAACTTTTGTGAAACAGCCCAGTTAAAAAATATATGGCAAATAGATGGATCAAACTGGATGGACATCGGAAATAGACGTTGAGGGTAGAGAAATATTATTGTAAAATAGATTGTACGTAAAATGTATATAGTATGTATAATCGGAAAGCAGAAGACTATGTTTTGATGTTCATTAGTTTACTCCAATTCTGGGAAGGGTGGTAGGGTAAATGGAAAATAATAAAGGAAAATACACTTTAAAAAGATATGTATACCATACCAGTCAAAAGTTTGGACACACCTACAGTACTCATTCAAGGATTTTTCTTTACATTGTAGAATAATAGTGAAGACATCAAAACTATGAAATAATACACATGGAATCATGTAGTAACCAAAAAAGTGTTAAACAAATCAAAATATATTTGCGATTTGAGATCCTTCAAAGTAGCCACCCTTTGCCATGATGACAGTTTTGCACTCGCTTGGCATTCTCTCAACCAGCTTCATAAGGTAGTCATCTAGAATGCATTTCGATTAACAGGTGTGCCTTGTTAAAAGTTCAATTACAGTATTTCTTTCCATCTTAATGCGTTTGAGCCAATTAGTTGTGTTGTGACAAGGTAGAGGTGGTATACAGAAGATAGCCCTATTTGAAGATGGTCTCTTAGCAAATAGGGCTAAGTCCATTATGGCAAGAAAAGCTCAAATAAGCAAAGAGTAATAACAGTCAATCATTACTTTAAGACATGAAAGTCAGTCAATTCAGAAAATTTCAAGAACTTTGACAATTTTGTTGGGGAATGTTCCTTGTTCCTTGTCAGTAATTTGCTTATTGGTGAAATCAGCAATCAGACAATATATTTAAGTATATCAATCAAACCTTTTATTAATGCAATTGCAGACAGAAGTTGACAACGGGAACATAGCACGCATGTTTCAGAGTAAGTTCTGCAAAATAGGAAAGGTCCAAGTTGCTTTAATATGCTTGCAGTCAACCCCTAGTGATGAAACTGTCTACGTCAACACCTTCTACTCATCAGACCAAACCCATGCATATACAATTATACAAACTTGCAGGAGAGAACAATAGTTCCAGTATTTTCTAAGGGCTCAGCAGTAATTTTCCACTCCTGTGTGGCTTACAGTGGTGTGTCTGACTTGTCTCTTATCTCCTTCACTCCCCTGCAGGGTTCTGTGTCTATGAATCTCATTTTTGCCTTGAGGTGCTTTCTCACAGACACCCTGTTTTGGCTGCAATAACTCACACATCTCTCAGACCGTTTCTTATAAGAGGCAGAGACTAGAAAAGAACTGTGTAACAATATTAAACCTTATAATGCATACACAGTGCCTTGCGAAAGTATTCGGCCCCCTTGAACTTTGCGACCTTTTGCCACATTTCAGGCTTCAAACATAAAGATATAAAATTGTATTTTTTTGTGAAGAATCAACAACAAGTGGGACACAGTCATGAAGTGGAACGACATTTATTGGATATTTCAAACTTTTTTAACAAATCAAAAACTGAAAAATTGGGCGTGCAAAATTATTCAGCCCCTTTACTTTCAGTGCAGCAAACTCTCTCCAGAAGTTCAGTGAGGATCTCTGAATGATCCAATGTTGACCTAAATGACTAATGATGATAAATACAATCCACCTGTGTGTAATCAAGTCTCCGTATAAATGCACCTGCACTGTGATAGTCTCAGAGGTTCGTTAAAAGCGCAGAGAGCATCATGAAGAACAAGGAACACATCAGGCAGGTCCGAGATACTGTTGTGAAGAAGTTTAAAGCCGGATTTGGATACAAAAAGATTTCCCAAGCTTTAAACATCCCAAGGAGCACTGTGCAAGTGCTAATATTGAAATGGAAGGAGTATCAGACCACTGCAAATCTACCAAGACCTGGCCGTCCCTCTAAACTTTCAGCTCATACAAGGAGAAGACTGATCAGAGATGCAGCTAAGAGGCCCATGATCACTCTGGATGAACTGCAGAGATCTACAGCTGAGGTGGGAGACTCTGTCCATAGGACAACAATCAGTCGTATATTGCACAAATCTGGCCTTTATGGAAGAGTGGCAAGAAGAAAGCCATTTCTTAAAGATATCCATAAAAAGTGTAGTTTAAAGTTTGCCACAAGCCACCTGGGAGACACACCAAACATGTGGAAGAAGGTGCTCTGGTCAGATGAAACCAAAATTGAACTTTTTGGCAACAATGCAAAACTTTATGTTTGGCGTAAAAGTAACACAGCTGGCCACACCATCCCCACTGTCAAACATGGTGGTAGCAGCATCATGGTTTGGGCCTGCTTTTCTTCAGCAGGGACAGGGAAGATGGTTAAAAATGAATGGGAAGATGGATGGAGCCAAATACAGGACCATTCTGGAAGAAAACCTGATGGAGTCTGCAAAAGACCTGAGACTGGGACGGAGATTTGTCTTCCAACAAGACAATGATCCAAAACATAAAGCAAAATCTACAATGGAATGGTTCAAAAATAAACATATCCAGGTGTTAGAATGGCCAAGTCAAAGTCCAGACCTGAATCAAATCGAGAATCTGTGGAAAGAACTGAAAACTGCTGTTCACAAATGCTCTCCATCCAACCTCACTGAGCTCGAGCTGTTTTGCAAGGAGGAATGGTAAAAAATGTCAGTCTCTCGATGTGCAAAACTGATAGAGACATACCCCAAGCGACTTACAGCTGTAATCGCAGCAAAAGGTGGCGCTACAAAGTATTAACTTAAGGGGGCTGAATAATTTTGCACGCCCAATTTTTCAGTTTTTGATTTGTTAAAAAAGTTTGAAATATCCAATAAATGTCGTTCCACTTCATGATTGTGTCCCACTTGTTGTTGATTCTTCACAAAAAAATACAGTTTTATATCTTTATGTTTGAAGCCTGAAATGTGGCAAAAGGTCGCAAAGTTCAAGGGGGCCGAATACTTTCGCAAGGCACTGTATATATTGCTAATCTGTAGTCCAGGACCCTATAAATGTAGTGGGGGAGAGGTCTTATAGCCCTTGCCCCTTCCATTAATACAACATATGCATAATCAATTATTAAACTACATCAATCATTTGGTGCAGCCCCTATCATGACCCCAAGTTGACCCCATCAATTTATTCAAGTGCAGTCGCAAAAACCATCAAGCGCTATGATGAAACTGGCTCTCATGAGAACCACAACAGGAAAGGAAAACACAGTTACCTCTGCTGCAGAGGATAAGTTTGTGAGAGTTACCAGCCTCAGAAATAGCAGCACAAATAAATGCTTCACAGAGTTCAAGTAACAGACACATTAAACATCAACTGTTCAGAGGAGACTGTGTCTATCACTGCTGCAAATAAACCACTACTAAAGGACACCAATAATAAGAGAGTTGCTTGGGCCAAGAAACACAGGCAATGGACATTAGAGCGATGTAAATCTGTCCTTTGGTCTGATGAGTCCAAATGACCGCTGTGTCTTTGTAAGATGCAGAGTAGGCAAACAGATGATCTCAGCATGTGTGGTTGTGGGGGAGAGTGACCAAGAAGGAGAGTGATGGAGTGCTGCATCTGATGACCTGGCCTCCACAATCACCGAACTCAACCCAATTGAGATGGTTTGGGATGAGTTGGACCGCAGAGTGACAGAAAAGCAGCCTAAAAGTGCTCAGCATATGTGGAAACTCCTTCAAGACTGTTGGAAAAGCATTCCAGGTGAAACTGGTTGAAAGAATGCTGAGAGTGTGCAAAGCTGTCATCAAGGCAAATGGTGGCTACTTTGAAGAATCTCAAATAGAAAATATATATTCTGATTTGTTTAACACTTTTTTGTTTACTACATTATTCCATATGTGTTATTTCATAGTTTTGATGTATTCATATTAAAAATAAAGAAAAATCCTGGAATGAGTAGGTGTGTCCAATCTTTTGACTGGTACTGTATATAATATATATATATATATATATATATATATATATATATATATATATATATATATATACACTGATAAAAAATAAATATATAATAAGTATTCAACCCCTTTTTATGGCAAGCCTAAATAAGTTCAAGTTTAAACTTAAGTTGCATGGACTCACTCTGTGTAAAATATAGTGTTTAACACTGTTTTTCAATGACTACCTCATCTCTGTACCCCACACATACAATTATCTGTAAGGTCCCTCAGTTGAGCAATGAATTTCAAATCCAGATTCACAAAGACCAGGGAGGTTCTCTCAATGCCTTGGATAGAACAACACCTATTGGTAGATAGATTTTTTTTAAAGCACCTTGCAAAGAATGGAACCTATTAGTAGATGGGTAAAAAATAATAATAAAGCAGACATTGAATATCCCTTTGAACATGGTGAAGTTATTAATAACTCGTGGGATGGTGTTTCAATACACCCAGGCACTACAAAGATACAGGTGTCCTTCCTAAATCAGTTGCTGGAAAGGAAGGAAACCGCTCAGGGATTTCACGAGGCCAATGGTGACTTTAATGGCTGTGATAGGAGAAAACTGAGGATGTATCAACAACATAGTTACTCCACAATACTAACCTAAATGAGAGTGAAAAGAAGGAAGCCTGTACAGAACAAAAAAAAACACAAAAAAAACATGCATCCTGTTTGCAACAAGGCACTAAAGTAATACTGCAACAAATGTGGTAAAACAATAAAACATTTGTCCTGAACACAAAGTGTTATGTTTGGGGCAAATCCATTACAACCACAGCAGGTTGGTGGTACCTTAATTGGGGAGGACGGGCTCATAGTAATGGCTGGAACAGAATGATTGGAATGGTAATCAAACTCATGAAACATCTGTTTGATACCATTCCATTCTATTCACTCCATTCCAGCCATTATTATGAGATGTCCTCCCCTCAGTTGTCATGCCCTGACCTTAGTTATCTTTGTTTTCTTTATTATTTTGGTTAGGTCAGGATGTGACAAGGGTGGTTTGTTTAGTTTTTGTATTGTCTAGGGGTTTTTCTAGTCTAGGTGTTTATATGTCTATGGTTGCCTAGATTGGTTCTCAATCAGAGGTAGCTGTTTATTGTTGTCTCTGATTGGGGACCATATTTAGGTAGCCATATTCCTTGGGTATTTTGTGGGTTGTTATTCTATGTTTAGTTGCCTGTCTGCACTAGCCATATTAGCTTCACGTTTTGTTAAGTTTGTTCAGTGTTCTTTCTTTAACTAAAGAAGTATGTACGCATATCACGCTGCTCTTTGGTCTCCTCCTTACGACGACCGTGACATCAGTAGCCTCTTGTGAATACAACACATTACTGAGTACCACTCCTTTTCAAGCATAGTGGTGGCTGCATAATGTTATGGGTATGCTTGTAATTGTTAAGGACTTGGATGTTTTTCAGGATTAAAAAGAAGCAGAAAGAAGGTAAGCGCAGGCAAAATCGTAGAAAACCTGGTTCGGTCTGCTTTCCATCAGACACTGGGAGACGAATCCACCGATCAGCAGGACATAAACCTAAAACACAAGGCCAAATCTACACTGGAGTTGCTTACCAAGAAGACAGTGCCGTTCCTGAGTGGCTGAGTTACAGTTTTGATTTAAATCTCCTTGAAAATTTATGGCAAGACTTTTGTCTAGCAATCAGACACTGGGAGACGAATTCACCGATCAGCAGGACATAAACCTAAAACACAAGGCCAAATCTACACTGGAGTTGCTTACCAAGAAGACAGTGCCGTTCCTGAGTGGCTGAGTTACAGTTTTGATTTAAATCTCCTTGAAAATTTATGGCAAGACTTTTGTCTAGCAATGATCAATTTTGAAAAGAATAATGGGCAAATATTGTACAATTCAGGTGTGCAAAGCTCTTAGAGACTTATCCAGAAAGACTCACAAGTTGTAATCGCTGCCAAAGGTGATTCTAACATGTATTGACTCAGGGGTTAAATATTTATCATATCAAGATAATGTATATTAGTCTTTATTTTTCATATATATATTTTTTTTTACAAATGTTACAATTTTTCTTCCACTTTGACATTACAGTGTATTTTGTGTAGATCGTTAACAAAAACAAATGTCAATTAAATATATTTTAATCACAATTTGTAACACAACAAAATGTGGGGAAAGTCTAGGGATATAAATACTTTCTGAAGGCACTGTACATATAAACACCAAATAGTACAAATAGTCTTCATCAGAATTCAAAAAATTACGATTTTCTAAAAACTGCCTAGAACTGTATGTGCTTCCTCTCCTTTACTGGTAAATCCATGAGGGTCTTTCACTCTTTGGCATCAGCAATTCCCCCTGGAGTGATGGCGAAAGTGGCCTCGTTCTCAGGCATATCAGGACTGCAGGAGGTCATAGAAAAAATGAAGCTATGAGGAGGTAGATCTTTCTCCATAAGCAAGAAAAATCACATTTGACCACTTCTTTAGAAGGGGGGTTGTTATTACTAAGGAATAATGAGAACAACATATATTGAGTGAGTGAACTTTCAGACTAATTACCTGTCAAATATCTTGGCAATTCTCAACTCTCCGCGTCCCTTCCTCAAGCTGATTCGTGTGGTGGACGCATGCGCCAGGATGTGCCCTCCAATCGGCTTCTTGGGATCAGCTTGGAACCTGACAGAAACAAGAGAAACCCTCTGATCAGAACTCCAGGCCAAAACCTGTTAGAACTTTGGCCGAGTGAGTTGCTGACTTTCAGTCTAATTTCAAACCAATCCCTATTTCCTACATCTAGTTACAGTCACTTACGTCATCCCAGCTCCAGGGTCTGCAGTCATCTGGTTGGTGACAAACACTGCAACGTTGTACTCTAGGGAGAGAGCAGAATACATGAATATCAATATGTCTACATCAATGAAAGGTTTACGCAAAAGTCAAGAGTTTTTTTTTGCCAGTTCATCTGCTGCAGACTTAAATGCAGTTTGCATATATGTCTGCAAGAGAAGTCGCCAGACCTTCAGAGATCTTCTGCAGACGGGAGAGCATCTGGGCCAGCTTCTGCTGTCTCTCTGCCAGCTCCCCTCGGCCAGAGAAATCTACCCGGAACAGAGCCATGATGGAGTCTATGATCTGAGGGGAGAAAGGGAAAAGACGTAGAGACACAAGACATTATAAATGTGTATAAAACATAATGCATGATACCCGTCGGCATTAATTAAAGTGTTAACGAAAGATAGGTACAGTGATGGAAGTTGACAATATGAAAATATAACTATCATAAAACAAAGTGACATTGATTATCTTTTCTTTGCATTAATACCAGAAGTTTGAAGACGCCACCCTCCTCGTGGAATTTGGCTGCCACAAAATCCAACAGCTCCATCTGGTGTTCACCTGAAGTTGAAATCCAATTATGTATACAGTACAAATGCCTAATCGTCTGATGTCATAATACCAGTTAGGAAATACAGCAGTCAGCTTCAAATGTACACAGTATTTTTTTAATACAAACAACTGACTCAAAATGTATACTTAACCAAATGTATACTCACTGTAGAGCCCTCAGTCCCACTCTAAATGCCTTAGATAGCTCTTTTGTCCCACCCCACACACATGCGGAGACCTTACCTGGCTTAACTGGTGCCTCCGGAGACGAAACCTCTCTCATCGTCACTCAACGCCTAGGTTTACCTCCACTGTACTCACATCCTACCATACCATTGTCTGAACATTATGCCCTGAATCTATTCTACCACACCCAGAAATCTGATCATTTTATTCTGTTCCCAAACGCAGTAGACAACCCTTTCTTTTAGCCTTTAGCCGTACCCTTATCCTACACCTCCTCTGTTCCTTTGGTGATGTAGAGGTTAACCCAGGCCCTGTAGCCCCCAGTTCCACTCCTATTCCCCAGGTGCTATCATTTGTTGACTTCTGTAACCGTAAAAGCCTTGGTTTCATGCATGTTAACATCAGAAGCCTCCTCCCTAAGTTTGTTTTATTCACTGCTTTAGCACACTCCGTCAACCCAGATGTCCTTGCCGTGTCTGAATCCTGGCTTAGGAAGGCCACCAAAAATTCTGAAATTTCCATTCCCAACTACAACATTTTCCGCCAAGATAGAACTGCCAAACGGTGTGGAGTTGCAATCTAATGCAGAGATAGCCTGCAGAGTTCTATCATGCTATCCAGGTCTGTGCCCAAACAGTTTGAGCTTCTACTTTTAAAAATCCACCTTTCCAGAAATAAGTCTCTCACTGTTGCCGCTTGTTATAGACCACCCTCAGCCCCAATCTGTGCCCTGGACACCATATGTGAATTAATTGCCCCCCATTTATCTTCAGAGTTTGTACTGTTAGGTGACTTAAACTGGGATATGCTTAACACCCCAGCCGTCCTACAATCTAAGCTAGATGCCCTCAATCTCACACAAATTATCAAGGAACCTACCGGGTACAACCCTAAATCCGTAAACACTGGCACCCTCATAGATATCATCCTGACTACCCTACCATCTAAATACACCTCTGCTGTCTTCAACCAGGATCTCAGTGATCATTGCCTCATTGCCTGCGTCCGTAATGGGTCCGCGGTCAAACGACCACCCCTCATCACTGTCAAACGCTCCCTAAAACACTTCAGCGAGCAGGCCTTTCTAATCGACCTGGCCCGGCTATCCTGGAAGAATATTGACCTCATTCCATCAGTAGAGGATGCCTGGTTATTCTTTTAAAGTGCTTTCCTCACCATCTTAAATAAGCATGCCCCATTCAAAAAATGTAGAACTATTAACAGATATAACCCTTGGTTCACTCCAGACTCGACTGCACTTGACCTGCACAAAAACATCCTGTGGCGTACTACATTAGCATCAAATAGCCCCTGCGATATGCAACTTTTCAGGGAAGTTAGGAACCAATATACACAGGCAGTTAGGAAAGCAAAGACTAGCTTTTTCAAGCAGAAATTTGCATCCTGTAGTACTAACTCAAAAAAGTTCTGGGACACTAAAGTCCATGGAGAATAAGAGAACCTCCTCCCAGCTGCCCACTGCACTGAGGCTAGAAAACACTGTCACCAAGATAAATCTACGATAATCGAGAATTTCAACAAGCATTTTTCTACGGCTGGCCATGCTTTCCACCTGGCTACCCCTACCAGGTCAACAGCTCTGCACCCCCCACAGCAACTTGCCCAAGCCTCCCCTATTTCTCCTTCACCCAAATCCAGATAGCTGATGTTCTGAAAGAGAAGCAAAATCTGGAACCCTACAAATCAGCTGGGCTAGACAATCTGGACCCTCTCTTTCTAAAATTATCCTCCGCAATTGTTGCAACCCCTATAGCTAACCTGTTCAACCTCTCTTTCGTATCGTCTGAGATGCCTAAGGATTGGAAAGCTGCCGCGATCATCCCCCTCTTCAAAGGGGGAGACACTCTTGACCCAAACTGTTACAGACCTATATCTATCCTATCCTGCCTTTCTAAAGTCTTCGAAAGCCAAGTTAAACAAATCACCGACAATTTCGAATCCCACCGTACCTTCTCCGCTATGCAATCTGTTTTACGAGCTGGTCATGGGTGCACCTCAGCCACGCTCAAGGTCCTAAACGATATCATAACCGCCATCGATAAAAAACAATACTGTGCAGCGGTATTCATCGACCTGGCCAAGGCTATTGACTCTGTCAATCACCGCATTCTTATCGGCAGACTCAACAGCCTTGGTTTCTCAAATGACTGCATCGCCTGGTTCACCAACTACTTCTCAGATAGAATTCAGTGTGTCAAATTGGAGGGCCTGTTGTCCGGACCTCTGGAAGTCTCTATGGGGGTGCCACAAGGTTCAAATCTAGGGCCGACTCTTTTCTCTGTTTACATCAATGATGTCACTTTTGCTGCTGGTGATTCTCTGATCCACCTCTACGCAGACAACACCATTCTGTATACTTCTGGCCCTTCTTTGGACACTGTGTTAACAAACCTCTAGACAAGCTTCAATGCCATACCACACTCCTTCCGTGGACTCCAACTGCTCTAAAATGCAAGTAAAACTAAACAACCTCTTCAACCAATCGCTGCCCGCACCGGCCCGCCCCTAGCATCACTACTCTGGATGGTTCTGACTTAGAAAATGTGGACAACTACAAATACAGTTGGAGTCGGAAGTTTACATCCACTTAGAGTCATTAAAACTCATTTTTCCACCACTCAACAAATTTATTGTTAACAAACTATAGTTTTGGGAAGTCGGTTTGGACATCTACTTTGTGCATGACACAAGTCATTTTTCCAACTATTGTTTACAGACAGATTATTTAACTTATAATTCACTGTATCACAATTCCAGTGGGTCAGAAGTTTACATACACTAAGTTGACTGTGCCTTTAAACAGCTTTCAGAAATTCCAGAAAATGATGTCATGGCTTTAGAAGCTTCGGATAGGCTAATTGACATCATTTGACTCAATTGGAGGTGTACCTGTGGATGTATTTCAAGGCCTACCTTCAAACTCAGTGCCCCTGTGCTTGACATAATGGGAAAATCAAAAGAAATCAGCCAAGACCTCCACAAGTCTGGTTCATCCTTGGGAGCAATTTCCAAACACCTGAAGGTACCACGTTCATATGTACAAACAATAGTACGCAAGTATAAACGCCATGGGATCACGCAGCCATCATACCACTCAAAAAGGAGACGCATTCTGTCTCCTAGAGTTGAACATACTTTGGTGCGAAAAGTGCAAATCAATCCCAGAACAGCAAAGGACCTTCTGAAGATGCTGGAGGAAATAGGTACAAAAGTATCTATATCCACAGTAAAACAAGTCCTACATTGACATACCCTGAAAGGCCACTCAGCAAGGAAGAAGCCACTGCTCCCAAACCCCATAAAAAAGCCAGACTACGGTTTGCAACTGCACATGGGGACAAAGATCGTACATTTTGGAGAGATGTCCTCTGGTCTGACGAAATAAAAATAGAATCGTTTGGCCATAATGACCATCGTTATGTTTGGAGGAAAAGGGGGGATTCTTGCAAGCCGAAGAACACCATCCCAACCGTGAAGCACGGGGGTGGCAGCATCATGTCGTGGGGGTGCTATGCTGCAGGAGAGACTGGTGTACTTCACGAAATAGATGGCATCATGAAGGAGGAAAATTATGTGGATATATTGAAGAAACATCTCAAGGCATCAGTCAGGAAGTTAAAGCTTGGTCGGCAAATGGGTCTTCCAAATGGACAATGACCCAAGCATACTTCCAAAGTTGTGGCAAAATGGTTTAAGGACAACAAAGTCAAGATATTGGAGAGGCCATCACAAAGCCCTGACCTCAATCCTATAGAAACTTTGTGGGCAGAACTGAAAAAGCGCATGCGAGCAAGGGGGCCTAGAAACCTGACTCAGTTACACCAGCTCTGTCAGGAGGAATGGGCTAAAATTCACCCAACCTATTGTGGGAAGCTTGTTGAAGGCTACCCGAAACATTTGACCCAAGTTAAACAATTTAAAGCTACCAAATACTAATTGAGTGTATGTGAACTTCTGAACCACTGGGAATATGATGAAATAAATAAAAGATGAAAGAAATCAAATCTCTCTTTATTATTCTGACATTTCACATTCTTAAAATAAAGTGGTAATCCTAACTGACCTAAAACAGTGAATTATTACTAGGATTAAATGTCAGAAATTGTGAAAAACTGAGTTTAAAAGTGTTTGGCTAAGGTGTATGTAAACTTCTTACTTCAAATGTACCTAGGTGTCTGGTTAGACTGTAAACTCTCCTTCCAGACTCTCCAATCCAAAATTAAATCTTGAAACGGCTTCCTATTTCGCAACAAAGCATCCTTCACTCATGCTGCTAAACAATACCCTCGTAAAACTGACTATCCTACCGATCCTTGACTTTGGTGATGTAATTTACAAGATAGCCTCCAACAATCTACTCAGCAATTTGGATGTAGTCTATCACAGTGCCATTCGTTCTGTCACCAAAGCCCCATATACTACCCACCACTGCGACCTGTATGCTCTCGTTGGCTGGCCCTTGCCACATATTCATCGCCAAACCCACTGGCTCCAGGTCATCTAAGTCTTTGCTAGGTAAAGCCTCGCCTTGTCTCAGCTCACTGGTCACCATAGCAGCACCCACCAGTGGGACGCACTCCAGCAGGTATATTTCACTGTTCATCCCCAAAGCCAACTCCTCCTTTGGCTGCCTTTCCTTCCAGTTCTCTGCTGCCAATGACTGGAACGAATTGCAAGAATCACTGAAGCTGGAGTCTTATATTTCCCTCACTAACTTTAAGCATCAGCTGTCAGTGCAGCTTACCGATCATTGCACCTGTACAAAGCCCATCTGTAAATAGCCCACCCAACTACCTCATCCACATATTTATTTTTTTGCTCCTTTACACCCCAGTATCTCTACTTGCACATTCACCTTCTGCACATCTAACACTCCAGTGTTTAATTGCTAAATTTGAATTATTTCGCCACTATGGCCTATTTATTGCCTTACCTCCCTAATCTTACTACATTTGCACACACTGTATATATATTTTTATATACGTTTGTTTATTTAATGTGTAACTCTGTGATTGTGTCGCACTGCTTTGCTTTATCTTGGCTAGGTCGCAGTTTTAAATGAGAACTTGTTCTCAACTGGCCTGCCTGGTTAAATAAAGGTGAAATTAAAAAAATAAAAATAAAATGTATATCTAAGATTGTGAAACTGCTTTCCTCAGACAATATGTTCTCAGGTTTAGGCAGTAATGATGAGAGAGGTACTGTTTAATGACTTAGTTAGACGTCTTACTGGTGTAGGCTCGGGCGTATAACACATTGTCCAGCACAGCATCATGGTCAACATTGAACCTGTCTGCTATGTCCTTCAGTCTGTCTGGACGACTAGAGGGTCACATTAGGTTAAGGAAAACCTAGGATTTCGTAAGAGACTGAGTCGTGAATAAAAACACTGATCCTCATAACCCTATATCCTACTTGCAAAGGTACAGGTGATTTCCCAGCTAACAACAAACGTTCTCACAACTTTAGAGAATGTTCCCTTAAGAGGCTCATTAACTAACGTTTTCATGGGAATGTTTCTGTGATGTGCAGGGAATGTTTCCAAGAAACCATTCCCTTAATGTTAAATAGAACGTGGTTACCATGTTCTCAGAACTTAAGATACTACTGTTCTAGACACAATTCATGGGAATGTTGCAAGAACATTCATGTGTCCAGTTTCTGTAGGTTAAAATAAAATTCCATCAACGTCCCAACGTCCCACCAAACATATACAGAACATGGTTGTCATGTTCTCAGAATATACAGTACCAGTCAAAAGTATTTTTTTACCCCTTTTTCTCCCCAATTTCGTAGTATCCAATTGTGTAGTAGCTACTATCTTGTCTCATCGCTACAACTCCCGTACGGGCTCGGGAGAGACGAAGGTTGAAAGTCATGCGTCCTCCGATACACAACCAACCAAGCCGCTGCTTCTTTAACACAGCGCACATCCAACCCGGAAGCCAGCCGCACCAATGCGCCGGAGGAAACACCGTGCACCTGGCCACCTTGGCTAGCGTACACTGCGCCCAGCCCGCCACAGGAGTCGCTGGTGCGCGATGAGACAAGGACACCCCTACCGACCAAGCCCTCCCTAACCCGGGCGACGCTAGGCCAATTGTGCGTCGCCCCACGGACCTCCCGGTCGCGGCCGGTTACGACAGAGCCTGGGCGCGAACCCAGGACTCTGATGGCACAGCTGGCGCTGCAGTACAGCGCCCTTAACCACTGCGCCACCCGGGAGGCTCCATTTTTTTTTATTTTGACTATTCTCTACATTGTAGAATAATAGTGGACATCAAAACTATGAAATAACACATTTGGAACGATGTTGTAACCAAAAAAGTGTTAAACAAATCTAAATATATTTTATATTTGAGATTCTTCAAAGTAGCCACTCTTTGCCTTGATAACAGCTTTGCACACAATACCCAATAATGACAAAGCGTAAACAGGTTTTGAGAATTTTATGGCAAATTTATTTTAAAAAATGGATTGGAGTCCACCTGTGGTAAATTCAATTGATAGGACATGATTTGGAAAAACACAGACCTGTCGATAAAACGTCTCATAGTTGTCAGAGCAAAAACCAAGACACGAGGTCGGAGGAATTGTCCGTAGAACTCAGAGACAGGATTGTGTCGAGGCACAGATCTGGGGAAGGGTACAAAAAATGTCTGCAGCATTGAAGGTCCCCAAGAAAACAGTGGCCTCCATCATTCTTAAATAAAATAAGTTTGGAACCACCAAGACTCTCCCTAGAGCTGGCCGCCCGGCCAAACTGAGAAATCGGAGGAGAAGGGCTTTGGTCAGGGAGGTGACCAAGAATCCGATGGCCACTCCAGAGTTCCTCTGTGGAGATGGGAGAACCTTCCAAAAGGACAACCATCTCTGCAGCACTCCACCAATATGTCCTTTAGGGTAGAGTGGGGAGATGGAAGCGACTCTCTCAGTAAAAGGCACGACAGCCAGCTTGGAGTTTTCAATGAGACCATGAGAAAACAAGATTCTCTGGTCTAATGAAACCAACATTGAATTATTTGGCCTGAATGCCAAGCCCTACGGTGAAGCATGGTGGTGACAGCATCATGCTGTGGGGATGTTTTTCAGCGGCAGGGACTGGGAGACTAGTCAGGTTCGAGGGAAAGATGAACGGAGCAAAGTACAGAGAGATCCTTGATGAAAACCTGCTCCAGAGTGCTCAGGACCTCAGACTGGGGCAAAGATTCACCTTCCAACAGGACAACGACCCTAAGCACACAGCCACGACAACGCAGGAGTGGCTTCAGGACAAGTCTCTGAATGTCCTCAAGTGGCCCAGCCAGAGCCCGGACTTGAACCCGATCTAACATCTCTAGAGAGACCTGAAAATAGCTTTGCATTGACGCTCCCCATTCAGCCTGACAGTTTGAAATGATCTTCAGACAAGAATGTAAGAAACTCCTCAAATACAGGTGTGCCGAGCTTGTAGTGTCATACCCAAGAAGACTCAAGGCTGTAAACGCTGCCAAAGGTGCTTCAACAACTGAGTAATGGGTCTGAATACTTATGTAAATGTGATATTTAAGTTTTTTTTTGTAATAAATATGCTTTGTCACTATAGGGTATTGTGTGTAGATAGTTTTTGAATACTTTCCGAATGCACTGTATCTTAGCTACCTTAGTGTTAACTTTGCAGGCTGACTAGCACCTATTGAGTTGCAATAGCTCAGATGCCAAAATCAACTGGAAGTATCTACAAAACAAGTTTTGTAGCCTAATATTTTTTCCTCAAGTTAATGTTCACATTTCACAAATTATTATTTTGATTCAAATTATTTGATTCACCGTGGTTGAACCCAATCCCAACTTATACAATGGTTAAGTGAGTTGTTCGTTTTGTCACAAAAATAATTGTTTCAATTAATCATATGAATCGCTCCCAAAAAGTTTAGCAACTTTGTATGGCCTTATTCGCAAGTGTCAGTGGAAACTTTTTGGGGACATGACTAAAACAATACTTGCTAATAATAGTTTAACTGTTAACTAAAGGGTACAATATATTCTTCATCTGGCTACCTAGTTATTCGTCTGTTCTAAATCATATACTATAGGCCCATGAATGTTCTTGAACCTTCCCATAAAACGAGTCTACAATATTAATATTCTGAGAACATTGTAACCACGTTCTAGATAAATTCTGCTCGACTTTAACTGAATGTTCACCTAACTTTAACACCAACACAGAATATATACGGGTAACATTACAAAAACATTCTCTCTCCCTGAATTATTAGCTGGGTTTATATTGATGCAAATCTGGCTTTATAGATTAGAGCTCAGATAAATTTGGATACAAGGTGTTCTCTGTGTCGATGAAGATGACTTTTCCTCCTGTGTAGCCATCCTCTCCAGGAAGTTGGGCTGTGACTGGAGAACAACAGAGACAAGGACTAAATGACAAGAACCAACCATGGAAGAATATCTGAACGTTTCTGAAAACTGACTTCCAGGACTGGAAAATCTGGGACTACCGAAAAGACCCTCAGCCATTCACTTACCACATAGTGTATGAGAGAGCTGAGTCTTGCCTGTCCGAAACTCTGAGGGATAAAACTGTACTGTTAAAGTGTGATAAAAACATGTTTTATATTTGACCCAGGTCAGGTCTTATACATCATGAGCATGAGATTAATCATATCTTTGACTGAGGGACACAGTCAGAAACAGAGCTCACCTCCAAATGCCTCAGTGATTGCCATGCTCTCCATACCTCCCCCAAGTAGTTTACTGCAGAGCAGACCGACGGATGAAGAGGAAAAATAGGAGTACTGTATTATACCGTAATATGACTCAGGAAAATGTATTAATATGAAAGGTTGAGCATGTTGGGGCGAATCTTAACTCAAACTCCAGGCTTCCAGTCATGACGTGGAACACTTGTTTCCTCTTCGCACTATATTCAAATGCTGTCAGGAAACCATTGGTCTACAATGAACACAAGAGCAAATGAAAACATGTCAACTGAAGTTAATTTGATTCATGTCTTCCATACCTCATCCCCAAACCGAATCTTTAGGGACTTGATAATTAAACTAATCATGAGACACCAAAGTCCTCTATGCTGAAGGTGTCTCAGCTGAGTCTCTCACCAGAATTTTCCCAGCAGCCTCTTTGATCTTGTCCACCTTTGCTTCTGAAAGGCCCTTGATGTTACACAGGGCTCTGCGTGTGGTCATCTGGATCCCCTTTACTGTGCAGATACCCACAGACTTCAGCTTCTTTAAATCTGCCATGTTCTGAATGGATGGAGGGTGGGATAGAAGGGGGGGAAGAAAGGGGTGGTGGTGGGAGAGAATAGAGAAAGTGTTGCTTTTTTAAAGTTTTTTTTACTTATTAGCTTTGAGGTGTAATCTTGAGTTTATCTACCAACTGACCCATGGCGAAGTTTCTTTAAACACTCAAGGGTCAGGGCAAACTACTTTCCTAGACCTTGGTTTCAGATATACTCACAATTCCATGCTTCTGTAGGGTATCTATGTCTTGGAAAAATGACTCCTGTTGGTAAAGAACATGACAAAACGTGTTTGAAACTATGTTGAGAAGTAAAATATTCTGCCACTGACTTAGGCTAGATGAAAGTAGTGTAGAAATTGAGTTACCACTACCAAACAATATATTAGCTAGCTATGTTATGAATGATTAACAATGAGTGACAGCTAACTTACTAGCTACAACAAGCCATTCTACCTGGGGATAAAATAACATGTACTGTATCTAGCTAGTAGTAGCTACGAGAATGCTAGTGGCAAACCAAACTGACAACCACAGCCAGGCTAGCAAGCAATCTAACATTAGCTAGTTTAGGCAGGTTACCTCATCATCTTGATATCCGGCCTCATCCTCCACAACTTGATCCTCGGCTGCTTTCATCTTGATTAGCGCAATGTAGTTAGCTACTAGTAACGTTAGCTCTTGAGTTTTTTGTTTTGTTTCAGCGAGCTAGCTGCTAGCTAACGTTATAAGCTACCAGTTAATAAATGGGGCAGAGGAAATAACATTTCTTGCGATGTCAGCAAGCGATCTGTTAGCTACCCAACGTCAGCTATAGCTCCTGAAAGATGTTATCAACATCTACAGAATGAGGTTGCTTCTTTCACTAACTTCACAACCCTGTAAAATGTTGCAAAGCTAATGATGACCTTATCAAGATGAAAAATTACTTGCCACCTGATTTCTTCTTGAGGTGGCGGGAATGTTTGACGCTCGTGCTGAAAGTTGAGAGCTGTCAATCATAAAAGTTACTCAGGAGAGGCTCTCCTCAGCAACAATCAAGTGAAATGTCAAACTTTACACCGAGATGCTCTCATCAGCAACAATCAAGTGAAATGTCAATCTCCTCAGCAACAATCTTTGGTAGTGACTGATCTTGATGCACAAAAGCCACAGTCAATTTGTAGCATTTATCTGTAAGATACCTGTACTTTACTACAGTATACAAATGGAATGTCTCTGATAGAGAAGGAAAGTAACCTACATGTAAATAATCAAACAAGTTAACCGTAAAGAGGGCAAAGCAGCACGTTACATTTCCCTGCACCCATCTAGCATATATGATCATACAACTTTTTTTGTAATGTCCATTTCGTTGGTGTTTTTATTCCTGCATTCAGGTTGAACACACAAGACAGAATTTGCTCGTTGCAAAGTTAAGAGAACATACATTCCAAAGTGACAATAGAAAAAAGTTACTGACATTCTCTCAGGCTTGACAGGACTATGTGTACATTGACATAATATCTTTAGCGTTATACCGTATGCAGGGAAAGTGCTGTTTGAATCTTATCAAAATATACTTTTTGTGATGCTTTTTTTTTATGGCTTTAATGCCCGCAAATGAAACAATGTCTCAAGCGACATGTGACATACATACTCTTATCACCAATGCTTTTGCAAAACCAGCAGACACTATAGATCTCAAGGACCAGCTGTGATTGTGAATATGACAGACATGACTGACATCATAGCTCTACCATGATTTTCCCACATACAAGTGGAATGAACACGTTCCCAAACCAAACACAGGTTACAACAGTTTCAAGGCCATATGTAGCTACAGACCAACATGAAGAAAAAAAAATATTCAGATCACACACCACTATTGGTAACCTCTTATAACCACAATAATATCCCAATTTCTTCAATTATCCACCTGATCCAAATCCCCTGGTTCACATACATATTTATATCGCTATGTATAAAAAAAAGAAATTAAGTAAAAACAGTGCTCAGAAGACAGTGTGCAGAAGTCTCTGCAGGATGTTGAGTAAGAGAGACAGCGAAAGGGACATTCGTTATTGCAACACCCATGAAGTGACATCACCCTCCTCTAATCTCCTTAAATGGACAATCCTGGATGTTGGAAGGAGCACATGTGCTGACCAGATGCAGCTTTGTATCCTCTTCTTTGTCTCTGTGTCTCTCTCTCTCTCTCCTTCCAAGTCTCCACTCTCCCTCATTGGTTGAAGCGCTAAGGCTGTCGGAGGGACATTGATCACATTTTCACTGGAGCGGGAGGCATCAGCCCTGGCATCCCACCTGACATCCCTGCATTGGGGCCCAACAGGATCTACACAAGGAAGGGGCATTACAAAAACATTTGTTCATTGACAACATTGCAGATCCTAATGACTCCTAATGAAAGAGTGATTTGCCCAATTCCAAACCCAACCCTTTTCACGTAGATCGAAAAGTATAGGATAGGTATACAGTGAGCACCAAAAGTATTGGGACAGTGACAATTTTGTTGTTGTTTTGGCTCTGTACTCCAGCACTTTGGATTTGAAATTATACAATGACTATGAGGTTAAAGTGCATACTGTCATCTTTAATTTGAGGGTATTTACATCCACATTGGGTGAACTTTCTACAAATTACTGCACTTTTTGTACATAAGCCCCCCCCCCCCCCATTTTAGGGGACCAAATGAATTGGGACAAATTCACTTAAGTGCATTAAAGTACTCAAAAGTTTAGTATTTGGTCCCATATTCCTAGCCTGCAATGATTACATCAAGCTTGTGACCCTACAAACTTGTTGGATGCTTTTGCTGTTTGTTTTGGTTTTGTTTAAGATTATTTTGTGCCCAATAGCAATTCATGGTAAATAAAGTAGTGTCATGAGTCACTTTTATTGTAAATAAGAATAGAATGTTTCTAAACAAAACTACATTCATGTGGATGCTACCAGTATTACGAATAATCTTGAATGAATCGTGAATAATGATGAGTGAGAACGTTAGAGGCATAAATATCATAACCAGCCCAAACATGCTAACCACCCATTATTGTAATGGTGAGAGGTTAGCATGTTTTGGGGGTATGATACTTGTGTGTCTAACTTTCTCACTCATTATTATTCACGATTCACTCACTGTCCATAATCATGGTGCTGTGTCACGGTCCCATTACTTTTGGAGTTCACTGTAGCTATATGATTATATCTCCACCTTGCTGTCTGATATGCTAGACAATTTGTGTGTACTTTTGGCCATATTGCATTTTTTTCTTCAGACATAAACAAGAGCCAAGACCATAATAGTAGGGCCTAGGTTGTGTATTTGGAACTGAACAGCGTCTGTCAGTGGGATAGTACAGTACCTGTCTCTGCTGCTGTAGCTGCTGCTGCTCCAGCTGTAGTCTCTCAGTCTCAAACACCACCGGAAGGACCAGGATCATGAACGAGGTAGTGCCCACCCACAGGGCAGTGCGGGAGAAACTAAGAAACACAGAGGCAGGAGGGGAGATGGAAAGGTGGGGGTAAAATAACAAAACAGACATGGAGAGAGAACTGGAGTAGATAATAAACACAGAGATGGCCTAACTGATTGTCCTTGGCAAGATCAGGGGCAGGCAGGGAAAACAGTCCTTGGAATACAGAGGAGCTGTTCAGAACTGGGAATGCAATATAGTGCTCCATCCACACACAGCTCCGTCTTCATTGTCTGTGTGTATTGTGAAGATTAGCCCAATAATGGACTAAAGGAGCCTAACGTTACTCGTTATAGTCCAAGGACCTTACATTTTCTGTTTAGAGGCAAATTATCTAATCCCCCTAAACGTGAATCGATTTTCAATTGCTATCATATCACATCAAAATAATTTCACAAATGCAAAATATACACTTACTGTTAAAACACAGTTGGAGCTGACAGTATTTCTCACGTTTGTGGCGTCCATCTTCTGTTTACACACAGGTGTTTGGATATGCAAATAGCTCATTAGCACAGGTATTTGGACTGTCTTCCGTCTGTTTTCCGTAAACAAGTGCTGTAACATGGAAATTTGGCCATGTTGGACCCCTAACCCCATAAAGGTGTAGTAATTTCACCTTTTATTCCTATTATTATTTCTTGCTGATATGAAAAATAATTTTCTTATGTTTCTCAACCATACGCAAGTTTCTCAACGCAAGCGATGCGTGTTAACATTTAGGGCAAGCGTCGGCACACTTTACAAAACTACCCCAGACACTATCGTCAATAGGCACTAAAGGTAGTTAGCGTCTATGAATGGGGTAGATGAAGATCTAAAACGAGAGGTCTACTCTAAGGCTGCTGATACACCCAGAGCAGCAACAGCAGTTTTTAGGAGAACATTTACCTGTACAGCTTCTTGGCCACAGTGACTGAGCCCGATGCGGTCACCTCAGCCGCAGAGCGCAGTGTATCAGGGAACATCTCAGTCAAACCCCACAGCCTCTCCATAATAGTCTCATCCAGCTGAGGGAAGGGAGACACAAGGAAGTTACTACAACACAGATAACATGGTTATTTTAGACCCAATAAAAGAATGGAGGTACACTAAATTACCAAAAGTATGAGGATACCTGCTTGTCGAACATCTCAATCCAAAATCATGGGCATTAATATGGAGTTGGTCCCCTCCTTTGCTGCTGTAACAACCTCCACTCTTCCAGGAAGGCTTTCCACTAGGTACACTAGTGTTATGGAATATTTGTTACAACAGCTCATCCCAAATTCTGCCACCAAACTAGGTAGACAGCCACAAGAGCATTAGTGAGGTCGGGCAATGATGTTGGGCGATTAGGCCTGGCTCGCAGTCGCCGTTCCAATTCATCCCAAAGGTGTTCGATGGGGTTGAGGTAAGGGCTTTGTGCAGGCTAGTCAAGTTATTCCACAACGATCTCAACAAACCATTTCTGTATGGACCTTGCTTTGCGCATCTGATCATTGTCATGCTGAATTGTGAAAGGGCCTTCCCAAACTGTTGCCACAAAGTTGGATGCACAGAATCGTCTAGAATGTCATTATAGGCTGTAGCATTAACATTTCCCTTTACTAGAACTAAGGGGCCCAGCCCAAACCATGGAAAACAACCCCAGACCATTATTCCTCCAAACACCAAAATTTACAGTTGGCACTACGCATTCGGGCAGGTAGAGTTCTACTGGCATCTGCTAAACCCAGATTCGTCCGTCGGACTGCCAGATAATATAACATGATCCATTTCTCCAGATAATGTTTTTCCACTGTTCCAGAGTCCAATGGCGGTGAGCTGGATGCGGCTGAAATATCCGAATCCACTCATTTGAAGGGGTGTCCACATACTCCTGTATATATAGTAACTACATGAATTAAATATTTTAATGTCTCAAAAGTAACCAGTTGGGGTACTAGTTAGCACTACAGATTACTGAATCATTTTTTTTTTGCTTTATTTTACTAGGCAAGTCAGTTAAGAACAAATTCTTATTTTCAATGACGGCCTATTCAGGGGCAGAACGACAGATCTTTACCTTGTCAGCTCGGGGATTTGATCTTGCAACCTTCCGGTTACTAGTCCAACGCTCTAACCACTAGGCTACCTGCCGCCCCACATGACCGTTTAGACAATTCCTACATGGGACATTATTTTATGTTATTGCATTACAGTCAATTACAGTACAGATACATGTAAAACAGATATTATAGCTGTACATGTACATGTGAAAGTTAGCTAGCTAGCTACCACGGTAACGTTAGCAAACAAGCTAGCAATTACTCGCATAACGAATGACCCTGAGTAGTTACAGCTAGCTAGCTAGTCAAATAGGCATACCACTCAAGTGAAACTGTACGTATGATCGTGCATGACTGTTATGGGGTGACATGTGTCAAGTTTCCATTCATCTTTACCTCTTCATCTTCATCTTCGTCAATCTCGCCTTCTGGGGGACGGGTCTCGACTGGGCCTGCAGCCGGTGATAGCTCTTCGATTCCAGCCATGGAAAACTGTTCTCGCGCCGCTTACCAGCCGGTGTGTTTAGTTAATTTAAAATGTACCTCAATTGGTGGAAGGGCAAATCAGTATTTTAATGTTTTATCGTGGAATTATTGCATTGGCCCCGGCTTGCATAAATATTGGACCCAAAAGGTGAGCATTGGTCCTGCGACAATCTGAGGTCACTCGGTTAAAAGCTACATGTGCGTTGGATGACGGCAAAAATGGTTACTTGCCTGGCTAGCTAAAATAAATTGCGCCCTCTGTTGTACGAGAGGTCTAACCAGTGTGTTTCGGGATTGAACAAAAAACGATAAAAATATATATATGTTATGAAGATAGTTTATAGTATTTCTGTATTAGAAATTGTGGTCTTTGGGCTAGTAATCCACTATAAGAACAGCCTCAACATTTTTGATTTCCAAATGCAATCTATTCGTAAGGAGTCAGCATCTCCCCTTTCTATAAGCATTATTGGAATTTCAGGGTGTTGCTTTTTATTTCACTTTTATAAACATGAAAGTCATTTTCACTAACATTCACTGAGTGAGCAAGAAGCAAATGCAGCTGACTAATTCCTTTGGAATGTCATTCTTCCCTAATCTATTTTCCTTTTCCATGCAGTGCCTTTCAAAATCAATAAGGTTAGGAAAGGAGAGGCAGGTCTTCATCATGGAAAAGTTTGGGACGCAGGGAATCCTTATTGTTTACATCCTTCCATCTCGTACGCTGGGGGCGGGCATCCACCCTCATTCTTTAGAGTTCACGTCATTGTAACGGTGTTTTTTGTGAATGAAAGAATCCAACCCCACAGAACAGAGTAATTCCGGGAAAAGGCGAACTGACATTTTGTCGCTTGACTCGCTTCGACTTGAACACAGTATTTGACGTTTCCCCGTGTTTTAAAAACATCAGCTAGTTTTTTTAATTGTGTTGACAACTGAAGGACTGGCAGCTGGTACTCTCCAACGACACAGCCAAGGACAAGTAAGTAGGCAGCTGTTTGCTTTTCTGGTTAGCCACCTAGCATTGGCTAATCCATGTTGCTGGCTAATGTGCTAGCTAGAGTACTAGCTAACGTTAGCATGTTGTTTAGTCAGCCTTGCGAAATTGTTACAATTTGGCAACAAAGACACGACCACATTCACTATTTACATATCTTAGATGCGTGTCAAGTATTATACTCGATATTTGGTGTTCTGTTTAAAATTGTGTAGGTTCTCATAAAATTTACGTTTTAAACGTTGCTAAAAGAAATGGGTGGCCACCTGCGCACTTGCAATGGCCGTGTGTTTACTATCGCATCGAGTTAGCGTAGCATGGCGCACCTAGCTCGCCAGCTCCCTTCCGTATAAGGAAATGGGTGGATTGTTATTGCGAATTAAATGTTTAGGTAGGCAGGCATCTTTAATTCCGGTAATAACGAAAGTTGGTTTATGAAACAACAATATATTTTGAACGGTAAATATAGCTTTGTGTTTCTGCTTCTCAGCTAGTTTTTAATTATGTATTGAAACGTAATTTGGTCGACATCTAACGTCAGCACTGTATTGTGTTACAACACTAATATTAGGCACAAAATACTGCTTTAAATTGAAAATTTGAGGAAACATGTATGTTAAATATTTAATAGTTTTTTTTTTACAAACTGCATGTAAGAGAGTGATTGTAGTCGCGCGTAAGACACTAGCGGTGCGCAGCTTATTGCTGAATCACTATGACTTTATGAAATGGTCATATCGGTTTACAACGGCGCCTCGTGGTAGGACAGTCGTTGAGTATACAGTCACTTCCCACGCATTTCAGAAAACGTTAAGGTCAAGGATCCACCGAAAGCAAACTCAGTCTTTCTTTAGGTTTAGAACAATCATTATTATCAGGTTTAGACTAGACAATGTAAGGTTGTGAGTGATTATGACAACATGGTGAGGATAGCTTACATCAAAGACAATAATAACTGATAAAGTAACACTCAAAACACGGATTCCATTTGTCATGAATAGATGATAAGATATTAGAATGTTTAAAAAAATATCCTCAGAAATCCGAGTTTCACATGCAAGAGTACAACCAAGCCAGCCTCCAATGAACCTTGCTTTGAGCATTTGGAAAAGCACCATGTCCAATCCATTAGGTTATTACTGTATTATTACCAATGTTTGAGAGGCCAGTTCTGCTATGAGTGTTAGGAAGAAGTGGTTACTAGTGTTTGAGGGGAACGCCTGCTTTGAGCAATGTGGGATGGGCACATGATAGGCCTAACTTCCCTTCACGATTCCAGCTGGGAGAAATCTTCAACATTCAAAAATTGTGGCATGTTTTTTTTCTTATTTATTTTTTTCCAAAAGAAAATCTTCAGTCCAAGATTGAATATCTTTATATCCTACTATACCAAGCAGTATATAGGGGAAATAATATTTCTCAAGTGCTTCAACTTAATTGAATGGCCTTTCTCTCACTCCCTCTCTTGTAGATTGTCTGTAAATCAGTGTTTACTGGTGTCGGAGACAGAGGATAAAGCCAGACCATGACATCAGAAAGAAGCAGCAAAGCCCTGAAGGTAGAATTACAAAACATTTAAGTTGGGAGTTTATTCAATTTGAAAGTACATTTTACACATACTTTGCAAAGAAAATGGTCAAACTCTCCATCCCTCTCCAGGTGAAGCGGGAGTGTGGTGAGAATGTTCCGGTGTTGTCGGACAGCGAGCTCATGTCCTTGTCTGTACGGGAGCTCAACCTCCACCTACGGGGTCTATCCCGCGAGGAGGTCCAGAAGCTCAAGCAGCGCCGGCGCACCCTGAAGAACCGTGGCTACGCGGCCAGCTGCCGGGTGAAGCGCGTGTCCCAGCGTGAGGCCCTGGAGCAGCAGAAAAAGGAGCTCCAGAGGGAGGTGGAGAGGCTGGGTGTGGAGAACGCTGGGATGAGGAGAGAGCTGGAGGGCCTGGGGGCCAGGCTGGCTGCCCTGCAGAGGTTCGCCCGTGGGTTAGAGTCTGGAGGAGGTAACATCCTGGCTACGGCCCCACGACTGAACACAGCCTCTGTCATTACCATAGTGAAGACCCCGCCACAGGCCCACGTCCAAAGAGAGCAGGGGGGCTCCTAGGAGGAACCGATCGGGCTGGGGAGGGACTCATGCACGTACATACTCTCATATAGACAGACACACACACACACACACACACAGGCAGACACATGGAGAGCGCAGGAGGATTGGAGGAACACAGACAAATAGGCACTTATGAAACTCACGCGCTTAGGATGATACACATACACTCGCACACCAGGGTTTCCGTTAGGAAAATGTGACGCCAGACCTTTGAACGGCAGTGTTTTAATTTACCGGACATTTAAGATGTTTACCGGACTCATATGTATTGGGTGTGTAACCTGATTAGTGCGTCCACCCACGGTGCTCAGAATGACAAATCACATTTCGATTATGGTTATTCTTCTTAACGGGACATGGAACTCGAGGGTGCAACCATGTGAATACTTCTTACCGAATTCCAATGCGCAATTTGAAGATGTTAGAATAACTGTCCACATTTACTTTTCCTCAGCCAACAAGATGAGTAATGAACATAGTCTATTCCAAACAGACTGGAACAGTTGTGGGACGATAGATCCCAAATTCATATAACCAGTAGGCCTAGTTTACATCCCAATTTTTAAAGCAATGAGGCTCATGCAACAGATCTGAAAGTTTAACTTAAAATGTTCATAAACAAATTTCTTCACATTATAAGCACAGAAATTCCACACAAGGCAGTAGGCTATGTGCGAATATTCGTTCCATAATACAATTGTTAGGAAAAAATAGTTGTCAAAAGCACACCACACATGCGAGCGGTTTCATGAGACAGAGTTGAAAATATCTGTTAGAAATTTAGAAAGAGTGGACCTCTAAAGGTGCAACAACTAGCATGGGCTGCTTATATGACTAGGATTGTGCCTTTCGGCTACTGGACAATGAAAGAAGGTTGATCTGAAAACCAGTAGAACATGAGAAATAGGCTACTGGTTTCAATAGAATATGGAAGCCGTTAGAAAATAATTGCCTGCACGTTTGGTTGGATTTTGGCTAGGCTACTTTGAAGCAAGGTAAGACATGCCTCATAATGTGTAGTTAAATGTTCCGGTTTCAAACAATTAAGTATATGTTTTCAAAATACATACCTGCCTCCTGCTCATTGCAAAGTGGTGTGTTGACACGCTGAAGCCTGCCTTGCCTATGCACTTGAATGGCGAATGGGAAGTGCGCTTCAATTAACAGTTGATAAATAAAAATAGTAGCTCTTTTTAATCGTGACCATCAAAACTGTTTTTAACACAAGATTGCATATAGAATTGTTGTGCAGTGATTGGGCTTATAGTAGCACGTTTCACTCCAGCAGCAACAAACAAGCTGTTTGATGAGCTGTAGAAGCAGCTCTTGCGCTACATCGACTGGTATTTCAATCAATAAATAGGCTAAAATGCATTTTCACAATGCAATTTTCCTTCTTCTCCAGGACAATAGGCCGGCGGCAATTTTAGTTATCGGCCAAAAGCCGGCTATTACCGGCTAACGGAAACCCTGTCACAAACACACACACACAAATAAGGTGTTCAGTCAGTGACAAATACTCACTCTAAACCCAGCCATCACACATACAGACTCATACAGATGTGCAGTTGAGGAAACATGACTGCTGACGAGTCCGGCTGAGGCACGACAGGCGTGCAAAACAGGGACATAGACAACACCCCTCGACAAAGCCAGTCTTGCTGCTGGTGCTCTCTGATACTGCTACTCAACAGGCTGAGCCGGCTAGCGCTCTGCCTTCTAGCATGGCATCTAGCCCCGCTACACAATGTCTGGGTTAATCAGACTCTTCCGCAGCTTCTTCCAATGCAAGCTTTGCGTTTTAAACGGCATCACAATTGACATCTGTACATGTCTTGGAGTGTTGTTCATCTGTACTCTTGTGTGTCGATACTATTGTGCTTCACTGTGTTGCCGTTTGTAGTGGCTACATGGGTGTATTTCAACTGCACAGTGCACATTTTGGTTTGTTATAAACGGCTTTGGTTGTAGTTGGTCATTGCTGGAAACAGTTGAAAAATCCACATCTCGTAGAATACTATGTCAATGCAAAAATCTATTGATACATTCCTTTATATTATTTTGTAATGTTTATACAAGAGACAAATGTTTGAGCGAACATTTATTCAGAGGTATTCTATTTTATTTGTATTTAAAGAATAGATATTACAAAAGCTAATGAGTGCTGTGGTGTAATGTATGTTTCAAATACCTGCGTATGACTAGTTTGGGGAAATTCTCACGTCTAATTGTTGTACTGGGTGTGTGACGATTATTTGTGTAATGTTTAACTGTCGTAATGAGCTGTTTAGATATGCTAAAAGCCGATGGTCATGTTGCTGTAAGATGATTTTAGTATGCGTGTACACCATATTTGTACTAATTTCATAGTGAGTCGAGTGGCTTGTTGTAGGGATATTATTTTTCTATCAAGTACCAAGGTGATGATACGTATTGTTATTTATGATACATTTTATTTCACGTTTGTTTTCTGAAATGGCTCGAGAGGGAGAGTAACACTGTAAGGAGAAAGAACGAAGGAAAAGAATGATAAAGGAATAAAAGAATGAGGCAGAGATGAAAAAGAAAGGGATAACAGGATAGGAAGGAAAGATGTGGTGGTAGAAGAGGATTTGGGAGGTGAATGAGGAAGGAGAAGAGGACCGATATGAGGTGGTGCTTAATTCAATTGAAAACCTTGTAACATCCATGATTTATCAATAAACCCCTGCTGACTCTTATTAGACTGGGGTTGACTTAATGTTCGGAAAGTAATAGCAATATGATTTAAATTGTCAATAGTGACATTGTGTTGATTACTTCTGTAAGATATATTTAGCTATCTGCTCAATATCAATGTTGCATAGCATTTATCCTCAGTAATATCTAATGTCTCATCTAAGATTATTGTCAAATTGTGCTGGATGTTTTGTTATACCGCAAAACAAAAATGGTCTTTGTATTTATTACATGTATTTTTTCTATGGTGAAAATTAAGTACATTGTCTATTTTATATATTAATAATTGAAATAAATGTTGTATATATTGTACATAAAATGGTGTGATTTATCATTTATACTGTATACAGTGCATTTGGAAAGTATTCAGACCCCTTGATTTTTTCCTACTTATGTTACAGCCTTCTAAAATGGATTAAATATTTTTTGTCCTCCTTAATCTACACACAATACCCAATAATCAAAGCGCAAAAAGAGCTCAGGTGCATCCTGTTTCCATTGATCATCCTTGATGTTTCTGCAACTTGATTGGAGTCCACCTGTTGTAAATTCAATTGACTGGACATTTGGAAAGGCACACACCTGTATATATATATATATTATGTCCCACAGTTGACAGTGCATGTCAGCAAAAACCAAGCCATGAGGTCGAAGGAAATGTCCGTAGAGCTCTGAGATAGGATTGTGTCGAGGCACAGATCTGGGAAAGGATACCAAAACATTTCTGCAGCATTGAAGGTCCCCAAGAACACAGTGACCTCGATCATTCTTAAATGGAAGAAGTTTGGAACCACCAACTCTTCCTAGAGCTGGCCGCCCAGCCAAACTGAGCAATTGGGGGAGACGGGCCTGAGAGAAGGGCCTGGTGGTCACTGAGTTTCATAAGTGGCTACTCTGGGGCTCCAGAGTTCCTCTGTGGAGATGGGAGAACCTTCCAGAAAGACAACCATCTCTGCAACACCACCAATCAGACCTATATGGTAGAGTTGCCTGACAGAAGCCACTCCTCAGTGAAAAGCACATGACAGCCCTCTTGGGGTTTGCCAAAAAGGACTCTGACCATGAGAAACTGGATTATCTGGTCTGATGAAACCAAGATTTAACTGGCCTGAATTCCAAGCGTCATGTCTGGAGGAAACCTGGCACCATCACTATTTTTTTTAAATTCACCTTTATTTAACCAGGTAGGCCAGTTGAGAACAAGTTCTTATTTACAACTGCGACCTGGCCAAGATCAAGCAAAGCAGTGCTACACAAACAACACAGAGTTACACATGAAATAAACAAAGGTACAGTCAATCACACAATAGAAAAAGTCTATATACAGTTTGCGCATATGGTGTATCACATTGGGTGAGGCAGGTGGCCGGAAGGTATATTTAATTTAAAACATGGAAAAATAGATATATTTCACAAAGAAAGACAGGGGAAAAAAATGTACACGGGAGAACGACAAAGATCTGCACTGCTACGCCATTTTAGGTGAAGCATGGTGGTGGTAGCATCATGCTATTGGGCTGTTTTTCAGCATCAGGGACTAAGTACAGAGAGATTCTTGATAAAAACCTGCTCCAGCGTGCTCAGGACCTCAGACTGGGGCGAAGGTTCACCTTCCAACAGAACAACGACCCTAAGCACACAGCCAAGACAACGCAGAAGTGGCTTCATGACAAGTCTCTGAATGTCTTCGATTGGCCCAGCCAGAGCCCGATAGAACATCTCTGGAGAGACCTCAAAATAGCTGTGCAGCGACGCTCCCTATCCAGCCTGACAGTCTCAGAAGATCTCCAGAGAAGAATGGGAGAAACTCCACAAATACAGGTGCCAAGCTTGTAGCGTCATACCCAAGAAGACTAGAGGCTGTAATCGCTGCCAAAAGGTGCTTCAACAAAGTACTGAGTAAAGGGCCTGAATACTTATGTAAATGTAATATTTGAAATAAATTAACATTCCTAAAAACCTGTTTTTGCTTTGTCATTATGGGGTATTGTGTGCCGATTGATGAGGACATCAATTGAATTCATTTTAGATTAAGGTTGTAACGTAACAAAATGTGGAAAAGGTCAAGGGGTCTGAATACTTTCCGAATGCACTGTAGTTTTTGATCACGCTGTTTTGGCCAGTTCTTCCGAACTGTCAGGCTACAATGTATGAGAGGGAAGCAGAAAGGAGAAGTGTGTGTGTACATTAGCAGGGATAGGTTTTTTCTTTAGGGAACTAGAAATACTGATGAGTAGGGGAGGTTAAAATAAGCAATATGTACTGTACAGTCAACTTATGTAAAATGTACTTGCAAAAATGAGAAGAATAGCAAACATGCAAAACTTTGCAGACATGAGTAAATCTTCCCATGAGAGGTATCCTACCCTTTCACATGTGTGATTTGGAGCTATATTTAAGATAATCATGACATCTAAAAGACAACCAGGTTCTAAAAAGCCTGCGTTTAATATGAAATAGAATAATATGACAAGACTAAATATCTTTATTTTGTCTGAATTTCATTTAGACTAAAAATAGGAGCATATCAGCAGCTTTGACAAAATACAAAAGAACTAGACAAAAGAAAGCAGTCATCAAAAACATTTTCTAAATGGTTTATGGAGCGACAGTACAAAACTAAGCCTTTTTAATCAGAGTTTTACATCATTGTCATTATTACATCAACATCACTAAATATTTCTCCAGTATATCATTTCAAACTGTATGTACATCATCTTATGTCTAGCAATAATAGTCTTATACATCTCAAAATACACCCTAGGCCTAGATAAAGAGAGCGCAGAGAGAGAAGATATCAGAAAAAGAAGAACTGGAGAATGAAATGGTCTTGTGGTGACTTTCTCTTTGTACCAGAAACTGGAAATGTTTGGGGATGAGGCCAAACCCTCATAATTTATTCAACATGGCAAAGGATTCAACAGAATGCTACAGTAGACAAACCATAATAAGTGTGGTTCCAGAACACGGTACATACTGGCCTCAACAATATAAATAACGCAGACATTCTGACTATACTTTAATGGGAAATATTGACACCCCGAATAGTTACTAGCCTCTCTGGACAATGTCTTGCCTACATGTATAGGGCCTAGCTGTCTCACACACAGTATAAGTTGAGGGAGGGGTCAGCATAGACTGAGGCTGGGACTCCACTGAGATAAAGCATTCCTTTCTCTAGCAGACAGAATGTGTAGGCTACAAACATAATGTGTGACCATGATCGGTCTGTGTTTGATAGATAAGGGTGTGTGTGTCTATAAATTGACCAAATATAATAGACTCCTTGCTGCTCTCTGGTGGCAGGATTGAGCATGGAGCAGCAGTGACTCACTATGACTTTACTGTATAATGGCAGCCTGTCCGTATGACTCACTACAATAACCTCAAAGCTAAACTATGTATAACGCAATACCTTTTCTCTGTAAGCACTTAACGTCCACTTCTGTGTAATGGAAACGTCTATCTGACACTAAAAGTCAGTCTAAAATTGACCCACACTTCATTACAAAGCTGAATCTTTAGTTGTTGTTTTTTTGCATCCAGTTACACGTTTTTTGCCTGAGATTGTCCAACTGGAATTGTAAGTATTTAAAAATAGCATTTACCTATATTCCTGCGGTGTCTACGTACTCTGATCGCACAGATATCACTAAAGGTGTTTTTCCTAACATACATTAGAGGCCAGGAGAGGTTGGTTGGCAGAATGAGCCTTGCTGGATTAGAGCATGGCCTAATCCTCACCATACGAATAATGCCCCAATTACAACAGTATAATCCAGACTACCATGCTGCTCGATTGCCCTCACCCTGCCTGTCTGCTACACACTGGAGCAGGTCTCTCTTCATCTGTAATCTGATCAAGTGCTGTCCAACCAACCACTATCCCTGCCCTCCCCTCACATCCCCCATCCATCCCATGTCCCTAGTGAATCAATGACAACACCACCATTCTCCAGTCCACAGAGCTGCTTCTGCCCTAAACCACCCCCTCACACCGTCCATTTAAAACCCACTGTAAACATGGCCACCACAGAGCTCTGAGAATGGCCTGGTCTTAAAACTAAAAACCAATAAGCCAAATCAAATGCCACACATAGCTAGAGTACTCTAATATCAATCTGGTATGGGCTGTCTTCTTCAGGGGATGTTAGCTAATAAGCACACACATTTTTTAACCATACAATCCATTTTATCCAAACACCAAATAAAATCTCTAATAAGTGTACAATTCTGTCTCAGAAAATCCTCAAATTCCTATAAGTTTTTTTTCTAGACAATGGTTTCAACCAAAATGTACCTCAGCATGTTCCCACTAAGTGTGTGCTCTATCAATAGTTCCTGTATAGTCCTGATTTTGTGCAAATAGTATGTGTGTAGTAGAGCATATTAAAATGGACCAGGCTAAGTCACATGGTCCTGTATTGACGTACCAACCCCTAACACACCTTACATCCCCTGCCAATCCTCCATAAGACATGTACTACATGAGGAAGACCAGGGGGTAGTACCTTACCGCAACAGTCAGTAAAGAGGTGATTGGCTGGGATTGGTGTGTTTTAACTTAGAACTCATCGTCCGAGCTGAGCAGCAGAGTCTTCTCATTGTCGCGGGTGCTGATGGTGCTGTGTGTGCGGGACACAGGCGGGGCAGAGTGACCCTGTTCCAGGGTGGACTGCTGGGTGTACTGCTGGTAGGCCGGGGAGAAGTTATGAATAGCATCTTGGACCATGTCTCCAGGGTTCATTGTCTCCTTCAGGCTGCTGGAGATGCTCTTCATGGGGGCACAGCGACCTGGGAGAAGGGGTGTGGAGGAAAGAACAATATATAAAATATTTTAAAAAGGTAAAGTAAGAGTTGTGTAGTAATTGTGAATAACGTGAAACCTAAACAGTGGAAAATCACTTTTGTAAGCTTGCTACATTTAATGTAAAAACAGCAAAAATAACAACCACTGATTTCACAGAAAGCAACATTTCCTTCAAAGTAAGACAAAAGGAGCACAACATTGAACATAGGATTGTAAAAAGTAGAAAGAACCATGAAGATGGTGAAGAAACAATCAGTGGTAGACCTACCATACTCTCCGTATATAGGAACTGGGCCTTGATAACGCAGCATGGGGAAAGACAAAGGGACAAGGATATGGAAGGACGAATAAGACAGACAAAATGACCCAGAGAATACGAAGAGGGATGACCAATGAACCAAGGAGGGAGTTTTTTAAAAGAACGAGGAAAAGGAGGTATTCCAAAACCAAAGATGAATGGGAGGAGATAAAGGAAACAAAGATTTGAAAAAGTGCCACAACATAGGAAGTACAGGGGTACGGCGAGGAGGAGGACAAAGTGGGAAATGTATGTTGACAAGGGAATAGAGGGAAAGGGAGTGTGAGTCAGTGAAAAGAGAAGACGTGATCATATTATCTACAGAAGTTCTGCAAAGATACTATACCATATGAGTACCATGAGCTGGACCAATGTCGAGTAGGTCCAGTTAAATAAAGGTTCAATGAAATATTTGTATTAATTTGTCACCACAGTATTTAATACAGCTAAAACTCAGTCTCCTTACCCTGAGAGAGAGAGTCCAGCCTCTTGTCCATGTAGACCTTGTATGTGAAGGCATGACGCAGGGCCAGGGAGGCAAAGAACATCTCGATGCAGACGATGAAGTTCTGGTAACCGGCGGCAACCGTTCCCTCTCCCACTGACACCTCGGGTGAGTTGATTTTGGGGATGGCCCCACACTTCTCTAGGATGGCCAGCAACATGCCTGATGGTAAATAAACATATGTGGAGAATGACTACAATACTATAGTATAATGATATTGACTTGGCATGTAATATGATATGAATGACATTACTCATATTCAAATTGCCTACAGTGCTTCAATGACCTAAACATTTATATCTGTATTTAGATGTTTTAGTGTGTGTGTGTGTGTTTATTTGTGCTTCTCACCCTGCCAGAAAGAGAGGAATATGACAGATTTGACCATGAAGAATTTGAGCAAGGGTCTGTAGGGGCTGAGCAGATCCCGGGTGGAGAAATAGAAGAGGAAGAGGGCGTAGAGAGACAGGCTGACTGAGATGTTGTAGACGATGGACACATACAAGTACCCACTGTTCACACTAGGAGGACAGACAGGGACAAGACTGTTGATTAGATTTGAGAGTAAACCAACATTAGGACAAATCTGTATCACTGGATTTGCAACCATCTACACAGAAGCACTGAATGTTTTGGTAATCAAAGTCTTTTAATAAAAAAATAGATGTATACATCTTATAAATTGTTTTTGTATGAGATAGTCAACGATTGCATAACAAGAAGCAGTGGCTTACTTGAAGTCTCCATCACGGTACTTTCCAAAGGCCTGCAGGATGACTGTGACCACGGCCATGAGGGGTTTGATCACACAGAACTGTAGCGTGGCCTGCTTACAGAACCGCAGGAACCCAATGGAGTAACTCCTCCCCCAGAGACAGCACGTACCATACATACAACTGGACCTGGGGGCGCAGGAAAACGCTCGTTAAATACATGTTGAACACACACACACACACACACACAGAGTGGAAGAAGAGACTTACTCGATAGGTTTTCCTCTGATCTCAGCCATGATGGCGCTCTCTCCTCCCAGGTACTCATAACACAGGCTCAGGAAGTTATAGATGACAAACGCTGCACAGGAGACACACACACACACACACACACACACACACACACAGTCAATAAAGGGCCGTTTAAGAAGTCAACTCCTCAGACATATGTTTTACATCTAAATATCGTGTACAGTATATTAACCACCTAATATGGACATGGAAAAAGATCTAAAACCCAGCACTCTTCCATTACCCCAAGAGACAAGATAAGCCAATGACTGTCATATCAAAGGCAATGGGAAAAAAAGGCAACAAACACCAGACCACCCAGCCACTCGTTGACTTCCTGTGCTGAGTTTTGTCACAGACCCAAGAGAGGCCTCTACTTCCTGCCCACAGGAGATGTGTTGTTCTAACTGGTTGATCAGACCAGACCACACACACTCATAGAATTACACTAAACAAAAAATTATAAACACAACATGCAACAATTTCAACAATTTGACTGAGTTACAGATCATATAAGGAAATCAGTCAATTAAAATAAATGCATTAGGCCCGAATCTATGGATTTCACATGACTGTGCAGGGGCATGAGGCCAGTTGGACGTGGCTTATGGTAGAGAAATCAACATAACATTTTCTGGCAACAGCCCTGGTAGACATTCCTACAGTCAGCACGCCAATTGCACGCTCCCTCAAAACTTGAGACATCTGTGGCATTGTGTTGTGTGACAACTGCACATTTTTTAAAGTGGCCTTTTATTGTCCCCAGCACCTGTGTAATAATCATGCTGTTTAATCAGCTTCTTGATATGCCACACCTGTCAGGTGGATGGATTGTCAAGGAAAAGGAAAGTTGCTCACTAACAGGGATGTAAACACATTGGTCCTCAAAATTTGAGAGAAATAAGCTTTTTGTGCGTATGGGAAATTTCTGGGATCTTTTATTTCAGCTCATGAAAAATGGGACCAACACTTTACATGTTGCGTTTATATTTTTGTTCAGTATAATCAAGATACTAAAGCTTATAGGATCTCTGTGCATACTGCACAGACCCACTGAGCTATAAATCATCTGAGTGGCCTGCCAGCACTACTAGCAATGGCATTGACCCATCCATATGATATAACCAGTGACTGAGAAGCAGTGTCTGCCCTCCTTGGGGAGTGATAATTGTCATGTCTTTAGACCAGTCATACTGGAGCAGGTGGCAGTGACTTTGCAGTCTGTGTTCCGGATGTGCACGTTCTGTTCTACGCAGTGTGTGTGTGTGTGTGTGTGTGTGTGTGTGTGTGTCTGCAGTGTGACTGATGGGCTGTGTCAGGTCAATAAAGCAGGAAGGGATTACCAACTCTCACTACACCAGGGGCTCTATGAAACTGTATAGTCACACAATGTATTCACACGCACGCACACCAACTCGCTTTATTCTTAAGGAACAACAATAAAAGTAAACACATATGGATGTGCTTTATTCTCACCTTTGACCGACATCCTACAGTATGCATCCAATAGCATGTCTGTGGCCTACAGTACCAGGCAAAGTTTTGGACACACCAACTCATTATTCCAGGGTTTTTCTTTATTTGTACTTTTTTCTACATTGTAGAATAATAGTGATGACATCAAAACTATAAAATAACCACAAAAAAAAAAAAGTGTTAAACAAATCAAGATATATTTCATATTTGAGATTCTTCAAAGTAGCCATCCTTTGCCTTGATGACAGCTTTGCACACTCTTGGTATTCTCTCAACCAGCGTCACCTGGAATGCTTTCCCAACAGCCTTGAAGGAGTTCCCACATGTGCTGAGCACTTGTTGGCTGCTTTTCCTTCACTCTGCAGTCAAACTCATCCCAAACCATCTCAATTGGGTTGAGGTCGGGTGATTGTGGAGGCCAGGTCATCTGATGCAGCACACCATCACTCTCCTTCTTGGTCAAATAGCCCTTACACAGCCTGGAGGTGTGTTGGGTCATTGTCCTGTTGAAAAAAAAAGGATGTCCCACTAAGCCCAACCCAGATGGGATAGCGTATCGCTGCAGAATGCTGTGGTAGTCATGCAGGTTAAGTGTGCCTTGAATTCTAAATAAATCACAGACAGTGTCACCAGCAAAGCACCCCCACACCACCTCCTCCATGCTTCACTCTGGGAACCACAAATGCAGAGATCATCCGTTCACCTACTCTGCGTCTCACAAAGACATGGCAGTTGGAAACAAAACATCTCTCATTTGGACTCATCAGACCAAAGGACATATTTCTACCAGTCTAATGTCCATTGCTAAGCAAGTCTCTTCTTCTTATTGCGGTCCTTTAGTAGTGGTTTCTTTGCAGCAATATGACCATGAAGGCCTGATTCAAGCAGTCTCCTCTGAACAGTTGATGTTGAGATGTGTCTGTTACTTGAACTCTGAAGCATTTATTTGGGCCACAATTTGCTGGTAACTCTAAATTAACTTATCCTCTGCAGCAGAGGTAACTCTGGGTCTTCCTTTCCTGTGGCTGTCTTCATGAGAGACAGTTTCATCATAGCGCTTGATGGTTTTTGAGACTGAACTTGAAGAAACTTTCAAAGTTCTTGAAATGTTCCGTATTGTCTGACCTTCATGTCTTAAAGTAATGATGGACTGTCGTTTCTCTTTGCTTATTTGAGCTTTTCTTGCCATAATGGACTTAGCCCTATTTGCTAAGAGACCATCTTCAAATAGGGCTATCTTCTGTATACCACCCCTACCTTGTCACAACACAACTGATTGGCTGAAATGATTTAAGATGGAAAGAAATTCCATAAATTAACTTTTAACAAGGCACACCTGTTAATCGAAATGCATTCCAATTGACTACCTCATGAGGCTGGTTGAGAGAATGCCAAGAGAGTGCAAAGCTGTCATCAAGGCAAAGGGTGGCTACTTCGAGGAATCTCAAATATAAAATATATTTTGATTTGTTTAAAACTTTGATTTCATACATGTTATATCATAGTTTTGTTGTCTTCACTATTATTCTACAATGTAGAATAGAGTAAAAATAAAGAAAAACCCTGGAATGAGTAGGTGTGTCCAGACGTTTGACTGCTACTGTATGTGTCTGTCTGTATTGCATCAATGTGACTAGTATGACTGAGATGAGGAAAGGTCCAACCCTGAGGCACTCACTGTATGACTAATACACCATTATACTCTCTATTAACCCCTGCAGGGGGATTCTAAAGTTCTCATTCCCTGCTCAGCAGTTCTGTGAGAGTGTGTGTCGTGTGTGTATTGAACCAGTAAGCGAGTGTGTTGGTGTATAACATATTGGAGGGTATGTGCCAGAGTGGATGTTGGTGACTTGTAGCGTTAAGTAAGGGTGTGTGTGACTGTGTAGTGAGTGATGGTACTTGCATGAGAATGTGTGGGAGTGTGTGTTACAGTGTACAGCTCTATATTTAGCCTGTACACCCAGGGGAACAGAGCTGCTGTGAGATCCCATTTGCCAAACACACCTTCTTCTCTGCAGCAGAAGCACTGGCATCAGCTATTCTGTCATCTCTCTCCATCACTCGCACCCTGTCTCTCACTCTCATCATCACCCTCACTCTCTGTTTGTCTCTGCAGCACAGCTCTACTAACACATGCACAGACAGACAGAACCATAGACATTAAGGATCAGAACCGACCTGGGGTGACACCACATCACACACACTAGACCAGACTAGCCCACACAGACTGCCAGACCAAATTCATAGATAACAGAGTACCAGTATCTAGAAGTTGAAAGGTATTTTACAAGTACATTAGGCCTTTATAAAATGTGTGATATTCACCATTGTATCCCTTGTGACTATGAATATTGCATAAGCCATATCAGATAAACAGCTGACTCTGTCTTCTGTTCTCTGTGTGTGTACCAGCATGTTTGGGTGAGACCTCATCATTAGGGCTGCCTTGTGCAGTGAACACGGTTGCTATGCAACAGGTTCTTCCTACCCAGAAATCTGGGCAGGCCCCAGAACAACAAGAGGCAGCACAGAGGCAGATCAGCAGTTAGCCATCTGTCCATGGGGCCGCACCATGACTCCCACACACTGGTAAACAACACGCACGCACACACGCACACACACCCTTGTGGATTAGATAAACAGCCACATGTGTGGACATTGGAGGCCAAAGACAGCCTGCCCAGGGAGCAAAACTGATTGAAAAGACATATTTTCAACCAGTTTGGCTCACTGGGTGAGGAAGTATCACAACAAAGCTGATCGGCATGGTAAAGCCATTCATTTCTGTTCAACTCATGTGTAGTCTCTTACCCTCGTAGCAGTCCCGGACGGTGTCAAAGTAGACGTAGTACTCCTCGTTAGTGAAGAAGAGGAGGCTGAGCCAGGAGTCAAAAGCATAGATGGGCACGATGAAGAGAATCCGCACGATGTGTCTCTGCTCATTAGGAGAACTGTAGTACCGCAGGTGCATGTAGATCTGAGAGGGCGAGAGAGAAGCAACGATGGATGGAAAGGAGATTATATATATACATGAGAGAGAGAAACAAATAGAGAGGGATAGAGTTTAATGTTTACATCAATTTCTATTGTCCCATTTTACAAGACACAAAAGCAGTATTGCATACTTTCTAAACCTGTTACTAATTAACATCCTATCTCTGAGGGAGACAGGAATGGGAGTGAGAGCAGTGGGAATTCACAGAAGAACACAGTGATGCCTACACCACAAAGATCCTATTCAATTAGAGGGACTAGGTCATAAACCCTCCAACGTTCCAAAATGGGGCAAAATGGCAGCCATCTTGGTCAGGGAGAAATTCAAAATGAGTCTAATTGGAATGAATGACAGTAGTGCCATAGGTGATGCTTTTCCTGCTTTTACTTATGCAGGAAAACTAAAGTATGTGATGCATCTGAAAATGTGTAATGGAATTATATTCAACCTAAAATATTATCATACACTGAGTGTAGAAAACACTAGAAACACCTGCTCTTTCCATGACACAGGTGAATCCAGGTGAAAGCTATGATCCCTTATGAATGTCACTTGTTAAATCCACAGTCTAGATGAAGGGGAGGAGACAGGTTAAAGAAGGCGTTTGCCTTAAGACAATTGAGACATGGATTGTGTATGTGTGCCATTCAGGAGGGTGAATGGATAAGACAACATTTAAGTGCCTCTGAACGGATTATGGCAGTAGTTGCCAGGCGCACCGGTTTGAGTGCGTCAAGAACTGCAACGCTGCTGGGTTTTTCACGCTCAACAGTTTCCCGTGTGTATCAAGAATGGTCCACCACCCATAGGACATCCAGCCAACTTGACAACTGTGGGAAGCATTGGAGTCAACATGGGCCAGCTCCCCTGTGCAACGCTTTCAACACCTTGTAGAGTCCATGCCCCGACTAATGGAGGCTGTTCTGAGGGCAAAAGGGAGTGCAACTCAATATTAGGAAGGTGTCCCTAATGTTTTGTACAATAAGTGTAAAATTTTAAATACAGGTTTTATACATATTTTCTGTATAAGTAGCCTCTAAAATATATGTAAACAGACCATAAATGTCTCAAATGTTGTTTTCTTGGAAAGCTGTGAGTGCTATTATACACTATTTTTTTGAGCAAAGGGAACACTTAAACAACACAATGTAACTCCAAGTCAATCACACTTCTGTAAAATCAAACTGTCCACTTAGGAAGCAACACTGATTGACAATAAATTTCACATGCTGTTGTGCAAATGGAATAGACAACAGGTGGAAATTATAAGTGTAACGGATGTGAAACGCTAGCTTAGTTAAATAGTGTTTCAATCGGTGACGTCACTTGCTCTGAGACCTTGAAGTAGTAGTTCCCTTTGCTCTGCAAGGGCCGCTGCTTTTGTGGAGCGATGGGTAACGATGCTTCATGGGTGACTGTTGTTGATGTGTGCAGAGGGTACCTGGTTCGCGACCGGGTATGGGCGAGGGGACGGTCTAAAGTTATACTGTTACACAGGCAATTAGCAAGACACCCCCAATAAAGGAGTGGTTCTGCAGGTGGTGACCACAGACCACTTCTCAGTTCCTATGCTTCCTGGCTGATGTTTTGGTCACTTTTGAATGCTGGCGGTGCTTTCACTCCAGTGGTAGCATGAGACGGAGTCTACAACCCACGCAAGTGGCTCAGGTAATGCAGCTCATCCAGGATGGCACATCAATGCGAGCTGTGGCAAGAAGGTTTGCTGTGTCTGTCAGCGCTACCAGGAGACAGGCCAGTACATCAGGAGACGTGGAGGAGGCCGTAAGAGGGCAACAACCCAACAGCAGGACCGCTACCTCCACCTTTGTGCAAGGAGGAGCAGGAGGAGCACTGCCAGAGCCCTGCAAAATGACCTCCAGCAGGCCACAAATGTGCATGTGTCTGCTCAAACGGTCAGAAACAGACTCCATGAGGGTAGTATGAGGGCCCGACGTCCACAGGTGGGGGTTGTGCTTACAGCCCAACACCGTGCAGGACATTTGGCATTTGCCAGAGAACACCAAGATTGGCAAATTCGCCACTGGCGCCCTGTGCTCTTCACAGATGAAAGCAGGTTCACACTGTGCACATGACAGACGTGACAGAGTCTGGAGACACCGTGGAGAACGTTCTGCTGCCTGCAACATCCTCCAGCATGACCGTTTTGTCGGTGGGTCAGTCATGGTGTGGGGTGGCATGTCTTTGGGGGGCCATGTGCTCGCCAGAGATAGCCTGACGGCCATTAGGTACCGAGATGAGATCCTCAGACCCCTTGTGAGACCATATGCTGGTGCGGTTGGCCCTGGGTTCCTCCTAATGCAAGACAATGCTAGACCTCATGTGGCTGGAGTGTGTCAGCAGTTCCTGCAAGAGGAAGGCATTGATGCTATGGACTGGCCCGCCCGTTCCCCAGACCTGAATCCAATTGAGCACATCTGGGACATCATGTCTCGCTCCATCTACCAACGCCACATTGCACCACAGACTGTCCAGGAGTTGGCGGGTGCTTTAGTCCAGGTCTGGGAAGAGATCCCTCAGGAGACCATCCGCCACCTCATCAGGAGCATGCCCAAGGGTTATAGGGAGGTCATACAGGCACGTAGAGGCCACACACACACACTACTGAGCCTCATTTTGACTTGTTTTAAGGACATTACATCAAAGTTGGATCGGCCTGTAGTGTGGCTTTCCACTTTAATTTTGAGTGCGACTCCAAATCCAGACCTCCATGGGTTGATACATTTTATTTCTATTGATCATTTTTGTGTGATTTTGTTGTCAGCACATTCAACTATGTAAAGAAAAAAGTATTTAATAAGAATATTTCATTCATTCAGATCTAGGATGTGTTATTTTAGTGTTCCATTTATTTTTTTGAGCAGTGTATGATACAATGTCAATACTTTTTTGAGCCAGGCTATGGCTGTGGATTGACAGGATTGTTTGAATGGAATGTTGGAATATTGGCAGTTCATTAAAAAAATATATGGAATCATTCCTCTAAAACGGTCTGGCTAGCTAACAGACATATAGTGCAGCTAAATTCTTCGCATTCATTGTTTTACACAATATCTTATCACAGCACTGGCAGACCATGGTTGGCCAACTCCCTGACCAACATGGCTGATCTTTGGACCGCCATAAAAAGGTTCATGTTCATTCTAGCATTCAAATTCCTAATTATATGGTCTACACACCATCCTTGGCATCATTTCAGTTTAGCCCCCTTTTCTCTACCCAAACAAAGAAGCCACCAGACATTCTCATTTCAGACAGTAGGACAGGGATTACCTTGCATAAGGTGGGTGTAGTTGTGTGTTGGGTTTTTCAGATAAACAAACAGGGATTGTGTGTTGTTGCTAGGCAACCTATGCTCTCTGACTGAGCACCGAGCAGATGCATCTATTCCTCCAGAATCACCCCAGGTGGAACCTCTGGTTGAATAAGCTCCTCACACTGTAGGGCCTACAGGGGAAGACAACACCTAGACCCCCAAGCCTGGGCATACCATTTGGAGATTCAATAGAAACTCTAAATGGTGTTCAGTTTTAGTGGAATGAGTGTGTTTTGAGATGTGGGGAAGTGTGCATCTGTGTGTGCGTGTGTAATATGTATTTTATTACCTGGTGACAGGTGAAGAGCAGGGCAGTCCAGACGAAGAAGCCCGACACTGCCTGGGCAGCGGGGGTCATCAGGAAGGTGGGCTGGTCCAGGGTCAGCAGGGGGGTCTCTGGGAACCAGGAGATGTTGGGGCCCGGGGAGTCCATGGTGGGAGGGGGACCAGGGGCCCCACCCAGGGGGTATTCCTCTCCAACACCAACACCTAGTCGTTCAGACAGGGGCACGTCACGCCTCCACAGACGACTCATCTGGAGAAAAGGGTACAGAGAGAAAACATATCCTTTATGTCCACATTAATGATACCGTGCATAAAACAGTGCAGACATTCAGTCTGATACTTTCCAGAGCATTATTGGAGATACTGTAACCATCAACCACAGCTATCAATAATGTAATTTATGTTGATGAGAGCATCTGATAAAGGAAGAGCAGAGACAATGAGTCAGGTGTGTTGTACTGTTTACTGAATAGAGTGAGGGAATCAATAGATTCCAGAGTGGGAGGGGGAGATAACTGTATAATCTCTGATAGTCAAACCAATGTTTCCCCCTCCTAGGCTACTGACTGTATAGACAGCAGTGGCATGTGTTCATGGATGCCAAGGAAACCCAGGCTTCCCAAAAATATTGACCCCCCCAAAAAAAAATAAAGAATACATTATTTTGTCTCTCTGTTTAATAATTTTCCTTCAATTTGCAAGAGGCTGAATGTTTCTCACAGGACAAAGCATCCGAGCAAGTGAAACAGTGCTCCTCTGTCTCTCTACGTGTAGGCCATCTATCTGATGCGGCCTGGTTCTAACGAGTATGACATTGTTGCCGCCTGTACCATTAAAAGCAAGGGAAGCCAGCAAGCATCTGACCTCCCTTGACAAAAAAAAGTAGAACATTTTTTTGCCAATCAGCGTTGAGCTAAACTGAGCGATCTCAACTGTGAATGGTCCTGGTGCACCAAAAAAAAAAAAAAAAAAAAAAAAAAAAAAAAAGTGTCAAGGGAAGCCATCTTGGATTTGGTGTCAATCCTATCAAATTCCATTAGGAGCATACATCATTGATAGAAACATTTAATTGTTGCATCTCGTTGTGTTGTTGTCCTCTGGCAGCAAGCTAGCCAGCTAGCTAAAATTGTCCCTTTCCTAAATTAGCCATGGATGGAGATAGGAATTTGGACTTGGGGTTTTACTTAATTCTCCGTACTGACCAATGACTATAATGGCAATTCTGATCCAACTATGTCATACATTGTTGTGCCCCTGGCCTGAGAGGATGGAAGTTCAATATGTAGATAAATGATGAAGGCTAATGTTAACTAGCTAACGTTGCCCATGAATGCAAGTTAAGCTAGCTTGCAAGCATTTTAGCCAGGTAGCCTAGGACAACACTGTCATACAGTGTGTACTATATGACAGTGATAAACCATTTCGTCAACATGAAAGAGAGGATGGCATTGGCATTTCTCTACAAGTATGGTGAGTCAACATGTTTTTCTACTTGCATGAACGCGCGCACACACACACACACACACACACACACACACACAGAGAGAGAGAGAAATCAGAACCATGGACAACCACGTAAATTGAAGTCGGAAGTTTACATACACTTAGTCATTAAAACTCGTTTTTTAACCACTCCACACATTTTTTTGTTGACAAACTATAGTTTTGGCAAGTCGGTTAGGACATCTACTTTGTGCGTGACACAAGTAATTTTTCCAACAATTGTTTACAGACAGATTATTTCACTTATAATTCACAGTATCACAATTCCAGTGGGAAATCAATGCAAATCAATCACGGAACAGCACCAAAGGACCTTGTGAAAATGCTGGAGGAAACAGGTACAAAAGTATATATAGCCACAGTAAAATGAGTCTATCGACATAACCTGAAAGGCCGCTCAGCAAGGAAGAAGCCACTGCTCCAAAACCGCCATAAAAAAAAGACTACAGTTTGCAACTGCACATGGGGACAAAGATCGTACTTTTTGGAGAAATGTCCTCTGGTCTGATGAAACAAAAATAGAACTGTTTGGTCATATTGACCATCGTTATGCTTGGAGGAAGAAGGGGGAGGCTTGCAAGCCGAAGAACATCATCCCAACCATGAAGCACAGGGGTGGCAGCATCATGTTGTGGGGGTGCTTTGCTGCAGGAGGGACTGGTGCACTTCACAAAATAGATGGCATCATGAGGAAAGAAAAGTATGTGGATATATTGAAGCAACATCTCAAGACATCAGTCAGGAAGTAAAACCTTGGTCGCAAATGGGTCTTCCAAATGGACAATGACCCCAAGCATACTTCCAAAGTTGTTGCAAAATGGCTTAAGGACAATAAAGTCAAGGTATTGGAGTGGCCATCACAAAGCCCTGACCTCAATCCCATAGAAAATGTGTGGGCAGAACTGAAAAAGCGTGTGCGAGCAAGGAGGCCTACAAACCTGACTCAGTTACAACAGCTCTGTCAGGAGAAATGGGCCAAAATTCACCCAACTTATTGCGGGAAGCTTGTGGAAGGCTACCTGAAACATTTGACCCAAGTTAAACAATTTAAAGGCAATGCCACCAAATACTAATTGAGTGTATGTAAACTTCTGACCCAATGAGAATGTGATGAAATAAATAAAATAAATAAAATCAGAAATAAATCAATTATTCGGACATTTCACATTCTTAAAATAAAGTGGTGATCCTAACTGACCTAAGACCATGAATTTTTACTTGGATTAAATGTCAGGAATTGTGATAAACGGAGTTTAAATGTATTTGGTTAAGGTGTATGTAAACTTCCGACTTCAACTGTATTTAGCTTACGTTGATTAGACTAAATCATTTTTGTGTATCTTTTAGTTGTCACTATATTAGATTAAGCAGAGGGGATTTGATTATGTTGAAATTGTGCTGGAATAGTGATGGGTAAAATCACCAGGGAAACCAATGCACAGCTACTGATAGACAGGGCATTCCTTCCTGCCTAAAATAATTGAGTTTCTTTTGACAGTTTTGTGTTAAACAGGTTGTTCTGAAAGCATGTATTGTATGGGCAATTTCACGATAAAAGAGTGCTGCTGAGACTGATGCTTTTTGTACGTCAATGATTGCAAAGTAAACAAACCATTCAACTCTATACACAAGGCCTACTTTGAATAATTTCCACAGATTTATTTCTCTCTCCAAAAACACTTACTTGAAGAACAGTGCAGACACAAAGTGTGGTAACAGAATGACGGCACAAACTGTCATGCTGTTACCAAACTTTGCATCTGCACTGTCCTTGAAGTAAATGTGTTTTTGTACATTTTTTTAAGTTGTTCTTGTGCATAGAGTAGTACGGTTTGGTTAACTACAGTATTTTTCTATGGAAGAGGGACCAAACACAAGGAAAAGCCAAAAATGGCATCTGTAAACATTTCTATTTAGTCATTATGAATCCCTATTTCAAAACAGAATTTAGTATCAGATATCCTGCTGGCATGTTTGTATCTGCCACGCGATAACCTCAATGCCAGTTGTTGCTGTCATTGACATTATCATAGAACAAAAATAAGAAATACTGTCCACTTCAAAGGCCACACACAATAACACACACAGTGAGACTAAAAATAGCCCGCTGTGACTCAAAGCCTTTCTCAAGCAAAATCAGAGACAGCAACAGTGGACAGCATGTTATAGGACATGTCTAAACTGACCTATCATATCATGGCTTGGCTGCCAAACCGCATAGCAAGTCATATTAACAGCAGCATGACAGACTGAGGCAGTATTATGTTGCTTCCACACACACAGGCATGCAAACACAGGTGTAATCCTGGGTCTCACTACACCTATGAAATTAAATGAATCCAATTACATTGATTATGTGACTTGTGTCTCTGACTGTGTGGGCATTGGAGCTTGAGTCACATGAATGTCTATGAATGTGCATGTTTCTCTCTGTGTGTGTGTGTGTGATGGGGGTCATTTGTATTGGTTTGCAGAGAATCAGCAAATTAACATGTAGAATAGGGCTGGGTTGAATGCATCAACGGCAGACAGTAGGACAGACAGGGAGAGAGACACATGACTGGAATGTGTGTGTGTTGGGGTTTGTGAGGAAGCTAATAATATTAAAAACGATCAAAAAAGGTTAAACGCTTCAAAACATAATCCATAACAAATGCTACTAACTTCAATTACTTGTCAGGTAAAAAACATTTATTTAAAGGTAAAACGATTAAATGAGATTAGGAAGCTCGAGTGATTACCAGCACACAGCAGCAACCATTCAAGCAAACTGGCAGAAAAACATTGTTTGCAGTAGAGAAACATAGTAGCCACTAATGTAAGCAGAACTCGACAATGAATGTATGAATGACAGGGTGGTAAACAGACGCATACTGTATATAGACAGTCACTCTCACCTTTGCAGTCGATTATCTATAGGTAAACTTGAATCAAGATGACGTCTGTCTGAAGAATGGATTTGGAGAAAAAAAACTGAAACATACGTTTATTCTAATTATATTTTAAAGGGTAGACAACTAGAAACGATTGTTATTTTAGACATAACTTTAATCTGATTTATTTGCATTCAAACGAGCAAGTAAAATAATTTTACCTTTCATCAATTGATGGTTTCTGAACAAACTTTAGTCGGCGAGTGCAGTTTTAAAGCAAGAAATGAGAGAAAAATGTATTTAATTCCACAAAACTGCGATCGTTACTTCGACATCCATGTTTATTTTCCAGTCCTGCTCGATTGGAAATCTTTCAATTCTAACCAAGAGTTAAATCCGTTTTTAAAAATCTCAGTTTAAGGTTTTAATCTCATTTTAGTGTGCCTTGGTCCTTTCTTCATTCCGTTATGAACAATACAGGTAAAATATCAGTTTTGTCCTGTTCTATAAACTCCGTCATTCCTTTCTCTCCTTTTTCCTACCTCGGCGTTTGTAACAGACCCTATCTTCTAGGATTAGCTACATTGATCAACTCCGTTCGGTACTCTCCGTAGGTTCTCTCGAATGATATGTAGCCTGCTGTTTCCACCAATCACAGCCAATGAACACCGAGCACCAGGAAGTGGACAGAGTCGTGACAGAGATGAGTTTATAATGACGAGATGCTCATGTCTCCACCCTAACAATGGGAGTCGTTGTCCAAAAGGCTCGAAGGCAGACGACACGTTTACTGTAGGTCCAGAATAAACCCAGAGAAAAGCTTTGGGTTTATATTGGACAATTTTGGCGAGCGAAATCTCTCGTTTAGCTTCTTTCTCTCTGGTTGTGATATGTGGCAATGCGCATGTCTAATTTGACTCGAATCGCATTTACGGGCTGATCCTAGGTCAGTATAGTTTTACATTATTTTCCATCCTAACAGCGAAGGTAAGAATTGAAAATGTATCTAAGAACTATCAAAATGACTTCTAAAATAAATTATCCACACACACACACACACACAACAGACAATATTATAAGTTGTGCATATTTTTATTGACTCATTAAATATAGCCCCCCTCCCATGAATCAAAATGGTATGAACTAGCGCAGGCCTATTCCGTAAACTTTATCCACATCTGTCGTTTTTTGTTGCATTATTGCACGTAATTTACATCGTTGTATGTATCTATGTATTTATGCACTATATGTGGTGATGCTGTGCTGTTGAGTTTGAGATGCAACAAGACAACTTTATGGAAAGGGACACAATACAATTATTATTATTAATTATTATTATTATTATTATAATACACAATATTGTTGTAATAAAATCTAAGCATGGTAAAGAAATGTACAAGATATCAGTGCACCCACACAACCATATATTCCATCTTTATTATTATCTGCCTGCTCAGGTGTAGGCCTACCTTACATTTGACTCCCTTTGCACCTAACCAAGCCCTCCTGCAGGTCAATAAATCTCTGTTACTACATTGACATCTTCAAACAAACAACCTAGCACATTTTTGCTTTACACAAAAACATATTTAAAGAGATAAAAAAATATTTAAAAAAAGTTATTGAGCATATAACTTTGAAATCCATCCTCCCCATTTCTCCCATGCTCCTCCTCGCATCGCCAGGATAATACGGCTTGTTTTCTTAATATCATAATAACCAAGAACGCAGGTATTGTTCAACATTATTCTCCCTTCTGCGAAGCCTGGCATGAGAGGTTAGTGTCTTGCCTTGACTTACCAGTTGACAAAAACACCAGAACAAAAACAATCAATTGATTAAATAACTAATTTCCTCCACATAATGATAAGAAGAAACGGTTCTTTATTATATGAGCCACCATCATTTGAAGGGGCATTTTTAGCTCTTGGTTGTTGACAAATGTAATACAATACTGTGTTCACATACACCGCAGAGGGGAGTGGAACCTCAATGGAAATGTGTCAATAATCTTAACAGTAAGTGTTGTAGAACCAAAATTTCCTCATTTAACGCTAGGTTAAAATCTACTCATAATTATTCTTATCCTGGAATTCCTAAACAGCGAAGACGTAAAGAGAAAATGGGTGACAGTCCATCTCTCTAAGTCTCCTACCATCCCCTTCCTCCTTTGACTCTTGGTCGGTCCTTGGCTTGCTAAAACCAAAAGTACGAAAAACAAACAGTAAGACAATAAGACATTGACATACACTGACTATATGCAAACCCACTTCTCGAAGCAATTCTGATGCAAACACTTCCACTTCTCTAAGCAACTCTGACGCAAACACTTTCACATTCATTCACATTCATCTTTTCCCATTCCTGAACAATGTTTTACCACATCTCTTCCTATCTCTCTTTCTTTCATTTGCACACAATTCCTCTCAACTGAGATCGTCTTGCCTACTAGTGAATAAATCCTTTTTACTTGACCACAGGAAACCTCTGATTTTGTTCTTGTTGTTGTTGATTATAAACATACACCATTAGCAGTAAATGCAGCTGTCATAAATTGGACATTCAATGTGAGACAAACGGTTTCGACTGTGTTTTTTAAGCTACACATGAGCCCACACAACCACCTCAGCGGTGAAAACATCTAGAACAATCAGAGCTTGTCCATTTTGCACTGACATGTGCATGTTTTTATGCGCATTGAGCTTCTGAGAGACGTGTATGGTCCCACTGATCATATAGCCGGCGTAATGAGAGTGAACCAGGACAGTAGTACCGAAGTCTCATTCACCAGCCGAGGCAAAGGTCTTACAAGCCCGGGAAGCAAGCCTAGACCATGAGAGTGTCTTTAAGTTGTCAATCTTTCATCTTTTCACAATTTCTTCCAGTTAACTACAGTCATAGTGGACAGGAGTTCACTTCTCACACTTTCTTTCAATCCTTCATTCCTTCCCCTTTTTTCTTCCATCTTTCATCCCTCTTCAGTGTTGTTGACCCACTCCTTTCTTTTTTATCCAACAATTTCAAAAGTACTTGAGTAGGTATTTAATACAATGCCATGGCTGCAAAAAAATATTAATATTATTTACTTCACTTTTTACACACATTTTCAAAAAATGTCATTCAAGAAAGCATAAACATACTTAGGGCCAAATTCGAACTTGAGATCTGTGCATGCAACTCACTAGCATGAGTAAATCATGCAATGATGTTACAGGTTAGGGTTGGTCCATAGTTCACATAGTGTTGTCCCTCTGACGTGTCCTTACCTGCCAGTCCAGAGGGCCAGAGAGGAGCAGCTCACTTCCCCAGGTGTTCAAATGGCACACTGACCTGGTGGAGAGGAGAGGGGGTTAACAGAAAGCATAGGCTTAGTATAAGGTGCTGTGCATTCAACAGACATATTATACATTCACATACACAGGCAGACAAACTTCAATCCCTTTCAGAAGAGGAAGAGTGGGGGAGCAGTGGGGTTCACGATAGCAGAAAGAGAGAGCAAAATAGAGAGAGATACAATGGTAGGTAAATTACCTGTGATGTGGCGATGCGTGACTGGCCCATCTGTGCAGTGAGGTCAGAGGAGGAGATGTTGGCGGGGGCGCCACGGTGGAGCCTCATGGCCACCTTTCTCTCTCGCTCCGCACGGGACACGGCCTGTGGGGACCGGTTCCCTACACACACACACATTATTGGTCAAATGGAATCTAGTGCTGGGCTGGAACAAATGCCTGCACACCTTGGACTTTCCTCAAAGTTTCCTCAGCCAAGTCCAAACACAACAGATTCTTTAAGAGAGATTCTTTAAAAAACCTAAATAGTTGGTGCATAGATCTGAAATAGTCAGTAGTAGAAAAAGAGAAGGTCCGGACTCTTAGATTTGTTTTAGTCCAAATGGAATAAACATTTTATTTGATATTTCACTTTCATTCTAAGAATGCAGACCTTTTCAACTACTGTTTGCCTCATGACTCACCTGACTGTGCGACTCCTCTGGAAGCAGGGTTAGAGGCTGCTGCATTGGGGCCATTTCTGATCCTGTCTACACCACCCGGGGGGTTGCCGCCCGGGGGTAGGGCACGAGGTACCCTAGGTCCCCCGCCGATCCTCTCATCCCCCTCTTTTCCCTCTCTCCTCTCCCTCTCCCTCTCCCTCTCCCCATCCTCGGCTGTCCTGCTGGCCCCCTGAAGCAGAAAGATGTATGTTCAGGTTAGGAAGGTGCCAGGGATTCAAAATAAACTCATAGGGAACCACGTTTCTATAATCAACTATGTAAACGTCATATATTATACATTTATAATACACATGTAATCCACTAATGTATAATTGCATTTAAAATGAAAATGTAATGATAAATAAGGTCAACAAATAGATATATTGTTAATAAATTATTAATAGTGTAATAATAATGGTTAATAGGGATGCAGTACTCACAAACTTGAGCATGTTCCAGTCAAAGACGTAGTCGTAGGAGAAGCCCTGTCTGTGGAACAGGTTTCTGAACAGCTGTCTCAGGTACGAGTAGTCCGGCTTGTCATCGAACCGCAGAGAGCGACAGAAGTTCAGGTAGGTGGAGAACTCAGCTGTGGATAGAGTGGGCGACAGAAAGACTCAGCTATGGATAGAGTGGGTGACAGAGAGACTCAGCTGTGGATAGAGTGGGTGACAGAAAGACTCAGCTGTGGATAGAATGGGTGACAGAGAGACTCAGCTGTGGATAGAGTGGGCGACAGAAAGACTCAGCTATGGATAGAGTGGGTGACAGAGAGACTCAGCTGTGGATAGAGTGGGTGACAGAAAGACTCAGCTGTGGATAGAGTGGGTGACAGAGAGACTCAGCTGTGGATAGAGTGGGCGACAGAAAGACTCAGCTGTGGATAGAGTGGGTGACAGAGAGACTCAGCTGTGGATAGAGTGGGTGACAGAGAGACTCAGCTGTGGATAGTGTGTGATAGAGAGACTCAGCTGTGGATAGAGTGGGTGACAGAGGGTAACCAAAGTGTCACCAAAGACTTGGGTCAAATGCACATTAATTTAGCTTGGCGTTGAAAGACTACTTGAAGTGTGTTTCTAACAACACTAACACAAACACACTCATGGTTAGTGTTGTAAACCCAGGATAAAGAAACAGACTTTAGCTACTTACAGGGGTATCCCTTGCAGAGCACCTCGATAGGGGTGGACATCTTCTTCTCACTGATGCGTTCGTACTTCTGCCTCTTGGTGGCGGCCTTGAGGCCCTGCCAGGGCAGAGAGCCCAGGTTGAAGTACATCAGGACGTAACCCAGAGACTCCAGGTCATCACGACGAGACTGCTCTGTAGAGAGAGGGAGGGGGAGAAGAGTGGGGGGTTGTGGGGGGAGAGAGGAGACATGGAGAGAGGAGACACTATACTGATCTTATTTAGACACACAAAAAAACAATAACGTGTATACCTTTAGAGGAGAAATAGGAGAGAAGAGGAGCATAGAGTAAAGGAAAGGAGGGAACAGGAGCATAGAGTAAAGGAAAGGAGAGAACAGGAGCATAGAGTAAAGGAAAGGAGAGACAGGGGAGTATAGAGTAAAGGAAATGAGAGAACAGGAGTATAGAGTAAAGGAAAGGAGAGAAGAGGAGCATAGAGTAAAGGAAAGGCGAGAAGAGGAGCATAGAGTAAAGGAAATAAGAGAAGAGGAGCATAGAGTAAAGGAAATGAGAGAAGAGGAGCATAGAGTAAAGGAAAGGCGAGAAGAGGAGCATAAAGTAAAGGAAAGGAGAGAACAGGAGCATAGAGTAAAGGAAAGGAGAGAACAGGAGCATAGAGTAAAGGAAAGGAGAGAACAGGAGTATAGAGTAAAGGAAATGAGAGAAGAGGAGCATAGAGTAAAGGAAATGAGAGAAGAGGAGTATAGAGTAAAGGAAATGAGAGAAGAGGAGCATAGAGTAAAGGAAATGAGAGAAGAGGAGTATAGAGTAAAGGAAATGAGAGAAGAGGAGCATAGAGTAAAGGAAATGAGAGAAGAGGAGTATAGAGTAAAGGAAATGAGAGAAGAGGAGCATAGAGTAAAGGAAATGAGAGAAGAGGAGTATAGAGTAAAGGAAAGGAGAGAAGAGGAGCATAGAGTAAAGGAAAGGAGGGAACAGGGGAGTATAGAGTAAAGGAAAGGAGAGACAGGGGAGTATAGAGTAAAGGAAAGGAGAGAACAGGAGTGAGGGAGGGAGGAAGAGAGAGGAGATGAAGAAGGGTCAATACTCCTACTGCAGTAGTTCTGTGAATCAACCCCTGATCAATACCGACGCAATCACGTAAAATCTATCGACTCTCTCACTACACACACAGCCGATGAAGGGTCAAACAAATGTGAACACACACGGTTAATATTACAATTAGTACTGTACCTATCCCCAGATGTGTGTTGATGGATGCGTAGCGTGCTGTGCCGGTCAGGTTCTTGTTCTCGCGGTAGGGGATGTGCTGGTGTGTGCGGGCGTCGCGGTACTTCTTGGCCAGGCCAAAGTCAATGATGTACACCAGGTTGCCCTTCTTGCCCAGGCCCATCAGGAAGTTGTCAGGCTTCACATCTCTGTGGATGAAGTTCTTAGAGTGGATGTACTCAATACGGCTGATCTGGAGAGGAGAAAGGGAGTGGAGGAAGAGGGGGAAAGGAGAGAGGGACTGGTTGACTATCATTATCAGTTCCAGTTCTTGGTTAAAGCCAATAACGTTATATATAATCAAAGGGTATTCTTTGAAAATGCCAGCACAATAAAGCATATAGAGAAGCATATGATATGATAAAAATAGGTTTTGGAGGAGGAGGAGGAGGCGTGCTGTACCATCTGGTCAGCCAGCAGCAGGACAGTCTTGAGGCTGAACTTGCGGGAGCAGAAGTTGAACAGATCCTCCAGACTGGGGCCTAGCAGCTCCATCACCATCACGTTGTAGTCTCCCTCTGCTCCACACCACTTTATGGATGGGATGCCCACTATAGGGAAGGGAAGGGAGAGTGTGATTTATAAGCTAGTGTCACTTACTGTGGTTCGAACCCAGGTCCAGAGTAAGCCTTCTAAGTTAAAGCCTAGGCATTAGCTTGGAAAACTCATGCAAAACTTCAGGTTTCAGGTTAGGGTTTCCCAACATAGTCGCCCACTACCCCCACCCCTGACCACACCCTCTTGTCCTACTCCTCTCTCACCTCCTCCCTGCATCATCTTGTAGAACTTGCTCTCGATGTGGAGTTGTGGGTGTTTGGTCTTCACACATTCCAGCTTAATGGCCACCTCCTCACCTGTGGCGATGTTAATGCCTGACAGAGACACAGGAAGGGACACATACCATGACCACCTTTTTGATGATGCAATCACCATGGTCTACTCTGACACAGTCTTTTCTTTTTATGGCCAGCTTTGATGTGTTCAATGATGAAATGTGTTCGGACAGAATTTAAAAGGATACTTTGGGATTTTGGCAATGAAACCCTTTCTCTATCTCTAACTTCTAGTATGAAAGAAGTTATAGGTAGTTCCGCAGCCGAATGCTAACAAGCGTTAGCGCAATGACTGGAAGTCTATGGTATCTACTAACATGCTAGCAGTTACCATAGACTTCCAGTCATTGTGCTAACACTAGTTAGCAACTTCCTTCAAACTGCACGCAGATACATAAAAATTGTATCCACAAGTTCATCTGACTGTGAAGAAGTAAATAAAAGTAGACAAAATCCTGAAGTATCCCTTTAAAGTTAGTATGGAAGGCAGTCTACTCTGGAATATGTTTATTTAGAGGTTTGTGAGAATAAGTAGAGTTAGAGCTACATTAAAACAAAGGTCTTACCCAGGTAAATGTCTCCAAAAGAGCCACTCCCTATCTTCCTGCCGAGGCGGTACTTGTTCCCCACTCTCAGTTCCATGGTTCCTGCTGTTCTTCCCAACTCACTGAGGGAGCAAACATACAGGAGGACATACATTTACATTTTAGTCATTCTTATCCAGAGTGACTTACAGGAGCAATTAGGGTTAAGTGCCTTGTTCAAGGGCACATCAACTAATTTATCACCTAGTTGACTCAGGGATGCGAACCAGCGACCTTTCGGTTACTGGCCTAACGCTCTTAACTGCTAGGCTACCTGCTGCCCCCTGTCCTCAATCAAACTGTAGATCGATATAGCTGAAGGACGTTGTGACGCAACCCAGTTCCATCTCAATCTCATGGGGATCCAACTCAAATAAGATGTTACAAATGGGAGAATTGGTTACAAAATAAGAAACGGGACAAGAGAAGACAAAATGAAGACCAAGTCAGGGATGGAGAAAGAAGGAAACATTATTTAAGCCAAAATAATTGGAATGGGAGTGTAAAATAGTGTGGTTAAAATGTTGATTTAAAAAAAATACGTTTTTTAACTTCTTATACGAAAGTTGGATGATTTAACTATGGATTTGAAAAAGCTGTGTACTATGCTTCTCTGAGAGGGCATGTGCAGGGGAAAACTCAGTGTGAATCTGATTTAATAAATCCAGCACTTTGAACCAGCTGGCATCTCATACACTCCATCTCACTTCAAAGGAAACCAGCACATAAACAAATATTTAGAATAACCTCATCATTTCAGAGTCCCAAATTAAATTAAGCGAAACACATTTTCTTCCAGCATGCTGCGTGCATGCTTTTCCCATCACAATACAGGAAGAGGTTTACTTTGGAAAATGGCTGTGATGTGAAAATGGCTGTGTTGAAATACATACATAGAAAAGACAGACTGATTATAAAGATGGTAAATATTTTTAATTTGCATTTATATTCATGCTCTGTAAGGGCAGTGCACTCAGGATGGCCTGCTGGTGTCCAGTCTGTAAAGGTTGGGAGCAGAGCAAAATATAATGTGTAACTGAGGAACACTAAAAATATTATTAAAAATGAACTAATAAAGTTAGAATATATTATATAATTCTATTCTATTAAAAAATACATATTCTACAGTCGTACATAATGGTGGTGGATGAGATGGGATAAATCCCAACAGAGATAGAACATTTTGAAGCAAGGTAAATGACAAGAACTACATGCAATCTTACCATGATCATTTCACACTGTAAACCCGTCTCAGTTAAGGTCAAACTCTTGTTAATGAATGCATATACGAAACAGCTCACGTTTGTGTTAGGTAAGTAGCCTACCCTATAAGCCTATTACAAAATTGAGCCCTATTCTTGTAGCAAGGTTGTAGCGCTGCTCCATAGCAAGATGCCAGGGGCCACGTCATTTGCTGCAGATCTAAAATAGTAAATCATCCAGTCGACAGAGCTGGGAAGCTAGATTAAACCTATCCAAAAGTCTAATCAATATAATTAGGCCTATATTAGACACATTCGAATTTACGTTCAGTGTTTATTGTCAATATTTGCACAAAGCCGCACCCTTGGCTTGGGAAAACCTTCTCGGTCGAGAAAAACCCTACGTCCCTACCTTCGGATTCTCACTCTCTTGTTTGGGTCCCTGTACAAACCCCAAACAGACAAACACAATTCCCCCTTATTTACCAATGGACCCGTGCCTTTCCTCCCCTCCGTTGCTCACCGTTTTTGATCAAGCTCTTCAGGGACTGCTGCCTTCCTTCCACCGAGGTGCTGATCAGGACGTTGTCATTCAAACAGCACCATGGACAGCGAAAGACGGCCGATGCGCTTGACGAACCATTCCTCACCGCCCTGCTGATCCCGATGTAAGCGTCCCGCGGTATACTCTGGTCTAGTCTGCAATGCGAATGACAGATATTTAGGTGTAAACTCAGAAATCCAGCTATTCCCCTATCTCTCGTCTCAGTTACACCATTGACAATATCAATGATGTCATTCAGCACAGACCATAAGAAAATGCCCGGATTACCTTAAAGACACCGCGCGCCTCATGCAGCTGTTGTTCCACTATTGAGAATGTCGTGAGTTGGACCACTTTCCAAGGCTGCTATAGTCAGTCTACTGAAAGTGTTGTTGTTTGTTGAGTCTAAAAAGACTGTAGGATCAGTCTCACTGTTGTCTAATTCTAAATAACGCATTTGTAACTTTACCTTTTAAAATGATTTGATGTGGTTCGATGTATTGGTTTTGTGAGAGGGCTGCAAGATGTTTATTTGCCAATAAGTAGTATGCTTAATAGTAGCCTATGCTTTAATTGAGTTGAACCTGTTGGCTCTCTTCAAAAGTAAAATATCATATTCCTGCTCAAATTCAGCAATTAAATGTTATTCTTTACTTGGTAAAGATTTTTCATGGCCTTTTTTCTAAAATAGTGAATTATTTCATTTTTCTTTCATTTTAATTTCTAAATCAGATTTAACCTTTGCTGAGTATGATCATTCCCCTAATGTACAACTTAAAAGTATCCAAAATTATATTGAGTGTCGGCTTTTCTCTATGTCTACATTTGTAATGGTAAAGGTTTAAATATTATCATTTATTTAATACATGTCGGGTCTTGAAGATACGCTGTGTTCATTCTTCATATTCTGTCGCTAAGTGTATTTTCTGTTGGTGTAATTAAGCATGATACGGAGAATGATCCGAGATCACTATGTCATGGATTTTTTAACCCAGTAAATTGTTGAGCATTTAAAATTTTTAAAAATGTAGTGAATTCTTGAATAGCTTTTCTGAATTGAGAAAAAATAAGTAGTCTTTTGTAGTTGGGAGTAGTAGTCTCCAGGTGTCCTGTAAATTATTTGTAGACATGGCATTTTTCAGCTTCTTTGGAGGTTCCTTGAATCTGTCAATCTTATCGAATGTATGATTTAGTTCACCTGCTAAAATAATAGTACCTTTCTGTATTTGATCTAATATAGCTTGAATTCTGTCTAAAAACACCAGATGTGCCCCTGGTGGAATATACAATGAAATCAATGTACATTGTTCACCATGTAAGGTACAATTCAACATTAGAAAACTGCCTTCTTGGTCAGTGTGTCACGTTTGCCGTAAGGAGACCAAAGGGCAGAGTGAAGAACGCAGCGTGAAGAACACTTAACAAACTTACAAAAACAACCGTGAGGCTATAATAAACCGAGTGCAGACACAGGCTAACTATACATAGACAATAACCCACAAAATACCCAAGGAAAATGGCTACCTAAATATGGTCCCCAATCAGAGACAACGATAAACAGCTGCCTCTGATTGAGAACCAATCTAGGCAACCATAGACATAAAAACACCTAGACTAGAAACAACCCCATAAACATACAAAAATCCTAGACAGGAAAAAACACATATATCACCCTCGTCACACCCTGACCTAACCAAAATAATAAAGAAAACAAAGATAACTAAGGTCAGGGAGTGACACAGTGTGCTGGGATATAAGGGAAAGGGGTGTATTCTTATTTATCAGGATGCCTACACCTCTGCTGTTACTACAGTAGATGGCAGCATAGGCCTCTCTAACCCAAGTCCTCTTTAAATATTCAATTTCTCCTTTTTTGAAAAGTAACTCTTGCAGGATTGTTTGTTTGTTGTTGTTTCCATCGGCCCTGTGAGTTGTGCTGGCTGGAATTTTGTGGAGTACCAGCGTTAGCCTACTTTGATACTATACTAAAGCTAAAGAGGGTTGGAATAATGGAGAGGACAGTGTTTTGCTGTCACAGGTGCATGATCTTTTAAATCAACAAAAATATGTCAAAAGCAATTGTTACAGAAACAGGAAAATAGCTTCAAGAGCTTTGTTCAAATACTGGTGGACTCAACTAACAAAAGAATGGACGATCTGACCAGAGGTCCAAGACCTTAAGAACAGTTTGCAGAGAGGCGGATGTCCTGAAAGAGAGACTTGCAGCAAGATCACAACAAACGGTAAGTCCACGCAAGATGATGTCAGCACTGTCTGTGAATCATTTATAGAATATCACCAAAGGCATTACAGTAGGGGTTAGAAACGCTGTGGTACCACAGTATGAGTCATAATACCCATAAAACCTAGCCAAACACGGAAATGGTTGCAATAATTTTTCTAGCATTCATTTTTTCCATTGGGGATTTTAGCAACACTTAAAATAAGGTCTGTGTTTCATGTAGGCTTACCCTGGCATGATGTATTTGCCTGTATTTACCTCCCAAAAATGAAATGCTAAATAGCTGCTAATATGGCTATCATACAGAACTACAAATGCCTGTCACAAGCTTCACGTCACGCACCAGGGCCATGATGATCTGGACAACACCATACTACCCTCCAAGCTCATCATTATGCGTGAGGCCCTGGGTCTGAACACCGCCCTGTGCAACTGGGTCCTGGACTTCCTGACGGGCTGCCCCCAGGTGGTGAAGGTAGGAAGCATCACCTCCACTCTGCTGATCCTCAACACACAAGGGTGTGTGCTCAGTCCCTTCCTGTACTCTCTGTTCACCCATGACTGCGTGGCCAAGCACGCCTCCAAGTGAATCATCAAGTTTGCGGACAACACAACAGTAGTAGGCTTGATTACTAACGATGACGAGACAGCCTACATAGAGGAGGTGAGGGCTCTGGGAGTGTGGTACCTCTCACTCAACGTCAACAAAACAAAAGAGATGATCGTGGACTTGAGCGGGAGGTACTGGTGGCCTACCTTGGCTAAGGACATGAGGGTTTATGTTTCCTCCTGCCTGGTGTGCGCCCAGTGTAAGGCTCCTCGGCACCTGCCCAGAGGTAAGCTACACCCCTTACCCATTCCACAGCGGCTTTGGTCGCACCTGTCGGTGGATTTTCTGACGGATCTTCCACAGTGTAACACCGCGATCCTGGTCGTTGTGGATCGTTTCTCTAAGTCCTGTCATCTCCTCCCTCTGCCTGGTCTCTCTACAGCCCTACAGACTGCAGAGGCCTTGTTTACACACGTCTTCTGGCACTACGGGGTGCCTGAGGATATAGTGTCTGATCGGGCTCCCCAGTTCACGTCTATGGTCTGGAAGGCGTTCATGGAACGTCTGGTGGTCTCGATCAGCCTTACTTCAGGGTTTCACCCCGAGAGTAATGGGCAGGTGGAGAGAGTGAACCAGGATGTGGGCAGGTTTCTGCGGTCCTATTGCCAGGACCAGCCGGGGGAGTGGGTGGCGTTCATGCCCTGGGCCGAGATGGCACAGAACTCGCTTCGCCACTCCTCCACTAACCTCTCTCCCTTCCAGTGCATACTGGGTTACCAGCCGGTTCTGGCGCCTTGGCATCAGAGTCAGACGAGGTTCCTGCGGTGGACGACTGGTTCAGGCACACGGAGGAGACATGGGAAGCTGTCCGTGTTCACCTTCAGCAGGCCGTGATGCGCCAAAAGGAGAATGCAGATCGCCACCGCAGTGAGGCCCCGGTGGTTGCACCGGGGGACTGGGTCTGGCCATCGAACCGAAACCTGCCCCTCCGCCTGCCCTGCCGGTAGTTTGGGCCATTTAAAGTCCTGAGGAGAGAGAACAAGGTTTGTTATAGGTTACAGCTCCCACCCGATTACTGTTTTAACCACTCGTTCCATGTGTCTCTCCTCAGGCCGGAGGTGGCTGGCCCGCTCCAGGAGTCTGATGTGTGGGAGGTTCCATCGAGGGGGCCCCTGTCCTTGTACGTAATTGTTTCTGGTAGTGCCTGTGCACGGTATGCTGGTATTACCGGGTTTTTGTTTCACCCATTTCATGTATTGTCTTGTTGACGGTGGTTTATGGATATTAAACGACACCATTGTAAATCAGTTTTCGCTCTCCTGCGCCTGACTTCTCTGCCGCCAGTACGCACCTCATTACAGTTTACATATCTGGCATTACTCATCTCATATGTATATACTGTTTCCTATGCTATTCTATGGTATCTCATTCAGTTAATAATGTTTACATATCTTGCATTACTCATCTCATATGTATTTACTATATTCTATATTATTCACTGTATCTTTGTCCGTTCCGCTCTGACATTGCTCGTCCATATGTATATAGTCTTAATTAATTTGTGTGTATTGGGTATATGTTGTGTAATTTGTTAGATATTACTTGTTAGATATTACTGCACTGACGGAGCTAAAAGCACAAGCATTTCGCTACACCCTCAACAACTTCTGCTAATTTGTCACGACTCCTACCGAAGGGGGCTCCCCTGCCTGTTCTGGCGGCTCTCGGTGGTCGTCGTTGCCGATCTACTAGCTGCCACCGATCATCCCCTTTTCCTTTTCTGTTTGTTATGTCTTATTGGTTGCACCTGTCTCTTGTTTTAGTTTTGATTCAGGACTATTTAAGCCTGTTTGGCCCACCTGTTTTTGTGCCGGCTTGTTATCTGTTAGTCGAGGTTGTTGCGTGTAGTGTTCCCTGTCTTTTTGTGCCCTGTTTTGGGCTGGACACTTTTTTGATATTCGCCTGTTGTTTTGGGCGTTTGTGTTGGATGCCGCAATAAAGTCAGGTTTACCCCATTATCCTCTGCTCTCTGCGCTTGACTCCGCACCCACCACTCCAGGCTGTGTGACATAATCACGTGTATGTGACCAATAAAATGTGATTTGATTTGACAAGTTTGCCAAATACAGGCAAAGGTAAGAATATCTGGATGAACTATCTGATGTTAGCTACACTTAGTAATTAATAAATTGTCTAAATTGGTTTAAATAGACGATTCTGAAATCTGTCTTGGGCAAGATTTAAATGTACACAATACCTGTCATCTAGCTAGCTAGTTAGCCACTAGCTCTCAAAAACATGTCTTCTCCGTATGTAGGGTTTTTAGTGATTACATTCACCCACTGTTAGCTCCATGTGAACTACAATTATGATGCTGTGTTTTAAAGTTTATAAACAGCAATAATAATTGTTTTTAAACCGTTTAAAAAAAACATATGCTGATGTCTACCTTATCTTTCATATCAGCGAGAAATAATCTTTCAAATAAAAATGCATAGTTACTGTAGCAGTTTTGCACAGATCCACATGCTGTGTGTGCCTCCAGTTAACAAACTGCACTTCCTCCCCAGTTATGCTTACACACAGGTGTTCTGAGCACGCTGGATAGCAAATTAACACTAGTGGCCGCCTAGGTCTTCCGTAAACAAATGATGTAACATGGAGATATAGCTGTGTGGGAACACTAAACCTAACCCTATACAGTGCCTTCAGAAAGTATTCATACCCCTTGACTTATTACACATTTTGTTGTGTTACAGCCTGAATTCAAAATGGATAACTTTTGGTTTTCTCACCCATCTACACACAATACACTATAATGATGAAGAGAAAACATGTTTTTAGAAAAATTTGCCAATTTATTGAAAATTAAATACAGAAATATCTTAATTACATAATAATTCACAGCCCTGAGTCAATTATTTGTTGAAGAACCTTCAGCTGCGATTACAGTTGTGAGTCTTTCTGGGTAAGTCGCTAAGAGATTTTCACACCTGCACAACATTTGCCCGATATTATTAAAAAAATTATTCAAGCTAAGTTAAATTTGTTGTTGATCATTGCTAGACAATCATTTTCAGGTCTTGCCATAGACTTTCAAGTAGATTTAAGTCAAAACTGTAACTTGGCCACTCAGGAACTTTCACGGTCTTTGTGGTAAGCAACTTCAGTGTAGATTTGGCCATGTGCTTTAGGTTATTGTCTTGCTGAAAGGTGAATTCATTTCCCAGTGTCTGCTGGAGAGCAGACTGAATCCTCTAGGATTTTGCCTGTGCTTAGCTCCATTCTGTTTCATTTTTACCCTGAAAAACGCAACAATCCCTAACGATTACAAGCATACTCATAACAAGATGCAGCCACCACTATGCTTGAAAATATGGAGAGTGGTACGGTACTCAGTAATGTGTTGTATTGGATTTGCCCCAAACATAACACTTTGTATTCAGGACAAAAAGTTAATTGCTTTGTCACATTTTTGCAATATTGCATCAGTGCCTTATTGCAAACAGGATGCAAGTTATGGAATATTTGTATACTGTACAAGCTACCTTCTTTTCACCCTGTCAATTAGGTTAATATTGTGGAGTAACTACAATGTTGTTGATCCATCCTCAGTTTATTCCTATCACAGCCATTCAACTCTATAACTGTTTTAAAGTCACCAGAGTTAGGAAGGATGCCTGTATCTTTGTAGTGACTGGGTGTATTGATACACCAACCAAAGTGTAATTGAACAACTTCCCCATGCTTAAAGGGATATTTTTGTATTTATTTTTTTACTTGTCTACCAATAGGTGCCCTTCTTTGCTCGGCATTTGAAAACCTCCTTGGTCTTTCTGGTTTAATCTGTGTTTGAAATGCATTGCTCAACTGAGGGACCTTACAGACAATTGTATGTGTGGGCTACAGAGGGAGACCATGCATTTTTTAGACATATTTAACCTGTTTTTTTGGGGTAGACACACAACTACCTTCATACTTCCATTCATTTTTAAAATACCGTACCGGTTACCTTCAGATGAGTCCTGTGACACATTAGTTTGTAGCCGAAACGGTTCGGACGCTACAAAGAGAAGTTGGAACATCGATGATACCGACTACAGAAGATTCCCCTGACATTTTTTGGGTCGTAGAGCAAAACAGAGACCACCATTGGGGGTCGTAGAGCAAAACGGAGACCACCATTGGGGTGGTAGAGCAAAACGGAGACCACCATTGTGTTCGTGAGTGTCTCCCCTTTCCATAGAGTGGACAAACCGTTCGGACACTACAGATATTTTCATGAGGAGACCAATTTCGGAATGTCTCATGGTCTGACAAACACCGCTCTAACTCTGCCACCTTTCAACTCTGATGTGGAAGTGCAACACTGGCACATGCGGTGGATTGAGACGCATCCAATGCAAGAAAACATATCTCTAGCTTAAACTGACACATTTTTATTTTTTAATCGACTCAATCAACTCTAGGGGGTTAAATCCACTTCAATGAGGGTAGATGAAGGGGAGGAAACAGGTTAAAGAGGGATTTTTAAGCCTGAAGACAATTGAGACATAAACTGTGTACGTCTGCCATTCAGAGGGTGAATGGGCCAGACAAAATATTGAAGTGCCTTTGAACAGGGTATGGTAGTAGATGCCAGGTGCACAAGCTTGTGTCAAGAACTGAAACGCTGCTGGGTTTTTCACGCTCAACAGTTTCCAATATATACTGTATCAAGAATGGTCCACCACCTGAAGGACATCCAGCCAATTTGACACAACTGTGGGAAGCATTGGAGTCCACATGGGCCAGCATCCCTGTGGAATGCTTTCGACACCTTGTAGAGTCAATGCCCCGATGGATTGAAGCTGTTCTGAAGGCAAAAGAGGTGCAAATCAATATTAGGAAGGTGTTCCTAATGTTAGGTATACTCAGTGTATACCACCATTCATTTTTTAAACTGTCACTTGGCTACCTTCAGTGTGCCTTCATTGTGTAGCCCAAAATGTTTGGACGCTACAGACAGAACCTGGCAGATCGGCGGTACTGACATCAGACGAGTCCTGTGACACTTTTGGGGGTCGTAGAGGATGCGGTGGATTGAGACACAGCACATGCAGAAAAACAGATATCTCTAGTTTAAACAGATGGATTTTGATGGGGATTTGAATTATTATGCTAATTAGATTTCCACGGGGCGCTTAGATCGACTCTAGGAGGTTTAAGCACATTTTCACTCCTGAACTTATTTGGGCTTGCCATAGCATAGGGGTTGAATACTTATATTAGTTTTATAATTGAATTGTAAACATTTTGAAAAACATAATTCCACTTTGACATTGTTGGGTGTTGTGTGACCAAAAATCAGTGACCAATTTGATAAATTTTTAATCCAGGCTGTAACACAACAAAATGTGGAAAAAGTCAAGGTGGTGTGAATACTTTCTGAAGGCACTGTAAAGGTGTGTAGCAATTTAAACTTAAATATATATATATATATATATATATTTATATATATATACAGTGCCTTGCGAAAGTATTCGGCCCCCTTGAACTTTGCAACCTTTTGCCACATTTCAGGCTTCAAACATAAAGATATAAAACTGTATTTTTTTGTGAAGAATCAACAACAAGTGGGACACAATCATGAAGTGGAACGACATTGGGCGTGCAAAATTATTCAGCCCCCTTAAGTTAATACTTTGTAGCGCCACCTTTTGCTGCGATTACAGCTGTAAGTCGCTTGGGGTATGTCTCTATCAGTTTTGCACATCGAGAGACTGACATTTTTTCCCATTCCTCCTTGCAAAAAAGCTCGAGCTCAGTGAGGTTGGATGGAGAGCATTTGTGAACAGCAGTTTTCAGTTCTTTCCACAGATTCTCGATTGGATTCAGGTCTGGACTTTGACTTGGCCATTCTAACACCTGGATATGTTTATTTTTGAACCATTCCATTGTAGATTTTGCTTTATGTTTTGGATCATTGTCTTGTTGGAAGACAAATCTCCGTCCCAGTCTCAGGTCTTTTGCAGACTCCATCAGGTTTTCTTCCAGAATGGTCCTGTATTTGGCTCCATCCATCTTCCCATCAATTTTAACCATCTTCCCTGTCCCTGCAGAAGAAAAAAAGGCCCAAACCATGATGCTGCCACCACCATGTTTGACAGTGGGGATGGTGTGTTCAGGGTGATGAGGTGTTGCTTTTACGCCAAACATAACTTTTTGCATTGTTGCCAAAAAGTTCAATTTTGGTTTTATCTGACCAGAGCACCTTCTTCCACATGTTTGGTGTGTCTCCCAGGTGGCTTGTGGCAAACTTTAAACGACACTTTTTATGGATATCTTTAAGAAATTGCTTTCTTCTTGCCACTCTTCCATAAAGGCCAGATTTGTGCAATATACGACTGATTGTTGTCCTATGGACAGAGTCTCCCACCTCAGCTGTAGATCTCTGCAGTTCATCCAGAGTGATCATGGGCCTCTTGGCTGCATCTCTGATCAGTCTTCTCCTTGTATGAGCTGAAAGTTTAGAGGGACGGCCAGGTCTTGGTAGATTTGCAGTGGTCTGATACTCCTTCCATTTCAATATTATCGCTTGCACAGTGCTCCTTGGGATGTTTAAAGCTTGGGAAATCTTTTTGTATCCAAATCCGGCTTTAAACTTCTTCACAACAGTATCTCGGACCTGCCTGGTGTGTTCCTTGTTCTTCATGATGCTCTCTGCGCTTTTAACGGACCTCTGAGACTATCACAGTGCAGGTGCATTTATACGGAGACTTGATTACACACAGGTGGATTGTATTTATCATCATTAGTCATTTAGGTCAACATTGGATCATTCAGAGATCCTCACTGAACTTCTGGAGAGAGTTTGCTGCACTGAAAGTAAAGGGGCTGAATAATTTTGCACGCCCAATTTTTCAGTTTTTGATTTGTTAAAAAAGTTTGAAATATCCAATAAATGTCGTTCCACTTCATGATTGTGTCCCACTTGTTGTTGATTCTTCACAAAAAAAAATACAGTTTTATATCTTTATGTTTGAAGCCTGAAATGTGGCAAAAGGTCGCAAAGTTCAAGGGGGCCGAATACTTTCGCAAGGCACTGTGTATATATATATATATATATATTTGTCTCCCGTCCATGGCCGCCATTTTGAGAAGAGGAGCGGGGAGGAACGGGTTCATGAACTTGTGATGACAGTTATGAGAATGAGTATACAGTGTAATATATGACTACCACCATATACATATACATATATATTTCTAGCTAATATGAAAAATACAATCCGTATGTTTCCAAACCCGCACTCCAAGCGATATGCTTCAACGTTCAGAACGTGCTTTAGGGATCTTAACAAAACTCACCCAACCAGAAGACACTATCGTCAACAGACGCTAAAGCAGTTAGGGTCTATGAATGGGGTAGCTAGCAACATTATCCTGGCTAGATGGCTACATTAGCAGTCTTTTTATCTAGCCATTTAAATGCATGTGAAATTCATACACATTTGTTTAGCTTTCTTTGGCTTTAATAAACCAACAGTTTAACTTGATAGTTAACTAGCTATCTAACTTAGATGGTGAAGCTAGCATTCTAGATAATGTTTGCTTGTATCTGTGGGTGAGGGGTGGGTAGCCTAATTCAAGTACTAATTGACTTGTAGCTACCCTAGCTAGCTGTATTATTTTGGTCTGGCTTTCCGAGAGGTTTCAGAGATGGATTGATTAGCATCCTCTCAAGTCAACAGTGTGCTTACTTTACTGCGGGAAGACATTGGTCCATTTGCTGTTACTGTTATAGCTAGTAGGCAAGGTTATGTAACCTTATTTAGTCATTCCTGATATGGTGGATTTTAAATTAATTGGTATTCACACATTTGTTTTTGGGTAAAATTACTGTCATGTTATTGATGCCAAATTTCTAACCAAATAAAATAACACTTTATTTGTCACATTCACCAAACACCATGAAATTCTTCCTTATGAGTCCTTAACCAACAATGCAGTTTTAAGTAAAAATAAGAGTTAATAAAATATTTAATAATACAACAAAATAACAATAACGAGGCTATATATACAGGGCGTACCGGTACCGAGTCAATGAGAAGATTGTCCTTCTGGAAGGCTCTCCCATCTCCGCAGCGGAACTTGGTCACCTCCCTGACCAAGGCCCTTCTCCCCCGATTGTTCAGTTTGGCTGGGCGGCCATCTCTAGGAAGAGTCTTGGTGGTTCAAAACTTCTTCCATTTCAGAATGATCGCAGAAATGTTTTGTTACCCTTCCCCAGATCTGTGCCTCGACACAATCCTGTCTTGGAGCTCTACTGACAATTCCTTTGACCTCATGGCTTGGTTTTTGCTCTAACATGCACTGTCAACTGTGGGACCTTATATAGACAGGTTTGTGCCTTTTCAAATCATGTCCAGTCAATTGTTTTTACCACAGTTGGAGTCCAATCAAGTTGTAGAAACATCTCAAGGATGATCAATGGAAACAGGATGCACAATGTTGAGTCTCATAGCAAAGGGTCTGAAAACTTATGTAAATAAGCTATTTCTGTTTTTGTTTTTTTCAATACATTTACAAACATTTCTGAAAAACTGTTTCCGCTTTTTCATTATGGGCTATCGTGTGTAGATTGACGAGGCAAAAAAATATTTGTATCCATTTTAGAATAAGGCTGTAACATAACAAAATGTGGAAAAAGTCAAGCGGTCTGAATACTTTCCGAATACACTGTACGTACATACGGTCACTATGGGGACAATGTCATTGATGTACTTATTGATGAAGGTGACTGATAGTATACTCCTCAATGCCATCATATGAATCCTGGAATATATTCCAGTCTGTGCTAGCAAAACAGTCCTGTAGTTTAGCATTTGCGTCATCTGACAAACCATTTCAATGGTATTGATATATAACGCATGCACCACTCTCAAGTTGAGACTGCTAAACGTGGCTGCTGTGAAGAAGGGAGCAGCTGCGGACCAGAAGACTACAGTCATAGCAGCAGTGGTCCACACATGCCCTGACTGTTGGGTGAGTATTTTTGGTTGGTACTGTATGTGCCTTTAGGTTCCTCTCTATGTGTAGGCTGTTGTACTGGCATGTGTGGTACAGTCTTTTATATGTATATTCATTGGTTACATCGTATTGCTTTGTTTATAATTTGTGTCAACTTTGAATTCAATCTAAACCACAGATTAACTTCCTCCATTTTGTACATGACATTTAGACATTCAAGCAGCACTTAGAGAGCAAGCATCTCCAGTCTCCACTGGTCCCAGTACTGGTTGATGCTCAGGCCTAAGTGACCACACACACTTCAATGGACCTACAGGTGGGTTAAGATTCTTCCATCATTTACACATAGTTGACATAGTGTAAACCATCATGTTGTCAACCAAATTCTGTCCTCAATGCTTAAGTTGTATTGTGTATGTCTCAACTGGTGGAAATGCTGTGATCACTCATCTTTAATGCTGTGATCACTTATCGTCTTTAATGTTGTGATCTTTCATGTTGTGATCACTCATCGTCTTTAATGCTGTGATCACTCATCGTCTTTAATGCTGTGATCACTCATCGTCTTTAATGCTGTGATCACTCATCGTCTTTAATGCTGTGATCACTCATCATCTTTAATGTTGTGATCACTCGTCTTTAATGCTGTGATCACTCATCATCTTTAATGTTGTGATCACTCATTGTCTTTAATGCTGTGATCACTCATTGTCTTTCATGTTGTGATCACTCATTGTCTTTAATTCTGTGATCACCCATCGTCTTTCATGTTGTGATCACTCATCGTCTTTAATGTTGTGATCATTCATCGTCTTTAATGTTGTGATCACTCATCGTCTTTATTGCTGTGATCACTCATCGTCTTTAATGTTGTGATCACTCGTCTTTCATGCTGTGATTCACAGACGCAAGATGACCACGATTTGAATGTTGTAACTGAGATGGAATGACATCGAGGGACACAAGCCCCCCCCCCCCCCCCTTTTCTATGTGCTTACTATACCACAGGTCAATGTAGTCTACCAGTCAATTGTCTATCCTGCCCTCTATCCATAGTGACAATAGTGGTAGTTGGATCATTTGTCCAGATCTGCAATAGGTTAACTAACAATCATACCACACATAAAATCATTCAAATCTGCACCAATTTTCAATATAAATTCACAAGATAGAGCTGATAGGCAGCTCAAAAAGCTCCCCTATTGATCTTGTTTAGGGACAATAAAATGATCCTACCCAGACTAGCCACATTCCAATGAACAATTGAGTACAATTCATCTCTAGGCTCTAAACTACATTAAACATGTCATTTGAATAATGGCACAAAAGCATTGTTATTTGAATGTTCCATTCCATTTGGATCGATTGTGGGTCTACTCTACAGTTTATAGAAAGACGCAGTCGCAGGCCAGTCTGGTTGTATTTTTTACTTCTGATACTGATGTGCTGTCTGCAGGGCCTAAAATTAACATCCGCCACCCGCCAAATGCAGGTAGATTTGGGCATTTGCGAGTAAGATTTGAGCTAATCACACAAAGAACTACGAATCCTATAATATCCCACCTCTGCGCAACACTGCCTGGCTTGGGAGCTGTGCGCACTGTGATTGAAGTGCTGAAGTAAGATTCATTTTTAGAAACGCTGTGCACAGGCATAAAAGTTGATCTAATTTACTCAAAAGTAAACTAAAGTGAGACTTTGTCCTTGTGTTCCTTGGCTATTTAAATTGTTTTGTTCACAAGCTCGGTTGCTAGAGACATATTGGCTACCAGTCAGATTCTCTCTCACAGGCAGGTGTAATTATGGCATAAATATATTTTGGCTGGTAAAAATCTGAGTGGCTAGTAGATTGTTAAACTGTCACATTGGCTGGTGGACCAAAAAGTCAATTTCAGGCCCTGGCTGTCTGTTGTCGATCATCATTCCCCCAAATTGTCCTGTATAGTATGGCCACATAGGCCTATCCTCCCAGCAGTTATTTAAAAAAGATTAAGACTTGTTCTGACTCCTTTCCGAGCAGCTATTCTTCGACCTAGAACCTAACACTTCAATAGCCTAAGTATTTTCCATTTCATGTATTAAATATGACCTTTTATATGTGACCTAAAGACAACTAGTCACAATGAAAATTCATTGCAAATATTTTATATAATTATACAGTGCCTTGCGAAAGTATTCGGCCCCCTTGAACTTTGCGACCTTTTGCCACATTTCAGGCTTCAAACATAAAGATATAAAACTGTATTTTTTTGTGAAGAATCAACAACAAGTGGGACACAATCATGAAGTGGAACGACATTTATTGGATATTTCAAACTTTTTTAACAAATCAAAAACTGAAAAATTGGGGGTGCAAAATTATTCAGCCCCTTTACTTTCAGTGCAGCAAACTCTCTCCAGAAGTTCAGTGAGGATCTCTGAATGATCCAATGTTGACCTAAATGACTAATGAAGATAAATACAATCCACCTGTGTGTAATCAAGTCTCCGTATAAATGCACCTGCACTGTGATAGTCTCAGAGGTCCGTCAAAAGCGTAGAGAGCATCATGAAGAACAAGGAACACACCAGGCAGGTTCGAGATACTGTTGTGAAGAAGTTTAAAGCCGGATTTGGATACAAAAAGATTTCCCAAGCTTTAAACATCCCAAGGAGCACTGTGCAAGCGATAATATTGAAATGGAAGGAGTATCAGACCACTGCAAATCTACCAAGACCTGGCCGTCCCTCTAAACTTTCAGCTCATACAAGGAGAAGACTGATCAGAGATGCAGCCAAGAGGCCCATGATCACTCTGGATGAACTGCAGAGATCTACAGCTGAGGTGGGAGACTCTGTCCATAGGACAACAATCAGTCGTATATTGCACAAATCTGGCCTTTATGGAAGAGTGGCAAGAAGAAAGCAATTTCTTAAAGATATCCATAAAAAGTGTAGTTTAAAGTTTGCCACAAGCCACCTGGGAGACACACCAAACATGTGGAAGAAGGTGCTCTGGTCAGATAAAACCAAAATTGAACTTTTTGGCAACAATGCAAAACGTTATGTTTGGCGTAAAAGCAACACAGCTCACACCATCCCCACTGTCAAACATGGTGGTGGCAGCATCATGGTTTGGGCCTGCTTTTCTTCAGCAGGGACAGGGAAGATGGTTAAAATTGATGGGAAGATGGATGGAGCCAAATACAGGACCATTCTGGAAGAAAACCTGATGGAGTCTGCAAAAGACCTGAGACTGGGATGGAGATTTGTCTTCCAACAAGACAATGATCCAAAACACAAAGCAAAATCTACAATGGAATGGTTAAAAAAAAAACATATCCAGGTGTTAGAATGGCCAAGTCAAAGTCCAGACCTGAATCCAATCGAGAATCTGTGGAAAGAACTGAAAACTGCTGTTCACAAATGCTCTCCATCCAACCTCACTGAGCTCAAGCTGTTTTGCAAGGAGAAATGGGAAAAAATGTCAGTCTCTCGATGTGCAAAACTGATAGAGACATACCCCAAGCGACTTACAGCTGTAATCGCAGCAAAAGGTGGCGCTACAAAGTATTAACTTAAGGGGGCTGAATAATTTTGCACGTCCAATTTTTCAGTTTTTGATTTGTTAAAAAAGTTTGAAATATCCAATAAATGTCGTTCCACTTCATGATTGTGTCCCACTTGTTGTTGATTCTTCACAAAAAAATACAGTTTTATATCTTTATGTTTGAAGCCTGAAATCTGGCAAAAGGTCGCAAAGTTCAAGGGGGCCGAATACTTTCGCAAGGCACTGTAAATATAGCATCAAAATGCTGAAAATCTTATTTCCCACAAGCTGATCATTGTCTGCAGCCGGCTCTGATCTTAGTGTAATGAAACAGGTAGGGAGAGTGAGCTTGCTCGTGGTGGTCGGCGAACCCTCAACCTTCTGACCCGTAGCCATGTGTGGCATTGACTGTATCACAAAACCAGCCTGAAAAGGTAAAGCCGATATCCACGTTTGTAAACACAGGGTTGCTAGAGTTAGTTCTTTATAGTGGTAATAATCCATTTAGAGTTCATTTTATGGAGGGGGAGGGTGTGTAAATAAACTCAGCAAAAAAAGAAATGTCCTCTCACTGTCAACTGAATAGCGTTTCAATCGGAGACGTCACTTGCTCTGAGACCTTGAAGTAGTGGTTCCCCTTGCTCTGCAAGGTCCGAGGCTTTTGTGGAGCGATGGGTAACGATGCTTCGAGGGTGACTGTTGATGTGTGCAGAGGGTCCCTGGTTCGCGCCCGGCGAGGGGACGGTCAACATTTATACTGTTACATAGGTGCATTCTTGTCAAATAAATATGATTGTGGATACATTCTGCAATGAGTTAATCTGGCTTTGAGGGTATTAAATAGGCTGAACGAGAAAAGGTTCTGGTAAAATAAGGGTAGCCTAGTATTCATGTCATAATAATAGTAGAGAGAATGATTTATTTCTGCTTTTATTTCTTTCATCATATTCTCAGTGGGTCAGAAGTTTACATACACTCAATTAGTTAGTATTTGGTAGCATTGCCTTTAAATTGTTTAACTTGGGTCAAACGTTTCGGGTAGCCTTCCACAAGCTTCCCACAATAAGTTGGGTGAATTTTGGCCCATTCCTCCTGACAGAGCTGGTGTAACTGAGTCAGGTTTGTAGGCCTCCTTGTTTGCAGACACTTTTTCAGTTCTGCCCACAAATTTTCTATGGGATTGTGGTCATGGCTTTGTGATGGCCAGTCCAATACCTTGATTTTGTTGTCCTTAAGTCATTTCGCCACAACTTTGGAAGTATGCTTGGGGTCATTGTCCATTTGGAAGACCCAATTGCGACCAAGCTTTAACTTCCTGACTGATGCCTTGAGATGTTTCTTCAATATATCCACATCATTTTCTTTCCTCATGATGACATCTATTTGGGGAAGAGTATCAGTCCATCCTGCAGCAAAGCACCCTCACAACATGATGGTGCCACCCCGTGCTTCACGGTTGTGATGGTGTTCTTCGGCTTGCAAGCCTCTCCCTTTTTCCTCCAAACATAACGATGGTTATGGCCAAACAGTTCTATTTTTTGTTTCATCGGATCAGAGGACATTTCTCCAAAAAGTACGATCTTTGTCCCCATGTGCAGTTGCAAACCATAGTCTATCTTTCTTATGGCAGTTTTGGAGCAGTGGCTTCTTCCTTACTGAGCGGCCTCTCAGGTTATGTCGATATAGGACTCATTTTACTGTGGATATAGATACTTTTGTACCCGTTTCCTCTAGCTTCTATAGTCATGACATAAGTATCGGGAATTTTCCAAGCTGTTTAAAGCCACAGTCAACTTAGTGTATGTAAACTTCTGACCCACTGTAATTGGGGTACAGTGAATTATAAGTGAAATAATCTGTCTGTAAACAATTGTTGGAAAAATGACTTATGTCATGCACAAAGTAGATGTCCTAACCGACTTGCCAAAACTCATAGTTTGTTAACAAGACAATTGTGGAGTGGTTGAAAAACAAGCTTTAATGACTCCAACCTAAGTGTATGTAAACTTCCGACTTCAACTGTACTTTGATGCTAATTAGCTTTTTCGAATCTAAGAGTAAATAGAGCCAGATATATTGATTAAAGTTACCTTGTCTGAGATTGATTTAACATGGTCGTCAAAATGTCACGCCAGGGGAAAATCTACATGAAACAGGCCTCGGTTGAAGTGGTTCTAAAGTCCCCTATTGGAAAATTGATGGTGAAAAAAAACAAATGGGAACATTTTCTGTGGGATTCTATTACAGATGACTGTGAAACAGACTATAGAGGGACAATCCAGGAGGAATAACACTGTTGTGGATGACATACCAGAGTCTCCACATGAGACCTGGACGGAGTCCGAGGAGAAAGTGAGAAAAGATTTCACCAAAAAGCTGCAGATGGATCATAGGAAGATTGAGGTGGAGTGTGCACACAGGTCTGGAAAACCTGCCACCAGCCCAGGTGAGACCCAGGCTGATAGTGGTCAAGTTCCTAAGGTTCAAGGACAAGATGGCTGTTCTGGAGAGAGCCAAGAACTTGAGGAACCAACATCTTACTCAACGAGGACTTCTCTGAAGCTGTGCACCAGAGGTGGAAAGAACTTATCCCAGCTATGAAACCTGCCAGAGAGCGTGGGGACATTGCTTAGGCTTACACCCGCTACGGCAAGCTCATTGTCCACCCTTCCTCGCAAAAGCCAGGGAGGAGTGAGAGCCAAGCTTTTAGGTCAGTAGCTTCAACCCATCACACACACACACACACCAACTGACACTCACAAGTGCCTGATTGACTGTTAGTCAAACAATGTTTAAATTGTTATTTTACTTATTTTCTTTTCACTGATAAGCTACTCAGGAAAGGTCTAAGAATAGTCCATATTAATACAAGTAGCCTTTGAAATAAGGTTAATGAAATCAATAACTTGCTAACATCACATAACATTCCTATACTGGCCATCTCTGAAACTCACTTTGATAATTGCTTTGACGATACAGCAGTAGCAATACAGGGATATAACATCTACAGAAGAGACAGGAATGCCTGTATATGTTCAGAGCATTATTCCTGGAAAAGTTTAGAGGATCTCATGTCAAATGATTTGGAAGTGTTGTGGTTGCAAGTTCACCTGCCTCATCTAAAGCCTCTTCCTTAGGGGTGCCATTATAGGCCACCAAGTGCTAAAGGTATCAAAATCAATTCAAATGTATTGGTCACATACGTGTTTGTGGGTGTAGCGAAATGCTTGTGCTTCTAGCTCTGACAGTGCAGTAATATCTAACAGTTTCACAACATATACCCAATACACATAAATCTAAGTAGAAATGAATTAAGAATATATACATATGTGTTAGAGAGGCATTGGACTACGATACAGTGGCATAGTATAGAATACAGTATATACATATGAGATGGGTGAGGCAATATTTACACACAATTAAAGTGACTAAGATACCGTAGAATAGTGTAGAGTGCAGTTTATACATATGAGATGAGTAATGCTAGATACGGAAACATTATTAGTGGCTAGGGAACCATTTCTAAAAGTTTTAATCTATGTCTATAGGCAGCCGCCTTTGATGTGCTAGTGATGGCCGTTTGGCAGTCCGATGGCCTTGAGATAGAAGCTGTTTTTCCAGTCTCTCGGTCCCAGCTTTGATGTACCTGTACTGACCTCGCCTTCTGGATGATAGCGGAGTGAACAGGCAGCGGCTCGGGTGGTTGTTGTCCTTTATGATCTTTTTGGCCTTCCTATAGCATTGTGTGCTGTAGGTGTTCAGGAGGGCAGATCGCACCATCCTCTGGAGAGCTTTACGGTTGTGAGCGGTGCAGTTGCCGTACCAGGCGGTGATACAGCCCGACATGATGCTCTCAATTGTGCATCTGTTAAAGTTTGAGAGGGTTTTAGGTGTTAAACCAAATTTCTTTAGCCTCCTGAGGTTGGATAATTTGTATTTGGATAATATGTGTCCAATGCTTGATAGTGTGTGTAATGTTCGAGGTCTATTTTCTGGGTGACCTGAACATTGACTGGTTAGCAACTAGCTGTCCTCTCAAGAGGAAGCCTCTAACTGTGACTGATGCCTGTAATATGACCCAGGTTATCACTCAACCAACTAGAGTGTAAACCAATAGTGTTGGATCTGTGACATCCGCTTGTATTGATCATATCTTCACTAATGCTGCAGAGCTTTGCTCCAAAGCAAAGTTCCCATTGGCTGTAGTGACCATACTATTGTGTCAATAACAAGGAAAGCCAAAGTGCCAAAGGTTGGGCCTAAAGTCATTTATAAGAGACCACACAAAATGTTTTCCCAGGACTCTCTTGTTGAACATGTCGGTCTGATGTGTATGAGGAGGTGAATCCAAATGCGACACTGGAATGATTTGTAAAATGATTCATGCCAATTAACTGTGAGAACCGGTTGGAGAGTTATGTTAACGTATATGCACACTCAGTGGCCAGTTTATAAGTTACACCAGCTCGTTCCCGAAAAAGGGCTCGCTCCTACAGACAGTAAGTCACGTGGCCGTGGCTGGCTATATATAGCAGGCAGATGGGCATCAAGGCATTCCAGTTACTGTTCGATTGAACGCTAGAATGGGGAAAACAAGTGACCTTAGCGACTGAGCGTGGTATGATTGTCGGTGCTAGGCGTACCGGTTCCAGTCTCTCAGAAGGCTCCTGTACTTTTCACGCACAACACTGGAATGATTTGTAAAATTCTTCATGCCAATTAACTGTGAGAACTGGTTGGAGAGTTATTTATCCAACAGAACCCAGTGTTCTCCAATGGAATCTTCTCTAACATCAGATATGTACAGTGTGTTGTCCCTCAGGGCAGTTGTACTGGACCTACTCCTCTATATTTTACTAATGATTTGCCACTGGTCTTACAAAGCTAAAATTACAATGTATGCAGATGATTCCACACTCTCCATGTCAGCATCCAAAGCCAGTGAGATCCCTTAAATTCTAAATAAGGAGTTACAGTCATCATCAGAATGGGTGATGAATAAACTGGTCTTAAATACATCTAAAACTAATAGCATTGTATTTGGTTCAAAACATTCTCTAAAGACCTAAACGTCAACTGGAGTTGTACATAAAGGGTGTGAACATTGAGCAAGTTGAGGAAGCTCAACTCCTAGGTATAACATTGGATGGTCAATTATCATGGGCAAGTCACTGAAAAAAAGTTGTAAAGATGAGGGGTGTGTGTCAGACTCACTGAGGTAGCGGTGTGGTTTTAAAATGTAACACAATGACACCCGAAGAGTTGAATTCAACCTTTATTGTGTTTGCTTAAATTAATTATCTCCTTTGTCAAATCTGAAAACAAACAAAAAGAACCTGAACAGGAGTGATAAAGCCCGCCTTAATTTAAATTGATACACAACAAAAAAATAAAACAATTGGTAACTTTAACGTGTTTGCAAAACACCGCTCCAGCTCAGCTTGGTATGGTAGGTTTTGGCATCTTAATATAATTGCCTTCAGTTGTTTGCTTCTTTAAAAAAAATATTACTGCAATTCAGACAAAAAAATTATATTTCTGCTAAAACCACAACTTAAGAGAAATATGCATTAGTGCCTATGTTCTTGAACTTTCCACACACACACCTGCATCAAGTACATACACACGGAACACCTGATGTAAAAAATGTCCGCCTACCAAGTGTTTGCAGACACACACACTATCTCACAATCACTCGCTTGTTAATCATGAATCCACTTGTTAATCATGAATGAATCTCTTTGACAAAAACACATTCACCACGGCAACGACAAACACAGGGCGCGTTCCTATGCTTAGACGTTGCTGAAGACAGACAGACCTTACTTAAAATACCTATTCAGGCGTTGTATCCGCTAACCACATCAAATGGTTATAGCAATTTGTCAGTCGATGACGTGGCACGCAACCGTTGGTTGTTGCATCGCTTCTCCTTAGCTGTGGACCGCGCCCACAGCCTCACAATATCATCATCAACATACCGTCACGCCTAGCACATTCACACAGGCAGGCAGGAGGGAACATTGTACAGCTAGTAATAAGTGATCATCATGACATAATAACCAACTTGATTGAGTAAGAAAAAATATAGAACGAGGTCAGCATTTTGAAGGAAAAACAAAAAGACATCTTGGATTTTTCCACTGTTCCACATTTTTTTTTTACAAACAGGAAAAAAAATGACATACAAGAAGATACATTTTTGCTTGTTAAACATCAGAGCAGTGTGTAACTGGTGAGAAATGGAGAGAAGGTGATTCCGAATGTCAGAACGGGTTGGGTCAGGTAGGTACTGTAAGCCCAACTGGCCCGGCGCTGTAACGTCCTGTAGGTTTGTGTAGTACAGAGTTGTTGTAATAAGTTGTTACACATCACATAGGAAGACCTCCATGTGTTGTCACGTTGTTAGTTCCTCTACAGGGCATGCCTGAGTGATAGGGGCTCAGTATGCTCAGTGTGAGTTCTGTTTTTCTATTACATGGGTGTAGAAAGAGGAGTCATCCAGGTGAGTCTGTCAGTCCAACAGATTCCACCTCTGTCGGTTCAAGTCTTGCTGTTGAAGTCTTCATTTAAAGGTAAAAGGTGTGCGAATGTATGTGTGTGTGTGTGTGAGAGATTTTGTGTGCGGGTAGTGTTGGCATGTCACCGTCTATTCGTGACATAATGTGTGACAGTTAGCATCAGTGGACCTGCATGTTTGTGACCAGTGTAGTATTAACTCATTTCATCGGTGTATTAACGTATAAGCACACTCAGTGGCCAGTTTATAAGTTACACCAGCTCGTTCCCGAAAAGGGCTTGCTCCTACAGACAGTAAGTCACGTGGCCGTGGCTGGCTATATATAGCAGGCAGACGGGCATCAAGGCATTCCAGTTACTGTTCGATTGAACGCTAGAATGGGAAAAACAAGTGACCTTAGACCTGATTGTCGGTGCTAGGCGTACCGGTTCCAGTATCTCAGAAGCCTCCTGTACTTTTCACGCACAACACTGTCTAGGGTTTAGTGAGAATGGAGCGACAAACTAAAAACATCCAGTCAGCAGCAGTCCTGTGGGTGAAAACAGCTCATTGATGAGAGGTCGAAGGAGAATGGCAAGAGAAGTGCAAGCTAACAGGCGGGCCATAAACAGGGAAATAATGGAGCAGTACAACACTGGTGTGCAGAACGGCATCTCGGAACAGACAACTCGTTGGTCCTTGTCACTGATGGGCTATTGCATCAGACTACCACACTGGGTTCCACTCCTATCAGCTAAAAACAAGAAGAAGCGGCTCCAGTGGACACACGGTCACCAACACTGGACAATCGCCTGGTCCAACGAATCCTGGTTCCTGTTGTGTCATGCTGAGGGCAGTCAGGATCTGGTGTAAGCAGCATGAGTCCATGGCCCCATCCTGCCTGGTGTCAACAGTACAGGCTGGTGGTGTAATGGTGGGGGAATGTTTTCCTGGCACGCGTTAGGTCCCTAGATACCAATTGAGCAACGTTTCCATGCCCCGAAGAATTCTGGAGGCAAAGGGGGGTTTGACCCGGTACTAGATGAATGTACCTAATATACTGGCCACTGGGTGTGTGTGGTAGAACTTGTGTAAGTGCATGTTTTTTCGTAATGTATGCGTTCATGTATTAGGTGTGGTCATTCAGATAGAATCAGCCCCTCCTCCTAGCAGGTCTCCAGGCAGCAAAGCAGCAGGACTCCCCATCTGGTGTCGATCCTCCATGGCAGGGGACCCCCACATACTACTGCTGGGGTACCCTCCACCCCCCATCCCTCCCCACAAACCCTGTCTGCCGGGCTCTACACCCCCAGCCACCCCTCCTCCCCCAGAACCGTTGCTGCTCCACTGGGCAAACATACTCAGGCCGGCCCCCTGGGTGGGGGTAGGATCCAGGGAGCCTCCTGTACCGTCTAAACTCTGCCAGCCAGAGCTGACAGGCCCCGAGCTGCCTCCTCCCCCTCCGTTACCTCCTCCTCCAGGGGCAGATCCCTCTCCTTCTCTGGTTCTGTCTCGTTCCCTCTCCCCGCTGCTGTTGGCCCCCATGGCACCTGTCCCTGTGGGGCCCCCCTGGCCTCCGCTGGATCCTGGGGCCCCGGCTGCTCCGCTGGACCCTGCCCCTCCCGCCTGGGAATGTGCAAAATAGCGAGCGACCTCCTCTTCGCTCACAAACTTGGCCAAGATGGTGGTATTGCCCAGGACACACCTGGAGAGAGAGAGGAGAGAGTAAGGAGTGATTGAATGTTAGTTTTGTGTTCACCGGCTATTATCTATTAGCGTTCACATTTTATTATAGTAATCGCCATTAAGTCTAAGCACGTTTTCCCCAGCCCATTCCCATCCCCAGCCCATTCCCATTCCCATCCCCAGCCCATTCCTACGAAATGAGTGTGTTCCATGCCCACCAGACAGCCAGCATGGAATGTCCTTGATTTTCAGTCTATGGTATGTCCATCTATGGAGCTGGAGATTGTTCATCTACAGCAGTGGCTCCAAACTGTGGGGTGTGCATTAGTCATTGCATACCTTACATGTCTAGATCAATTAGCCCATGTTAACGAATGTTTGATTTTTTAGGCCATAGATATTTGAGTGACAATAAAATTACAACTATCAAATGAACACACATTAGACATGACAAAATGTATACAACTGCAGGAAATAATCTTTAAACCAGGAACATTCCCTCCACCAAAACAGGGGTCTGAATAGCTTGTCATGAACAGTGCTTGTGCCCATAGAAATAGATGTGGGAGGGTTGGGTGTTTCCCCCAATGCTGAAAGGGGGGGCACCCCGAGTGAAAAAGTTTGAGAAGCCCTGAACTACAAAACTACACCACTGAGGCTGATTGATAAGCTGAGAGGAGGGGCTTACATGTGTAGTGCGCTCTGGGCCTTTGCTGCTTCCTGTGGGGTGCTGTAGCGAATCAGAGCACTGCCCTGGGTCAGGCCGAGGTGAAAGGTCAGCAGGGGGCCATGCTGCATACAGATGGTACGGAGGGTGGAGCCGTCAATCTGCAGGAGGGAACAGACGGACATGGGTTAGGGATGACTTATGTGGTACAGGGGGATATGTGAAGGAGAAGTGATCGCCTCGAGGGGCGGTGTGCGTGGGTAGCCTCGAGGGGCGGGGTGCGTGGGTAGCCTCGAGGGGCGGTGTGCGTGGGTAGCCTCGAGGGGCGGTGTGCGTGGGTAGCCTCGAGGGATGGTGTGTGTGTGTAGGTAGCCTCGAGGAATGGTGTGTGTAGGTAGCCTCGAGGAATGGTGTGTGTGTGTGTGTGGGTAGCCTCGAGGGATGGTGTGCATGGGTAGCCTCGAGGGGCGGTGTGCGTGGGTAGCCTCGAGGGGCGGGGTGCATGGGTAGCCTCGAGGGGCGGTGTGCGTGGGTAGCCTCGAGGGATGGTGTGTGTGTATAGGTAGCCTCGAGGAATGGTGTGTGTAGGTAGCCTCGAGGAATGGTGTGTGTGTGTGTGTGTGTGTGCGTGTGTGTGGGTAGCCACGAGGGATGGTGTGCGTGGGTAGCCTCGAGGGGCGGTGTGCGTGGGTAGCCTCGAGGGGCGGTGTGCGTGGGTAGCCTCGAGGAATGGTGTAGGTAGCCTCGAGGAATGGTGTGTGTAGGTAGCCTCGAGGAATGGTGTGTGTAGGTAGCCTCGAGGAATGGTGTGTGTGTGTGTGTGGGTAGCCTCGAGGGATGGTGTGCATGGGTAGCCTCGAGGGGCGGTGTGCGTGGGTAGCCTCGAGGTGCGGTGTGTGTGTAGGTAGCCTCGAGGGATGGTGTGTGTGGGTAGCCTCGAGGGGCGGTGTGCGTGGGTAGCCTCGAGGGGCGGTGTGCGTGGGTAGCCTCGAGGGGCGGTGTGCGTGGGTAGCCAGCCTCGAGGGATGGTGTGTGTGTGTAGGTAGCCTCGAGGAATGGTGTGTGTGTGTGTGGGTACCCTCGAGGGATGGTGTGTGTGTGTGTGTGTGTGTGTGTGGGTAGCCTCGAGGGATGGTGTGTGTGTGTGGGTAGCCTCGAGGGATGGTGTGTGTGTGTGGGTAGCCTCGAGGGATGGTGTGTGTGTGTGGGTAGTCTTGATGGATGATGCGTGTGTGCGTGTGTGTAGGTAGTCTTGAGGGATGATGTGTGTGTGTGTCGGTAGTCTTGATGAGGGATGATGTGTGTGTGTGTCGGTAGTCTTGATGAGGGATGATGTGTGTGTGTGTCGGTAGTCTTGATGAGGGATGATGTGTGTGTGGGTAGTCTTGATGAGGGATGATGTGTGTGTGGGTAGTCTTGATGAGGGATGATGTGTGTGTGGGTAGTCTTGATGAGGGATGATGTGTGTGTGGGTAGTCTTGATGAGGGATGATGTGTGTGTGGGTAGTCTTGATGAGGGATGATGTGTGTGTCGGTAGTCTTGATGAGGGATGATGCGTGTGTGTGTGTGTGTGTGTCGGTAGTCTTGATGAGGGATGATGTGTGTGTGTGTGTGTGTGTGTGTGTGTGTGTCGGTAGTCTTGATGAGGGATGATGTGTGTGTGTGTGTGTGTGTGTCGGTAGTCTTGATGAGGGATGATGTGTGTGTGTGTCGGTAGTCTTGATGAGGGATGATGTGTGTGTGTGTGTGTGGGTAGTCTTGATGAGGGATGATGTGTTTGTGTGTGTGTGTGTGGGTAGTCTTGATGAGGGATGATGTGTGTGTCGGTAGTCTTGATGAGGGATGATGTGTGTGGGTAGTCTTGATGAGGGATGATGTGTGTGTCGGTAGTCTTGATGAGGGATGATGTGTGTGTCGGTAGTCTTGATGAGGGATGATGTGTGTGTCGGTAGTCTTGATGAGGGATGATGTGTGTGTCGGTAGTCTTGATGAAGGATGATGTGTGTGTCGGTAGTCTTGATGAGGGATGATGTGTGTGTCGGTAGTCTTGATGAGGGATGATGTGTGTGTCGGTAGTCTTGATGAGGGATGATGTGTGTGTGTGTGTGTGTAGTCTTGATGAGGGATGATGTGTGTGTGTGTGTGTGTAGTCTTGATGAGGGATGATGTGTGTGTGTAGTCTTGATGAGGGATGATGTGTGTGTGTGTGTGTGTGGGTAGTCTTGATGAGGGATGATGTTTGTGTGTGTGTGTCGGTAGTCTTGATGAGGGATGTTGTGTGTGTGTGTGTGTGTCGGTAGTCTTGATGAGGGATGTTGTGTGTGTGTGTGTGTGTGTGTGTGTGTGTGTGTGTGTGTTGGTAGTCTTGTTGAGGGATGATGTGTGTGTGTGTTGGTAGTCTTGATGAGGGATGATGTGTGTGTGTGTGTGTGTGTGTGTGTGTGTGTGTGTGTGTGTGTGTGTGTGTGTGTGTGTTGGTAGTCTTGATGAGGGATGATGTGTGTGTGTGTGTGTTGGTAGTCTTGATGAGGGATGATGTGTGTGTGTGTGTGTGTGTGTTGGTAGTCTTGATGAGGGATGATGTGTGTGTGTGTGTGTGTGTGTGTGTTGGTAGTCTTGATGAGGGATGATGTGTGTGTGTTGGTAGTCTTGAAGAGGGATGATGTGTGTGTGTGTGTGTGTGTAGGTAGTCTTGATGAGGGATGATGTGTGTGTGTGTGTCGGTAGTCTTGATGAGGGATGATGTGTGTGTGTGTCGGTAGTCTTGATGAGGGATGATGTGTGTGTGTGTGTCGGTAGTCTTGATGAGGGATGATGTGTGTGTGTGTGTCGGTGTCGGTAGTCTTGATGAGGGATGATGTGTGTGTGTGTGTGTGTCGGTAGTCTTGATGAGGGATGGTGTGTGTGTGTGTGTCGGTAGTCTTGATGAGGGATGATGTGTGTGTGTGTGTGTGTGTGTGTTGGTAGTCTTGATGAGGGATGATGTGTGTGTGTGTGTGTTGGTAGTCTTGATGAGGGATGATGTGTGTGTGTGTGTGTTGGTAAGTCTTGATGAGGGATGATGTGTGTGTGTCGGTAGTCTTGATGAGGGATGATGTGTGTGTGTGTGTCGGCAGGCTTGATGAGGGATGTGTGTGTGTGTGTGTGTGTGTGTGTCGGTAGTCTTGATGAGGGATGATGTGTGTGTGTGTGCTGGTAGTCTTGATGAGGGATGATGTGTGTGTGTGTGTGTGTGTGTGTGTGTGTGTGTGTGTGCTGGTAGTCTTGATGAGGGATGATGTGTGTGTGTGTGCTGGTAGTCTTGATGAGGGATGGTGTGTGTGTGTGTGTGTGCTGGTAGTCTTGATGAGGGATGGTGTGTGTGTGTGTGTGTGTGTGTGTGTTGGTAGTCTTGATGAG